>NW_028273656.1:600000-900000 GCF_024610735.1 Ursus americanus
TGCCCCCGAGTTAGTGGTAATTGGCTGTTAGAATCATGCAGGAAAATCCTCCAGGTGGGGGCCTGGAGGCGGGCGTAAACCAGACCCCACTCTAGTTGCATTGGGAATAGACGAATTGAGGGTTTCTTTAGAAGAGTAAGTCTGCTTTCCAGAAAAGGCAAGGTCATTGGTCTATTGAGAATGAAGATAATTAGTGCTAAACAACAAGTATGTGTTGCCCCTTCGTCCAGAAACCGAAGCAGGTGTGCAGGCTTTAGGTCAGAGGTGCCTTCTTCTCCCCAGCTGACAGCACTTCTCTGCTCTGGCTCCATGAGACTCGAGGTTTTGAACGTCAGCATCTGAGTCAGGGAGGCAGCTTGTCACAGGACGCCAGTGTTCAGAGAAAACACAGCTATTTTGGCATAATGTCCTATCTATGTCAGGACTGGAGGTAAAACCTCTCATTATCCCAAAACCTCCTGGGCTTTTCTCTTTTCTCTAGTTGAGCCACAAAGTAAAATTGAAGTAGCTGTCAGCATTCTGGGTTTGGTGCAAGAATTACTTAGTTTCCCTGCAGGTAGAACTTTGCAGGGGATCACAATTTCTCTGTCCATTTATTGCTTACAAATGTATTTTGACTATCTGTTTCCTAGGAACCCTCTTTTATTAGAAAGGGAAGGTGAGATTCACTCTGTGCCTGTTTGTAACATCTAATTTGTTCCTTCGTCTAACAATGTTTATTCAATTGGGCCTAAGATATGGTTGAGTGGCCAGCATCTAGAGTTAGGTGGCTTTTTTTCATCTGATACAGACTTGGATGATGTCATTTGACAAAGGTGATGTTTCATCATTGATTAGTTTATTCACCAGAAGAGTTAAAATTAGGGTGGAGGGAAAATTCAAAATTATCCAAATGGGCCTGTTCCTGTTTAAAAGTTGAGCTTGACTTTCTAGTTTTACTATTATCTCGATATTTTGAGGTGCCATATTCTGTCTGTAGTTTCTTTGGTGGTGGAGTCAGAAGGAGAGTCTGGGAATTCTTTTGGATAGTGGCATGCTGGTGGCTTCAAGGGGCTTGGCGTCAGGAGCCTTGGGGTGAATTCTGCAACTGCTTGCCTGACCCTGGGTGCATCTCGCAGAGGTTTTGTTTCCTCTTATGAAATTGCCAGCAGATAATGTTCTGCTTAAAGGGGAACCCTCCCATCCTGTTGGTGGGAATGCAGAGTGGTGCAGACAGTCTGGGAAACAGTGTGGGGGTTCCTCAAAAAGTTAAACATTGAACAACCACATGATCCAGCAATTGCTCTCCTAGGTGCTTACCCAAAAGATACAAAAATGCACATTCGAAGGGGGTACATGCACCATGATGTTTATAGCAACAATGTCCACAGTAGCCAAACTATGGAGAGAATCCCAAAGTCCATGCACTGATGAATGGATAAAGCAGATGTGGGATACGTATATATATGTATATATGTATATGTGTGTGTATATATATATATATGGGAATATGACCCAGCTTCAAAAAGAATGAAATCTTACCATTTGCAAGGATGTGGATGGATCTAGAGTGTATTAAGCTAAGCAAAATTAGTGAGGAAAGACAAATATCCTATGCTCTCACGCTTGTGGAATTTCAGAAAGAAAACAGATGAACAGAGTTGAGGGGTGATGAGAAAGGCAAACAAGGAAATAGACTCAACCTTGGAGAACAAACTGAGTGTTGCTGCAGGACAGGGGCGTGGGGGGAAGAGTTAAATGGGTGAGGGGTATTAAGGAGGGCGCTTGTGATGAGCACCGGGTACTGTATGCAGGTGAGGAATCACTAAATCCTACCCCTGAAGCGAATATTCCATGGCATGTGAACTAACTGGAATTTAAGTAAAAGAAGAAAGGAAAAAGTGTTCTGCTTCATGAAGAGTGAGGTAAAATTGTAGTGATTTGGGCTGTACTGTTCTATAGATGATAGTTGTAAAACACCCTGTTGTAAGATACACTAGTTTCTTATCACATAAGGAGTCCTCAGAAAGCTGCAATGAAAGATTCAGATCTCAGAGCATGTTCATGTTCCACTGATATGTTACAGTTTGCACAGGTAGGACAGAAGGAGAGAAAGGCAACAGAAGGGGAAAGTAGGTGTGAACCTTTCATTAGTTAGCATTATAGCTTTCTCATGAAAGCCTTGCGCCAGTGTGATTTTGCAAGAAGAGGGGGAATCCGGGAGCTTTGCAGGAGACGGGGGAGTTCCAGGTCTGGGTAAAGCTGACAGGGGTCCCAGAGGAGAGCTGAATGCATTCTGCAGCAGGGTGTGGGCAGGGTGGGCTCCAGGGGTGGCTGTGGGTCTCCTGTGTGAGAGTTGTGACAGGTGAGGGCTGTGTGCAAGTTCCTGGCTGAGGACAAGTGAGGCACAGGTGGAGAGCTGGCAGAAAACCTTTTTCTGGGCCTCCAGCCTCACCCAACACACACAGCCTCACCTTCTGTCCCTGTCACTCCTATTCAGACTTCTCAGAAGGCGAGTGAGAACACATCAAGAGCATTCTAAACAGAAGGGAAAGCATGTGCAAAGGCTCTGGGGCAGGAGAATTCCAGATATGTCCAGGAGCAGCAAGAAGGCCCTGTGGCCACAGGGGACAGCTTAGGACATGACCTCAGGGAGGTGACAGAGGGCGACAGAAAGCCATTCCAGGGCTATAACCCCATGAGACCCTGTTTCACTAGGCCATCGTGGCTACAGCGTTGAGAACAGATGACAGAGGGTTGAAGATGGCAAGGCAGGTCAATGACGAAGCTTTTCCAGGAACTCAGGCACTGTGGACCAGACAGGTGGCCTTGGATGGAGTGGTTAGACCTATTCTGGGTCCATTTTGAAGATGGAGCTCACAGGATTTGCTGATGAGTTAGCTATTAGGAGCAGGAGAACGGAGGAATTGGGGTAACTCCCAGCTGTTGTGGGTTGTCCCGATCGAGGGGAAGGAGAGGGTTTCTGGGGTAAGGAGGTAGTCCGTGTTCCGCATGCTGAGGAAGGTGCCTTTCCCGGTGGATCTGCTGAGGTTTGTGTCTGGGAGAACCTTTCACATCTCCTCCCTCAGCAATGCTCAAGTACAAGTATCCCCCAGCTTTTAAACGTTCACAGTAAGACACTTGGCTTTCTTGAAAGAACTACGTTATTACCCAGCTTCAGTGAGAGGAAGAGACCTAAAGAGGATTTCCCTCTTATGAAAAAAGGTGAACAGTGAGAATCGCGTTCAGCATCTGTTTTGGGGAGAAGCACGACAGAGGCGGCGTGCACCCCAACCAGCTCCTTCCGCTGGGAACCGCTCTCCGCATCCAGCCACCAGCACTTTGAATTGTGTCTGTGAGCCTCTGCTGTGCTTTATCTTCATTTATGCTGGGCCTCCGTTAGAAACTTGTGTCCTGAGGCCTAAGAAAAGCCAAAGAGAAGGAATCTTGGAGTCTGAGCACACTGTCCAATTTTTCCGTGTAAATGAACGGTCATCCCTTCTTTACACCATTTCTGCTGTGCAAGGTTTCTCAGAAGCCCTGTACTTTCAAAGAGCAGGGAAACCTATACCCCATGCTGCGGGGTTAGTTTTAGTCTCCATGCTGGACAGAACATTTCATGACTGTCGGATTTTCTCACTCAAACATTGAGACTTGGACCACCTTCACCCGTTTCTACCACCCCATCCCCGAATCTGGCACCTACCAATCTGCTCTCAGTATCTATGTGTTCAGTATTTGTTTATTCCACGTGGAATGTACATGAGAGCATCTGGTATTTGTCTTTCTGTGTCTGAGTTACTTGGCATAAGGCCCCCAAGGTCTGTGTTTCCATGTCTGGTTCTTGTGAATAATGCTGCAGTGAACGTGGGAGTGCATCTGTCTTTTTGAGGCAGTATTTTTGTGTTCTCCAAATCAATACTCAGTAGAGCCATTACTGGGTCATGTGGTAGTTGTATTTATTTTTTCAGGAACCTCCATACCGTTTGTCACAGTGGCTGCACCAATTTCCATTCCCACCAGCAGCGCACAGTGTCTCCTCGTCTGCACGCCCTTGACCCCACCTGGTGTCTGTCTCTGGGACAATTGCTGTTCCAACAGTTGTGAGGGGATAGCCGATTGTGGGTTTGACTGATGTTTCCCTGACGATGCTCAGTGATGTCGAACAACTTTTTCTGTCTGTTGGCACCTGTGTGCCATCTTTGGACAGTATCTATTCACATATTCACCCCATTTTTTATACAGTTTTTTTTTGTTTTGATTTGTATGAGTGTTGTGTGCATTTTGGATATTAGCCTCTTCTCACACATATGATTCGCAGATATTTTTTTCTTATTGGGTCAGTGGCCTTTTAAGTTTTTGATGGTTTCTTTTGCCGTGTGGAAGATTTCAGTTTGATGTTGTTCCACTTGTTTATTTTTGCTTTTGTTGCCTTTGCATTTGGTGTCCGATCTGAAGACTCTTTGCCAAAACCAATGTCGAGAGACTTAGTACCTGTGTCTTCTTGGAGGTTTATGGATTCGGGTCTTATGTTCAAATCATTCATCCATTAAAAATTTTGTGTGTGGTGTAAGAAAGTGACCCAGTTATATTCTTCTGCATTTAGTGTCCAGTTTGCCTGTTACCGCTCACTGAAGAGACAGTCCTTCCCTCATGGCATATCTTCTGCTGCTGTGTCGTAAGTTAGGGTCATCTACGTGTGGGTAAGTTTCTGAGCTTTCTGTTCTGTTCCACTGACCTGGTGTCTGTGTTTCTGCCAGTACCATCCTGTTTAGATGACAACAGCTTTGTAATCTAGCTTGAAATCCAGGAGTGTGTTGACTGCACCTTTCTTTCTCCAGGTTGCTTTGGGTATTTGGGGTCTTTTGTGATTCCATACAAGTTTGAGGACTGTTTTCTATTTCCTCGAATAATGCCACTGGAATTCAGATGGGGATTTCATCACATCTGTCGATTGCTTTGGGTACGATGGACATGTTCACATAATTAACTCTTCCAGTTAAGGAGCATGGCGTATGCTTCCATTTGTTTGTGTTGCCTTCCAAATCTTTGACCCATACATTCTGCCCCCCTCGACACACATGTTTTTCATTTCTTTTCTGCCATGTGTTGAGTGTACTATGTCTTTCTCATTGTTGGTTACTTTTATTCCTAGATTTTTTTTTTTGATGCAATTGTAAATGGCATTGCTTTTTTAATTTCTCTTTGCGAAAGTGTGTCATCAGTATACAGAAATGCAAGAAGTTGGGTCATCTGGGTGGCTCCATAGGTGAAGCGTCTGCCTTCTGCTCAGGTCAGAGTTCTGGGATCGAGCCCCGTGTTGGGCTCCCCGCTTAGCGAGGGTCTGCTTCTCCGTCTTTCTGACACTCCCCCGGCTCGTGCTTTTTCTCTTCCTGTCAAATAAATAAATAAAATCTGAAAAAAAATAAAGACAACAGGTCTCTGTATATTGACTTTATATCCTGCAGCTTTCTTGAATTTGTTTATTCTAACAGTTTTTTTTTTTTTTTTTTTGTGGAATCTTTTGGGATTTCATGTCATTTGCAAATAGTGACCGTTTTCCTGTATGGATTTCATATCTTTCTCTTTTTTTAAAATGATGTTAGTCACCCTACAGTACTTCATTTGTTTTTGATGTAGTGTTCCAGGATTCATTGTTTGCATATAACACCTAGTGCTCATTATGACACGTGCCCTCCTTAATACCCATCACCAGGATAACCCATTCCCCTACCCCTCCCTTTCTGCAACCTTCAGTTTGTTTCCCAGTGTCAATAGTCTCTCATGGTTCATCTCCCCCTCTCATTCCCCACCTTCACTTTTCCCTTCCTTCTCCTAATGTCCTCCATGCTATTCCTTCCATTCCACATAGGAGTGAAACCATATGATAATTGTCTTTCTCTGCTTGACTTAATTTCACTTAGCATAATCCCCTCCTGGTCCATCCACGTTGGTGCAAATGGTGGGTATTCATCCTTTCTGATGACTGAGTAATATTCCATTGTATAGATGAACCACATCTTCTTTGTCCATTCATCTGCTGAAGGACATCTTGGCTCCTTCCACAGTTTGGCTATTAGGGACATTGCTGCTATGAACATTGGGATACAGGTGCCCCTTCTTTTCATTACTCTGTGTCTATGGGGTAAATACCCAGTAGTGCAATTGGTGGGTCGTAGGATAGCTCTGTGTTCAACGTCTTGAGGAATCTCCATATTGTTTTCAAAAGTGGCTGTACCAGCTTGAATTCTCACGAGTAGTGGTAGAGGGCTCCCCTTTCTCCACATCCTCTCTGACTTTTTTTTATTTCCTGTCTTGTTAATTTCTTCTCAAGATTTTATTTATTTATTCCACAGAGATAGAGACAGCCAGCGAGAGAGGGAACACAAGCAGGGGGAGTGGGAGAGGAAGAAGCAGGCTCATAGCGGAGGAGCCTGATGTGGGGCTCCATCCCATAATGCTGGGATCACGCCCTGAGCCGATGGCAGACGCTTAACCGCTGTGCCACCCAGGTGCCCCCGGCCTTGTTAATTTTAACCATTCTAGCTGGTGTAAGGTGGTATCTCATTGTAGTTTTGATTTGTATTTGCCTGATGGCAAGTGATGTGGAGCATTTTTTTCATGTGTCTGTTGGCCATTTGTATGTCTTCTCTGGACAAGTATCTCTTTGTGTCTTCTGCCCATTTTTTGGGTGTCGAGTTTGAGGAGTTCTTTATAGATCTTGGATACCAGCCCTTTATCTGTAATATCATTTGCAGATATCTTCTTCGATTCCGTAGGTTGCCTTTTTGTTTTGTTGATCGTTTGCTTTGCCGTGCAGAAACTTTTTATCTTGATGAAGTGCCAATAGTTCATTTTTGCTTTTATTTCCTTTGCCTTTAGAGACGTGGCTTGCAAGAAGTTGTTGTGTCCAAGGTTGAAGAGTTCTTTTGATTTTGATATGCGACAGGAATCCATTATCTTTCTTTCCTGATTGCATTCGAGTCCTCTGTCTTTCTTGGTGAGTCTAGCTAAGTTTGTCAGTTTTGTTTATCTTTCCAAAAAAGGCAGCTCTCATTTTCATTGTGTGGTTTTTTTTTTTTTTTTGTCTTTTTAGTCTCTGTTGGATTTATTTATGCATTCCTTTTTGTTATTTCCTTATTTCTACTAATTTGGGGCTTTGTTTGCTGTTTTTTTTTTTCTACTTCTTTACCACAGAAATCAGGTTGTTTATTGGAGAGCATTCTCATGGATTGATGAAGACTTGAATTTCTATGAACGTCCCCCCCGTAGAGCTACTTTTGCTGCATCCCATAAGTTTTTGTAGGTTGTCTTTTTCATCAGTGTCAAGGTACTTCTAAATTTTTTTTGATTTCTTCTTTGACTGTTGGTTGTTCAGTAGCATGTTGTTAAATCTCCACATATTTTTTTAAGATTATTTAAGTATCTGGCAGAGAGTGAGACAGCGAGAGAGGGAACGCAAGCAGGGGGGTGGGAGAGGGAGAAGCGGGCTTCCCACTGAGCAAGGAGCCTGATTCGGGGCTAGATCCCAGGCTCCTGGGATCACGACCTGAGCTGAAGGCAGATCCTTAATGACTGAGCCACCCAGGCCCCCCAATCTCCACCTGTTTTTGACTGTCCCATTTTTTTCTTGAGACTGATTTCTAGTTTCATATCATTGTGGTTGGACAAGATTTGTAGCAGAAGGTGAAGAGAGCATTCAGATGAAAGGTTTGTTTCCTGGAGGGTTTTCTGAGGGCAGACCATGAGTTCCGTGGGGACGGAGGAAGGTTTTGTGAGACGGGGGGTGGGGTTAACCCTTGTTAGAATTACTGACTACTACCATGCAGGCTGTGTGCTACCGTTCACACCGTAGTCCTGATGGGCTTGTACTTCATTAGAAATATTTTCTAGGAGGTGTAGGCATAGGCTTCTCTAAAAGAAAGGTGCCATGTGGGTTCATGGCATGACCCCAGGTCAGCAACCAGGATGTATGGTATTGTGGGGGATCAGAACCAGGCTTTCTGTGGGAAGTGACGGAAATAGGGTATGGTGAGCTCCATGACCTCATAGGTGAGGTCCCGAGTGACCCACTGGGTGTTGGGTTCCGTGGATCTGTTTCATCAGGTGCTGTGGAATTCAGGGACACCCTCCTGTCTGTGGATTTGTGTGGAGACAGGTAGACATCAGTGTCTGGCCAGGCACGAGGGTCGCACTGGACCACCACCAGAGGTGCAGCATGCGGGGGAGCCACTGCTTGGTTTCCACGAAAGCTGACCAGGGTCTGTGACCGTGATTCCTAGCAGCTGCAAGGGGAGAGGAGGCCGGGGGTGGTGCACACTTCCTAGACTTGTGGTCAGGACTAGTCTGGAGCCCACTGAAGTCAGCCACACCTGGCACAGAAGGCCCCCAGTCAGTGTAGCTGTGGGCACTGCTCCCATGGCACTTTCGGGCCGGCTCCATGCTGCCACCTCCTGCTTTTCATCATCATCTTCAAGGTCGTGTGCCTCTGCTCTTGCCCCATGGCCTCCGGGGTATTGTCCGTCCTCCATCTGGCCCTCGTCCCTGGTGCCCTGTGCAGTCCGATGCCAGGGTAGCCTTCTCGAGACAAACATCTGGCCCTGATGGAACACTTCCATGGATCTCGTGTGATGCGAGGATGATGTCCTGCCCTGGAAGGGGGCTGCAGGTCCCCAATCAGGAGAGCCATGTCTCCCTTTTCAGCATGGCCTGCCCTCCCCTCAGTCTTCTTCAGGGAAGCTCTCCCCACTTCCTGAGATGACAGCTCTGAACTTAAAAGTGAATGTTATTTTACATATCTCTATGCCTTAGTTCATCCATGGCATGTCTTTCAACGCCGTTAGTGGTTTTTTTTTTTTTTTTTAGCAGTTCCGAAGGGCTGTCTGCTCAAGGAGGGGATGACCTGGGTGGGGCAGCTTTCCCTCTCATCTCCCTCAGCCTGTCGCTGAGCCCTGGGGCCAGCTGTCCCACTGAGGATTGAGGGACCCGAGCCAGCCCATCCTGAGCCCAGGCTGTGTGTCAGCTGTGTAGACTGATGCGTGTCGGAGCGGTGGGCAGCTGGCATAGGCCAGGGGCAGGCAGTGTCTCCCCATTCCTTCCCTCCCTTCCTCCCAGAGGTAGCTCAGAGCAGCCTTCAACCCCTGCATCTCCAGATCCCTTGACCTATGCCTCCTGTGTTCAGCTGGTGACCTTGGAGTTTCGCATGGATTCTACCTCCCATACCCTCTCCTGTAGCAGTTCCTGGATCAGGGGAGGGGTCGGACCCTTGTCTGATTTTGGTCTTCTTCCTGTCCCGCACCAAGCCCACTCACCTTTGCATCTTCCATGTATGTGCTTGGAAGCAAGTCCATCCACAGGGAACCTATTAGCCAAATGGATCCAGGTAATGAACATTGAAGTAGAGATCCAGGATCCATAATAAACCTGCTCGGAAACCTGTCCCAAAGTCTGTGACTCTCTCACACTGAAACAGAAACAATAATAGCTTTCTGGACTGTGAAGTGACATGTGTCTCTACTTCCAATCTTGAAGGCATAGGTGCTGAGCCTGGACAGAAAAGGACCATGGCTCCCGTGGGCTGGGATCCACAGTAAGAACTCAGTGAAATCTGAATTCGAGGCATAGAATGAATAATTATTGTAGAGTGAATCCTCCCAAGTAGGGCTTATGCACATTGCAGAGGAAAAGCTTTTTCAAAGAGGTTCCTGAAAGAAAAATCTTTTTAAAAAATTTATTTTAATTCCAGTAGAGCTAACATACAGTGTTACATTCGTTTCAGGTGTACAAGAGAGTGATTCAGTAATTCTATATATTACTCAGTGGTCATCCAGAAAAGTGTCCTCTTAATCCGCTTCATCTATTTCACTCATCCCTCTATGCACCTCCTCCTCTCTGGTAACCATCCGTTTTGTTCTCTCTTGTTAAGAGTTTGTATTTTGCCAGGCCCATACTCAGGCAACCCTGTTTGGGTAGAGTTTCCGTGTCCCCTGCGAGGGGGGTTGGGGGTGGGCACGCTGTGAGCCGGTATTTCCAGGCTTTTGTTCCCTGGCGGCTTTCTCTGGCGGTCTGCTGTGCCTCTTCTGAGAGTCAGAGCAGCAGAGGCTGAATTGTCACAGAACAGAGGGATTGCGGCCCATTCTCCACCGATGTTCTGGCCACTTTAACTCCGTTACTGTTGGTGCTGCTCAACCCTGTAGCGTCCCGGGATGTGCGCCCCACACCCGGCGTCCCTGCCCTCCCTTCCAGGGCAGGCGCGTCTCTGTCCTTTGTGTTTCTAATGCCGCCAGCCGCCAGCCGCCAGCCGCCAGCCGCCCCCGCGCGCTCCCGGATCTCCCGGTCTCAGTCTGGATCCCGTGAGCACACCAGGATTCCGGAGTTCCGTGAGAAGCCTGGTGGCGCGCGCACCCGGTTCAGGGTCTCGGTCTGCTGTTTCGTGGGTGCCGACCGCGAGTCCGCCCGCTCCCCCGTGCAGGTGGCCCGCCAACCGCCAGCCGCCCTGCGCGCGCTCCAGAAGCTCCTGGTCTCAGTCTGGATCCCGTGAGCACACCGGGATTCAGGAATTCCGTGAGAAGCCTGGTGGCGCGCGCACCCGGTTCAGGGTCTCAGTCTGCTGTTTCGCGGGTGCCGACCGTGAGTCCGTCCGCTCCCCCGTGCAGGTGGCCTGCCAGCTGCCAGCTGCCCCGCATGCGCTCCGGGAGCTCCCGGTCTCAGTCTGGATCCCGTGAGCACACGGGATTCCCGGGTTCCGCGAGATGCCTGGTGGCGCGCGCTCCCGGCTCACCGGTCTCAGTCCGCTCTCTCGCGGGTGCCCTCTGTGAGTGCGCCCGCTCCCCCCCGTGCAGGTGGCTGCCGCTTCCCGGCGCCCGAACGCGGCGGCTCCCTCCCCCTTCCGTTTATCTTCCGATATCTGTGCCCGGTTTCACGGCTCCCCGCTTCGTACCTCAATACTCAGCGCTGGAGATGTTCATTTGTAGAGATCCAGATGTATCTTCCTGCGTCTCAGGCTGATTCCGTGGTTGTTTAGGCTGGTCTGGTACCTATCCAGCTCGACTCAGGGGACCTGTGAAAAAGGGGTCCCCTACTCCTCTGCCATCTTAACTCGTCTCTTGTACCTGAAATAGTATTTAAAAACACTCAGCTCAGCCTCTTCTACAAAGTGAGCCAATGCTTATAAACAAGGCTAAAATATTCCCTTACCGGCGATGACTTCCCAGCCATCGTAGTGTTTAACTGGTATGACTGTGACTTACATTAGTCAACATTTGCAGAGAAAGAACTTAGTGCATCCAGGGGGCACTTCATGTTGAAATTAGTTTGTGACAATGAGCTACTGTGTTTTATACTGTAGTCCAAGGGAATGGTGCCAGACATCTCTAAGGTGTCTAGCAGTTCTACAATTCTGATTTTAAGTGGTCTGTGTGCTTCAGAGATTTGGGCAGGAGAAGGGCAGGAGTCCAGAGACTGTGAACACTTCTGTTACCTGTGCTGACCATGGAGCAGGTAGCCTTCTGTGGGCATCATTTTGATTTCTTGGTACTCTTGTGAAAGGTGCTTTTGTCTCAAATTCCTCCATTTAGGAGCAATTATAATGATAAAAGTAATGTTTATCTTATATCATCTGTGGGCCCTGATCCTGGGCTCCCAGGGAAGCTATCCTTTAACATTTTACCCGGCTCAAAATGACTGGGCAAAACCTCAAAGCATGGGCCCTATTTCTGCCCCAAGCACATGTTGTACATCTGTTTCGAGAAGAAAACAATAACCAAAAATGCCAACATGAAGATAAGAAAAAATCAAGAACCTCTTTGGCTCCCATAAGATTAAAGTCATACTGACATGTACATACTGAAAATGCATGAAATCATTGCATGTCCTAAAGCCCAAGCCTTGGAGGGTCTGAGAGCCACTGACCTTGCCCAGAACCAGGCACACCCCAGCAGGGAGGGCTGGTGCAGAAAGGGAAGGGGCAGGACGCTGAGGGTGGTCTGCAGCTAGAGGGGTCCCTGGAAGGGGCCAGGTGTGTGGGGGGAGCCCGGCCCACGACCCCACCCATGCCTGTGCTGGGTGTTGAGTAGAGGAGGCGCCTCTTGGACCCCCTGCACTTTCAGGGTTCCAGGGGCTTGAGGGCGGGTTGCCCGGCATCCAAGGGGCTAGGGCACCACCCTCCCCGACCAATCACCGCTTGGGGGTGGAGCTACGTCTCTGTGGGCGGTCCCAGAGTTGCAGCGGGTTGCAGACCTGGGGCAGAAGAAGGGGCACTGGGAGAGAGAGAGTTGCCCTGCGGAGGTCCGGGCTGGTGAGTGAGCAGCATGCCCCGGGGTGGGGGTCGGGGGGTAGGGTGCGCCCCAGGTGGGAGGCAGGGTTCTGGAAGGGCACGTGGAGAGGGTTCATTGTGGGGACTCAGGTGAGTTTTCTTTTTCCCTTTAAAGTCTCTTCCGCCCCATGTCCTCAACTGGCCTTATTCCCCATACCCGTGAACTCCAGGGCGCCCACTCACCTGAGCTTTTGTGGGATGGGTTGCAGAATTTCAGGGTTTCCCCTGTTCCCCGGGAAGAGTGCGGGCAAGGACCTCACAGAATCCCCACCTTCAGTGGGGTGTCCCCCGGTTCTCTGACACAGTGCAGGTGATGCATCTTGAGCAGTACCCCGAGTTCAGCAGGGTGTGCCCTGGTCCCCCAGGCACAGGTGTGGCAGTAGCAAGCCCCAGAGCCATCCCCCAACTTCAGCATTATGCCCCGTGTGCCCCCGAGTTAGTGGTAATTGGCTGTTAGAATCATGCAGGAAAATCCTCCAGGTGGGGGCCTGGAGGCGGGCGTAAACCAGACCCCACTCTAGTTGCATTGGGAATAGACGAATTGAGGGTTTCTTTAGAAGAGTAAGTCTGCTTTCCAGAAAAGGCAAGGTCATTGGTCTATTGAGAATGAAGATAATTAGTGCTAAACAACAAGTATGTGTTGCCCCTTCGTCCAGAAACCGAAGCAGGTGTGCAGGCTTTAGGTCAGAGGTGCCTTCTTCTCCCCAGCTGACAGCACTTCTCTGCTCTGGCTCCATGAGACTCGAGGTTTTGAACGTCAGCATCTGAGTCAGGGAGGCAGCTTGTCACAGGACGCCAGTGTTCAGAGAAAACACAGCTATTTTGGCATAATGTCCTATCTATGTCAGGACTGGAGGTAAAACCTCTCATTATCCCAAAACCTCCTGGGCTTTTCTCTTTTCTCTAGTTGAGCCACAAAGTAAAATTGAAGTAGCTGTCAGCATTCTGGGTTTGGTGCAAGAATTACTTAGTTTCCCTGCAGGTAGAACTTTGCAGGGGATCACAATTTCTCTGTCCATTTATTGCTTACAAATGTATTTTGACTATCTGTTTCCTAGGAACCCTCTTTTATTAGAAAGGGAAGGTGAGATTCACTCTGTGCCTGTTTGTAACATCTAATTTGTTCCTTCGTCTAACAATGTTTATTCAATTGGGCCTAAGATATGGTTGAGTGGCCAGCATCTAGAGTTAGGTGGCTTTTTTTCATCTGATACAGACTTGGATGATGTCATTTGACAAAGGTGATGTTTCATCATTGATTAGTTTATTCACCAGAAGAGTTAAAATTAGGGTGGAGGGAAAATTCAAAATTATCCAAATGGGCCTGTTCCTGTTTAAAAGTTGAGCTTGACTTTCTAGTTTTACTATTATCTCGATATTTTGAGGTGCCATATTCTGTCTGTAGTTTCTTTGGTGGTGGAGTCAGAAGGAGAGTCTGGGAATTCTTTTGGATAGTGGCATGCTGGTGGCTTCAAGGGGCTTGGCGTCAGGAGCCTTGGGGTGAATTCTGCAACTGCTTGCCTGACCCTGGGTGCATCTCGCAGAGGTTTTGTTTCCTCTTATGAAATTGCCAGCAGATAATGTTCTGCTTAAAGGGGAACCCTCCCATCCTGTTGGTGGGAATGCAGAGTGGTGCAGACAGTCTGGGAAACAGTGTGGGGGTTCCTCAAAAAGTTAAACATTGAACAACCACATGATCCAGCAATTGCTCTCCTAGGTGCTTACCCAAAAGATACAAAAATGCACATTCGAAGGGGGTACATGCACCATGATGTTTATAGCAACAATGTCCACAGTAGCCAAACTATGGAGAGAATCCCAAAGTCCATGCACTGATGAATGGATAAAGCAGATGTGGGATACGTATATATATGTATATATGTATATGTGTGTGTATATATATATATATGGGAATATGACCCAGCTTCAAAAAGAATGAAATCTTACCATTTGCAAGGATGTGGATGGATCTAGAGTGTATTAAGCTAAGCAAAATTAGTGAGGAAAGACAAATATCCTATGCTCTCACGCTTGTGGAATTTCAGAAAGAAAACAGATGAACAGAGTTGAGGGGTGATGAGAAAGGCAAACAAGGAAATAGACTCAACCTTGGAGAACAAACTGAGTGTTGCTGCAGGACAGGGGCGTGGGGGGAAGAGTTAAATGGGTGAGGGGTATTAAGGAGGGCGCTTGTGATGAGCACCGGGTACTGTATGCAGGTGAGGAATCACTAAATCCTACCCCTGAAGCGAATATTCCATGGCATGTGAACTAACTGGAATTTAAGTAAAAGAAGAAAGGAAAAAGTGTTCTGCTTCATGAAGAGTGAGGTAAAATTGTAGTGATTTGGGCTGTACTGTTCTATAGATGATAGTTGTAAAACACCCTGTTGTAAGATACACTAGTTTCTTATCACATAAGGAGTCCTCAGAAAGCTGCAATGAAAGATTCAGATCTCAGAGCATGTTCATGTTCCACTGATATGTTACAGTTTGCACAGGTAGGACAGAAGGAGAGAAAGGCAACAGAAGGGGAAAGTAGGTGTGAACCTTTCATTAGTTAGCATTATAGCTTTCTCATGAAAGCCTTGCGCCAGTGTGATTTTGCAAGAAGAGGGGGAATCCGGGAGCTTTGCAGGAGACGGGGGAGTTCCAGGTCTGGGTAAAGCTGACAGGGGTCCCAGAGGAGAGCTGAATGCATTCTGCAGCAGGGTGTGGGCAGGGTGGGCTCCAGGGGTGGCTGTGGGTCTCCTGTGTGAGAGTTGTGACAGGTGAGGGCTGTGTGCAAGTTCCTGGCTGAGGACAAGTGAGGCACAGGTGGAGAGCTGGCAGAAAACCTTTTTCTGGGCCTCCAGCCTCACCCAACACACACAGCCTCACCTTCTGTCCCTGTCACTCCTATTCAGACTTCTCAGAAGGCGAGTGAGAACACATCAAGAGCATTCTAAACAGAAGGGAAAGCATGTGCAAAGGCTCTGGGGCAGGAGAATTCCAGATATGTCCAGGAGCAGCAAGAAGGCCCTGTGGCCACAGGGGACAGCTTAGGACATGACCTCAGGGAGGTGACAGAGGGCGACAGAAAGCCATTCCAGGGCTATAACCCCATGAGACCCTGTTTCACTAGGCCATCGTGGCTACAGCGTTGAGAACAGATGACAGAGGGTTGAAGATGGCAAGGCAGGTCAATGACGAAGCTTTTCCAGGAACTCAGGCACTGTGGACCAGACAGGTGGCCTTGGATGGAGTGGTTAGACCTATTCTGGGTCCATTTTGAAGATGGAGCTCACAGGATTTGCTGATGAGTTAGCTATTAGGAGCAGGAGAACGGAGGAATTGGGGTAACTCCCAGCTGTTGTGGGTTGTCCCGATCGAGGGGAAGGAGAGGGTTTCTGGGGTAAGGAGGTAGTCCGTGTTCCGCATGCTGAGGAAGGTGCCTTTCCCGGTGGATCTGCTGAGGTTTGTGTCTGGGAGAACCTTTCACATCTCCTCCCTCAGCAATGCTCAAGTACAAGTATCCCCCAGCTTTTAAACGTTCACAGTAAGACACTTGGCTTTCTTGAAAGAACTACGTTATTACCCAGCTTCAGTGAGAGGAAGAGACCTAAAGAGGATTTCCCTCTTATGAAAAAAGGTGAACAGTGAGAATCGCGTTCAGCATCTGTTTTGGGGAGAAGCACGACAGAGGCGGCGTGCACCCCAACCAGCTCCTTCCGCTGGGAACCGCTCTCCGCATCCAGCCACCAGCACTTTGAATTGTGTCTGTGAGCCTCTGCTGTGCTTTATCTTCATTTATGCTGGGCCTCCGTTAGAAACTTGTGTCCTGAGGCCTAAGAAAAGCCAAAGAGAAGGAATCTTGGAGTCTGAGCACACTGTCCAATTTTTCCGTGTAAATGAACGGTCATCCCTTCTTTACACCATTTCTGCTGTGCAAGGTTTCTCAGAAGCCCTGTACTTTCAAAGAGCAGGGAAACCTATACCCCATGCTGCGGGGTTAGTTTTAGTCTCCATGCTGGACAGAACATTTCATGACTGTCGGATTTTCTCACTCAAACATTGAGACTTGGACCACCTTCACCCGTTTCTACCACCCCATCCCCGAATCTGGCACCTACCAATCTGCTCTCAGTATCTATGTGTTCAGTATTTGTTTATTCCACGTGGAATGTACATGAGAG
The DNA here is from genome assembly GCF_024610735.1 of Ursus americanus. Lineage (NCBI taxonomy): Eukaryota > Metazoa > Chordata > Mammalia > Carnivora > Ursidae > Ursus > Ursus americanus. The sequence continues at coordinate 616,467 of NW_028273656.1, forward strand.
CATCTGGTATTTGTCTTTCTGTGTCTGAGTTACTTGGCATAAGGCCCCCAAGGTCTGTGTTTCCATGTCTGGTTCTTGTGAATAATGCTGCAGTGAACGTGGGAGTGCATCTGTCTTTTTGAGGCAGTATTTTTGTGTTCTCCAAATCAATACTCAGTAGAGCCATTACTGGGTCATGTGGTAGTTGTATTTATTTTTTCAGGAACCTCCATACCGTTTGTCACAGTGGCTGCACCAATTTCCATTCCCACCAGCAGCGCACAGTGTCTCCTCGTCTGCACGCCCTTGACCCCACCTGGTGTCTGTCTCTGGGACAATTGCTGTTCCAACAGTTGTGAGGGGATAGCCGATTGTGGGTTTGACTGATGTTTCCCTGACGATGCTCAGTGATGTCGAACAACTTTTTCTGTCTGTTGGCACCTGTGTGCCATCTTTGGACAGTATCTATTCACATATTCACCCCATTTTTTATACAGTTTTTTTTTGTTTTGATTTGTATGAGTGTTGTGTGCATTTTGGATATTAGCCTCTTCTCACACATATGATTCGCAGATATTTTTTTCTTATTGGGTCAGTGGCCTTTTAAGTTTTTGATGGTTTCTTTTGCCGTGTGGAAGATTTCAGTTTGATGTTGTTCCACTTGTTTATTTTTGCTTTTGTTGCCTTTGCATTTGGTGTCCGATCTGAAGACTCTTTGCCAAAACCAATGTCGAGAGACTTAGTACCTGTGTCTTCTTGGAGGTTTATGGATTCGGGTCTTATGTTCAAATCATTCATCCATTAAAAATTTTGTGTGTGGTGTAAGAAAGTGACCCAGTTATATTCTTCTGCATTTAGTGTCCAGTTTGCCTGTTACCGCTCACTGAAGAGACAGTCCTTCCCTCATGGCATATCTTCTGCTGCTGTGTCGTAAGTTAGGGTCCTCTACGTGTGGGTAAGTTTCTGAGCTTTCTGTTCTGTTCCACTGACCTGGTGTCTGTGTTTCTGCCAGTACCATCCTGTTTAGATGACAACAGCTTTGTAATCTAGCTTGAAATCCAGGAGTGTGTTGACTGCACCTTTCTTTCTCCAGGTTGCTTTGGGTATTTGGGGTCTTTTGTGATTCCATACAAGTTTGAGGACTGTTTTCTATTTCCTCGAATAATGCCACTGGAATTCAGATGGGGATTTCATCACATCTGTCGATTGCTTTGGGTACGATGGACATGTTCACATAATTAACTCTTCCAGTTAAGGAGCATGGCGTATGCTTCCATTTGTTTGTGTTGCCTTCCAAATCTTTGACCCATACATTCTGCCCCCCTCGACACACATGTTTTTCATTTCTTTTCTGCCATGTGTTGAGTGTACTATGTCTTTCTCATTGTTGGTTACTTTTATTCCTAGATTTTTTTTTTTGATGCAATTGTAAATGGCATTGCTTTTTTAATTTCTCTTTGCGAAAGTGTGTCATCAGTATACAGAAATGCAAGAAGTTGGGTCATCTGGGTGGCTCCATAGGTGAAGCGTCTGCCTTCTGCTCAGGTCAGAGTTCTGGGATCGAGCCCCGTGTTGGGCTCCCCGCTTAGCGAGGGTCTGCTTCTCCGTCTTTCTGACACTCCCCCGGCTCGTGCTTTTTCTCTTCCTGTCAAATAAATAAATAAAATCTGAAAAAAAATAAAGACAACAGGTCTCTGTATATTGACTTTATATCCTGCAGCTTTCTTGAATTTGTTTATTCTAACAGTTTTTTTTTTTTTTTTTTTGTGGAATCTTTTGGGATTTCATGTCATTTGCAAATAGTGACCGTTTTCCTGTATGGATTTCATATCTTTCTCTTTTTTTAAAATGATGTTAGTCACCCTACAGTACTTCATTTGTTTTTGATGTAGTGTTCCAGGATTCATTGTTTGCATATAACACCTAGTGCTCATTATGACACGTGCCCTCCTTAATACCCATCACCAGGATAACCCATTCCCCTACCCCTCCCTTTCTGCAACCTTCAGTTTGTTTCCCAGTGTCAATAGTCTCTCATGGTTCATCTCCCCCTCTCATTCCCCACCTTCACTTTTCCCTTCCTTCTCCTAATGTCCTCCATGCTATTCCTTCCATTCCACATAGGAGTGAAACCATATGATAATTGTCTTTCTCTGCTTGACTTAATTTCACTTAGCATAATCCCCTCCTGGTCCATCCACGTTGGTGCAAATGGTGGGTAATCATCCTTTCTGATGACTGAGTAATATTCCATTGTATAGATGAACCACATCTTCTTTGTCCATTCATCTGCTGAAGGACATCTTGGCTCCTTCCACAGTTTGGCTATTAGGGACATTGCTGCTATGAACATTGGGATACAGGTGCCCCTTCTTTTCATTACTCTGTGTCTATGGGGTAAATACCCAGTAGTGCAATTGGTGGGTCGTAGGATAGCTCTGTGTTCAACGTCTTGAGGAATCTCCATATTGTTTTCAAAAGTGGCTGTACCAGCTTGAATTCTCACGAGTAGTGGTAGAGGGCTCCCCTTTCTCCACATCCTCTCTGACTTTTTTTTATTTCCTGTCTTGTTAATTTCTTCTCAAGATTTTATTTATTTATTCCACAGAGATAGAGACAGCCAGCGAGAGAGGGAACACAAGCAGGGGGAGTGGGAGAGGAAGAAGCAGGCTCATAGCGGAGGAGCCTGATGTGGGGCTCCATCCCATAATGCTGGGATCACGCCCTGAGCCGATGGCAGACGCTTAACCGCTGTGCCACCCAGGTGCCCCCGGCCTTGTTAATTTTAACCATTCTAGCTGGTGTAAGGTGGTATCTCATTGTAGTTTTGATTTGTATTTGCCTGATGGCAAGTGATGTGGAGCATTTTTTTCGTGTGTCTGTTGGCCATTTGTATGTCTTCTCTGGACAAGTATCTCTTTGTGTCTTCTGCCCATTTTTTGGGTGTCGAGTTTGAGGAGTTCTTTATAGATCTTGGATACCAGCCCTTTATCTGTAATATCATTTGCAGATATCTTCTTCGATTCCGTAGGTTGCCTTTTTGTTTTGTTGATCGTTTGCTTTGCCGTGCAGAAACTTTTTATCTTGATGAAGTGCCAATAGTTCATTTTTGCTTTTATTTCCTTTGCCTTTAGAGACGTGGCTTGCAAGAAGTTGTTGTGTCCAAGGTTGAAGAGTTCTTTTGATTTTGATATGAGACAGGAATCCATTATCTTTCTTTCCTGATTGCATTCGAGTCCTCTGTCTTTCTTGGTGAGTCTAGCTAAGTTTGTCAGTTTTGTTTATCTTTCCAAAAAAGGCAGCTCTCATTTTCATTGTGTGTTTTTTTTTTTTTTTTTTTGTCTTTTTAGTCTCTGTTGGATTTATTTATGCATTCCTTTTTGTTATTTCCTTATTTCTACTAATTTGGGGCTTTGTTTGCTGTTTTTTTTTTCTACTTCTTTACCACAGAAATCAGGTTGTTTATTGGAGAGCATTCTCATGGATTGATGAAGACTTGAATTTCTATGAACGTCCCCCCCGTAGAGCTACTTTTGCTGCATCCCATAAGTTTTTGTAGGTTGTCTTTTTCATCAGTGTCAAGGTACTTCTAAATTTTTTTTGATTTCTTCTTTGACTGTTGGTTGTTCAGTAGCATGTTGTTAAATCTCCACATATTTTTTTAAGATTATTTAAGTATCTGGCAGAGAGTGAGACAGCGAGAGAGGGAACGCAAGCAGGGGGGTGGGAGAGGGAGAAGCGGGCTTCCCACTGAGCAAGGAGCCTGATTCGGGGCTAGATCCCAGGCTCCTGGGATCACGACCTGAGCTGAAGGCAGATCCTTAATGACTGAGCCACCCAGGCCCCCCAATCTCCACCTGTTTTTGACTGTCCCATTTTTTTCTTGAGACTGATTTCTAGTTTCATATCATTGTGGTTGGACAAGATTTGTAGCAGAAGGTGAAGAGAGCATTCAGATGAAAGGTTTGTTTCCTGGAGGGTTTTCTGAGGGCAGACCATGAGTTCCGTGGGGACGGAGGAAGGTTTTGTGAGACGGGGGGTGGGGTTAACCCTTGTTAGAATTACTGACTACTACCATGCAGGCTGTGTGCTACCGTTCACACCGTAGTCCTGATGGGCTTGTACTTCATTAGAAATATTTTCTAGGAGGTGTAGGCATAGGCTTCTCTAAAAGAAAGGTGCCATGTGGGTTCATGGCATGACCCCAGGTCAGCAACCAGGATGTATGGTATTGTGGGGGATCAGAACCAGGCTTTCTGTGGGAAGTGACGGAAATAGGGTATGGTGAGCTCCATGACCTCATAGGTGAGGTCCCGAGTGACCCACTGGGTGTTGGGTTCCGTGGATCTGTTTCATCAGGTGCTGTGGAATTCAGGGACACCCTCCTGTCTGTGGATTTGTGTGGAGACAGGTAGACATCAGTGTCTGGCCAGGCACGAGGGTCGCACTGGACCACCACCAGAGGTGCAGCATGCGGGGGAGCCACTGCTTGGTTTCCACGAAAGCTGACCAGGGTCTGTGACCGTGATTCCTAGCAGCTGCAAGGGGAGAGGAGGCCGGGGGTGGTGCACACTTCCTAGACTTGTGGTCAGGACTAGTCTGGAGCCCACTGAAGTCAGCCACACCTGGCACAGAAGGCCCCCAGTCAGTGTAGCTGTGGGCACTGCTCCCATGGCACTTTCGGGCCGGCTCCATGCTGCCACCTCCTGCTTTTCATCATCATCTTCAAGGTCGTGTGCCTCTGCTCTTGCCCCATGGCCTCCGGGGTATTGTCCGTCCTCCATCTGGCCCTCGTCCCTGGTGCCCTGTGCAGTCCGATGCCAGGGTAGCCTTCTCGAGACAAACATCTGGCCCTGATGGAACACTTCCATGGATCTCGTGTGATGCGAGGATGATGTCCTGCCCTGGAAGGGGGCTGCAGGTCCCCAATCAGGAGAGCCATGTCTCCCTTTTCAGCATGGCCTGCCCTCCCCTCAGTCTTCTTCAGGGAAGCTCTCCCCACTTCCTGAGATGACAGCTCTGAACTTAAAAGTGAATGTTATTTTACATATCTCTATGCCTTAGTTCATCCATGGCATGTCTTTCAACGCCGTTAGTGGTTTTTTTTTTTTTTTTTAGCAGTTCCGAAGGGCTGTCTGCTCAAGGAGGGGATGACCTGGGTGGGGCAGCTTTCCCTCTCATCTCCCTCAGCCTGTCGCTGAGCCCTGGGGCCAGCTGTCCCACTGAGGATTGAGGGACCCGAGCCAGCCCATCCTGAGCCCAGGCTGTGTGTCAGCTGTGTAGACTGATGCGTGTCGGAGCGGTGGGCAGCTGGCATAGGCCAGGGGCAGGCAGTGTCTCCCCATTCCTTCCCTCCCTTCCTCCCAGAGGTAGCTCAGAGCAGCCTTCAACCCCTGCATCTCCAGATCCCTTGACCTATGCCTCCTGTGTTCAGCTGGTGACCTTGGAGTTTCGCATGGATTCTACCTCCCATACCCTCTCCTGTAGCAGTTCCTGGATCAGGGGAGGGGTCGGACCCTTGTCTGATTTTGGTCTTCTTCCTGTCCCGCACCAAGCCCACTCACCTTTGCATCTTCCATGTATGTGCTTGGAAGCAAGTCCATCCACAGGGAACCTATTAGCCAAATGGATCCAGGTAATGAACATTGAAGTAGAGATCCAGGATCCATAATAAACCTGCTCGGAAACCTGTCCCAAAGTCTGTGACTCTCTCACACTGAAACAGAAACAATAATAGCTTTCTGGACTGTGAAGTGACATGTGTCTCTACTTCCAATCTTGAAGGCATAGGTGCTGAGCCTGGACAGAAAAGGACCATGGCTCCCGTGGGCTGGGATCCACAGTAAGAACTCAGTGAAATCTGAATTCGAGGCATAGAATGAATAATTATTGTAGAGTGAATCCTCCCAAGTAGGGCTTATGCACATTGCAGAGGAAAAGCTTTTTCAAAGAGGTTCCTGAAAGAAAAATCTTTTTAAAAAATTTATTTTAATTCCAGTAGAGCTAACATACAGTGTTACATTCGTTTCAGGTGTACAAGAGAGTGATTCAGTAATTCTATATATTACTCAGTGGTCATCCAGAAAAGTGTCCTCTTAATCCGCTTCATCTATTTCACTCATCCCTCTATGCACCTCCTCCTCTCTGGTAACCATCCGTTTTGTTCTCTCTTGTTAAGAGTTTGTATTTTGCCAGGCCCATACTCAGGCAACCCTGTTTGGGTAGAGTTTCCGTGTCCCCTGCGAGGGGGGATGGGGGTGGGCACGCTGTGAGCCGGTATTTCCAGGCTTTTGTTCCCTGGCGGCTTTCTCTGGCGGTCTGCTGTGCCTCTTCTGAGAGTCAGAGCAGCAGAGGCTGAATTGTCACAGAACAGAGGGATTGCGGCCCATTCTCCACCGATGTTCTGGCCACTTTAACTCCGTTACTGTTGGTGCTGCTCAACCCTGTAGCGTCCCGGGATGTGCGCCCCACACCCGGCGTCCCTGCCCTCCCTTCCAGGGCAGGCGCGTCTCTGTCCTTTGTGTTTCTAATGCCGCCAGCCGCCAGCCGCCAGCCGCCCCCGCGCGCTCCCGGATCTCCCGGTCTCAGTCTGGATCCCGTGAGCACACCAGGATTCCGGAGTTCCGTGAGAAGCCTGGTGGCGCGCGCACCCGGTTCAGGGTCTCGGTCTGCTGTTTCGTGGGTGCCGACCGCGAGTCCGCCCGCTCCCCCGTGCAGGTGGCCCGCCAACCGCCAGCCGCCCTGCGCGCGCTCCAGAAGCTCCTGGTCTCAGTCTGGATCCCGTGAGCACACCGGGATTCAGGAATTCCGTGAGAAGCCTGGTGGCGCGCGCACCCGGTTCAGGGTCTCAGTCTGCTGTTTCGCGGGTGCCGACCGTGAGTCCGTCCGCTCCCCCGTGCAGGTGGCCTGCCAGCTGCCAGCTGCCCCGCATGCGCTCCGGGAGCTCCCGGTCTCAGTCCGGATCCCGTGAGCACACGGGATTCCCGGGTTCCGCGAGATGCCTGGTGGCGCGCGCTCCCGGCTCACCGGTCTCAGTCCGCTCTCTCGCGGGTGCCCTCTGTGAGTGCGCCCGCTCCCCCCGTGCAGGTGGCTGCCGCTTCCCGGCGCCCGAACGCGGCGGCTCCCTCCCCCTTCCGTTTATCTTCCGATATCTGTGCCCGGTTTCACGGCTCCCCGCTTCGTACCTCAATACTCAGCGCTGGAGATGTTCATTTGTAGAGATCCAGATGTATCTTCCTGCGTCTCAGGCTGATTCCGTGGTTGTTTAGGCTGGTCTGGTACCTATCCAGCTCGACTCAGGGGACCTGTGAAAAAGGGGTCCCCTACTCCTCCGCCATCTTAACTCGTCTCTTGTACCTGAAATAGTATTTAAAAACACTCAGCTCAGCCTCTTCTACAAAGTGAGCCAATGCTTATAAACAAGGCTAAAATATTCCCTTACCGGCGATGACTTCCCAGCCATCGTAGTGTTTAACTGGTATGACTGTGACTTACATTAGTCAACATTTGCAGAGAAAGAACTTAGTGCATCCAGGGGGCACTTCATGTTGAAATTAGTTTGTGACAATGAGCTACTGTGTTTTATACTGTAGTCCAAGGGAATGGTGCCAGACATCTCTAAGGTGTCTAGCAGTTCTACAATTCTGATTTTAAGTGGTCTGTGTGCTTCAGAGATTTGGGCAGGAGAAGGGCAGGAGTCCAGAGACTGTGAACACTTCTGTTACCTGTGCTGACCATGGAGCAGGTAGCCTTCTGTGGGCATCATTTTGATTTCTTGGTACTCTTGTGAAAGGTGCTTTTGTCTCAAATTCCTCCATTTAGGAGCAATTATAATGATAAAAGTAATGTTTATCTTATATCATCTGTGGGCCCTGATCCTGGGCTCCCAGGGAAGCTATCCTTTAACATTTTACCCGGCTCAAAATGACTGGGCAAAACCTCAAAGCATGGGCCCTATTTCTGCCCCAAGCACATGTTGTACATCTGTTTCGAGAAGAAAACAATAACCAAAAATGCCAACATGAAGATAAGAAAAAATCAAGAACCTCTTTGGCTCCCATAAGATTAAAGTCATACTGACATGTACATACTGAAAATGCATGAAATCATTGCATGTCCTAAAGCCCAAGCCTTGGAGGGTCTGAGAGCCACTGACCTTGCCCAGAACCAGGCACACCCCAGCAGGGAGGGCTGGTGCAGAAAGGGAAGGGGCAGGACGCTGAGGGTGGTCTGCAGCTAGAGGGGTCCCTGGAAGGGGCCAGGTGTGTGGGGGGAGCCCGGCCCACGACCCCACCCATGCCTGTGCTGGGTGTTGAGTAGAGGAGGCGCCTCTTGGACCCCCTGCACTTTCAGGGTTCCAGGGGCTTGAGGGCGGGTTGCCCGGCATCCAAGGGGCTAGGGCACCACCCTCCCCGACCAATCACCGCTTGGGGGTGGAGCTACGTCTCTGTGGGCGGTCCCAGAGTTGCAGCGGGTTGCAGACCTGGGGCAGAAGAAGGGGCACTGGGAGAGAGAGAGTTGCCCTGCGGAGGTCCGGGCTGGTGAGTGAGCAGCATGCCCCGGGGTGGGGGTCGGGGGGTAGGGTGCGCCCCAGGTGGGAGGCAGGGTTCTGGAAGGGCACGTGGAGAGGGTTCATTGTGGGGACTCAGGTGAGTTTTCTTTTTCCCTTTAAAGTCTCTTCCGCCCCATGTCCTCAACTGGCCTTATTCCCCATACCCGTGAACTCCAGGGCGCCCACTCACCTGAGCTTTTGTGGGATGGGTTGCAGAATTTCAGGGTTTCCCCTGTTCCCCGGGAAGAGTGCGGGCAAGGACCTCACAGAATCCCCACCTTCAGTGGGGTGTCCCCCGGTTCTCTGACACAGTGCAGGTGATGCATCTTGAGCAGTACCCCGAGTTCAGCAGGGTGTGCCCTGGTCCCCCAGGCACAGGTGTGGCAGTAGCAAGCCCCAGAGCCATCCCCCAACTTCAGCATTATGCCCCGTGTGCCCCCGAGTTAGTGGTAATTGGCTGTTAGAATCATGCAGGAAAATCCTCCAGGTGGGGGCCTGGAGGCGGGCGTAAACCAGACCCCACTCTAGTTGCATTGGGAATAGACGAATTGAGGGTTTCTTTAGAAGAGTAAGTCTGCTTTCCAGAAAAGGCAAGGTCATTGGTCTATTGAGAATGAAGATAATTAGTGCTAAACAACAAGTATGTGTTGCCCCTTCGTCCAGAAACCGAAGCAGGTGTGCAGGCTTTAGGTCAGAGGTGCCTTCTTCTCCCCAGCTGACAGCACTTCTCTGCTCTGGCTCCATGAGACTCGAGGTTTTGAACGTCAGCATCTGAGTCAGGGAGGCAGCTTGTCACAGGACGCCAGTGTTCAGAGAAAACACAGCTATTTTGGCATAATGTCCTATCTATGTCAGGACTGGAGGTAAAACCTCTCATTATCCCAAAACCTCCTGGGCTTTTCTCTTTTCTCTAGTTGAGCCACAAAGTAAAATTGAAGTAGCTGTCAGCATTCTGGGTTTGGTGCAAGAATTACTTAGTTTCCCTGCAGGTAGAACTTTGCAGGGGATCACAATTTCTCTGTCCATTTATTGCTTACAAATGTATTTTGACTATCTGTTTCCTAGGAACCCTCTTTTATTAGAAAGGGAAGGTGAGATTCACTCTGTGCCTGTTTGTAACATCTAATTTGTTCCTTCGTCTAACAATGTTTATTCAATTGGGCCTAAGATATGGTTGAGTGGCCAGCATCTAGAGTTAGGTGGCTTTTTTTCATCTGATACAGACTTGGATGATGTCATTTGACAAAGGTGATGTTTCATCATTGATTAGTTTATTCACCAGAAGAGTTAAAATTAGGGTGGAGGGAAAATTCAAAATTATCCAAATGGGCCTGTTCCTGTTTAAAAGTTGAGCTTGACTTTCTAGTTTTACTATTATCTCGATATTTTGAGGTGCCATATTCTGTCTGTAGTTTCTTTGGTGGTGGAGTCAGAAGGAGAGTCTGGGAATTCTTTTGGATAGTGGCATGCTGGTGGCTTCAAGGGGCTTGGCGTCAGGAGCCTTGGGGTGAATTCTGCAACTGCTTGCCTGACCCTGGGTGCATCTCGCAGAGGTTTTGTTTCCTCTTATGAAATTGCCAGCAGATAATGTTCTGCTTAAAGGGGAACCCTCCCATCCTGTTGGTGGGAATGCAGAGTGGTGCAGACAGTCTGGGAAACAGTGTGGGGGTTCCTCAAAAAGTTAAACATTGAACAACCACATGATCCAGCAATTGCTCTCCTAGGTGCTTACCCAAAAGATACAAAAATGCACATTCGAAGGGGGTACATGCACCATGATGTTTATAGCAACAATGTCCACAGTAGCCAAACTATGGAGAGAATCCCAAAGTCCATGCACTGATGAATGGATAAAGCAGATGTGGGATACGTATATATATGTATATATGTATATGTGTGTGTATATATATATATATGGGAATATGACCCAGCTTCAAAAAGAATGAAATCTTACCATTTGCAAGGATGTGGATGGATCTAGAGTGTATTAAGCTAAGCAAAATTAGTGAGGAAAGACAAATATCCTATGCTCTCACGCTTGTGGAATTTCAGAAAGAAAACAGATGAACAGAGTTGAGGGGTGATGAGAAAGGCAAACAAGGAAATAGACTCAACCTTGGAGAACAAACTGAGTGTTGCTGCAGGACAGGGGCGTGGGGGGAAGAGTTAAATGGGTGAGGGGTATTAAGGAGGGCGCTTGTGATGAGCACCGGGTACTGTATGCAGGTGAGGAATCACTAAATCCTACCCCTGAAGCGAATATTCCATGGCATGTGAACTAACTGGAATTTAAGTAAAAGAAGAAAGGAAAAAGTGTTCTGCTTCATGAAGAGTGAGGTAAAATTGTAGTGATTTGGGCTGTACTGTTCTATAGATGATAGTTGTAAAACACCCTGTTGTAAGATACACTAGTTTCTTATCACATAAGGAGTCCTCAGAAAGCTGCAATGAAAGATTCAGATCTCAGAGCATGTTCATGTTCCACTGATATGTTACAGTTTGCACAGGTAGGACAGAAGGAGAGAAAGGCAACAGAAGGGGAAAGTAGGTGTGAACCTTTCATTAGTTAGCATTATAGCTTTCTCATGAAAGCCTTGCGCCAGTGTGATTTTGCAAGAAGAGGGGGAATCCGGGAGCTTTGCAGGAGACGGGGGAGTTCCAGGTCTGGGTAAAGCTGACAGGGGTCCCAGAGGAGAGCTGAATGCATTCTGCAGCAGGGTGTGGGCAGGGTGGGCTCCAGGGGTGGCTGTGGGTCTCCTGTGTGAGAGTTGTGACAGGTGAGGGCTGTGTGCAAGTTCCTGGCTGAGGACAAGTGAGGCACAGGTGGAGAGCTGGCAGAAAACCTTTTTCTGGGCCTCCAGCCTCACCCAACACACACAGCCTCACCTTCTGTCCCTGTCACTCCTATTCAGACTTCTCAGAAGGCGAGTGAGAACACATCAAGAGCATTCTAAACAGAAGGGAAAGCATGTGCAAAGGCTCTGGGGCAGGAGAATTCCAGATATGTCCAGGAGCAGCAAGAAGGCCCTGTGGCCACAGGGGACAGCTTAGGACATGACCTCAGGGAGGTGACAGAGGGCGACAGAAAGCCATTCCAGGGCTATAACCCCATGAGACCCTGTTTCACTAGGCCATCGTGGCTACAGCGTTGAGAACAGATGACAGAGGGTTGAAGATGGCAAGGCAGGTCAATGACGAAGCTTTTCCAGGAACTCAGGCACTGTGGACCAGACAGGTGGCCTTGGATGGAGTGGTTAGACCTATTCTGGGTCCATTTTGAAGATGGAGCTCACAGGATTTGCTGATGAGTTAGCTATTAGGAGCAGGAGAACGGAGGAATTGGGGTAACTCCCAGCTGTTGTGGGTTGTCCCGATCGAGGGGAAGGAGAGGGTTTCTGGGGTAAGGAGGTAGTCCGTGTTCCGCATGCTGAGGAAGGTGCCTTTCCCGGTGGATCTGCTGAGGTTTGTGTCTGGGAGAACCTTTCACATCTCCTCCCTCAGCAATGCTCAAGTACAAGTATCCCCCAGCTTTTAAACGTTCACAGTAAGACACTTGGCTTTCTTGAAAGAACTACGTTATTACCCAGCTTCAGTGAGAGGAAGAGACCTAAAGAGGATTTCCCTCTTATGAAAAAAGGTGAACAGTGAGAATCGCGTTCAGCATCTGTTTTGGGGAGAAGCACGACAGAGGCGGCGTGCACCCCAACCAGCTCCTTCCGCTGGGAACCGCTCTCCGCATCCAGCCACCAGCACTTTGAATTGTGTCTGTGAGCCTCTGCTGTGCTTTATCTTCATTTATGCTGGGCCTCCGTTAGAAACTTGTGTCCTGAGGCCTAAGAAAAGCCAAAGAGAAGGAATCTTGGAGTCTGAGCACACTGTCCAATTTTTCCGTGTAAATGAACGGTCATCCCTTCTTTACACCATTTCTGCTGTGCAAGGTTTCTCAGAAGCCCTGTACTTTCAAAGAGCAGGGAAACCTATACCCCATGCTGCGGGGTTAGTTTTAGTCTCCATGCTGGACAGAACATTTCATGACTGTCGGATTTTCTCACTCAAACATTGAGACTTGGACCACCTTCACCCGTTTCTACCACCCCATCCCCGAATCTGGCACCTACCAATCTGCTCTCAGTATCTATGTGTTCAGTATTTGTTTATTCCACGTGGAATGTACATGAGAGCATCTGGTATTTGTCTTTCTGTGTCTGAGTTACTTGGCATAAGGCCCCCAAGGTCTGTGTTTCCATGTCTGGTTCTTGTGAATAATGCTGCAGTGAACGTGGGAGTGCATCTGTCTTTTTGAGGCAGTATTTTTGTGTTCTCCAAATCAATACTCAGTAGAGCCATTACTGGGTCATGTGGTAGTTGTATTTATTTTTTCAGGAACCTCCATACCGTTTGTCACAGTGGCTGCACCAATTTCCATTCCCACCAGCAGCGCACAGTGTCTCCTCGTCTGCACGCCCTTGACCCCACCTGGTGTCTGTCTCTGGGACAATTGCTGTTCCAACAGTTGTGAGGGGATAGCCGATTGTGGGTTTGACTGATGTTTCCCTGACGATGCTCAGTGATGTCGAACAACTTTTTCTGTCTGTTGGCACCTGTGTGCCATCTTTGGACAGTATCTATTCACATATTCACCCCATTTTTTATACAGTTTTTTTTTGTTTTGATTTGTATGAGTGTTGTGTGCATTTTGGATATTAGCCTCTTCTCACACATATGATTCGCAGATATTTTTTTCTTATTGGGTCAGTGGCCTTTTAAGTTTTTGATGGTTTCTTTTGCCGTGTGGAAGATTTCAGTTTGATGTTGTTCCACTTGTTTATTTTTGCTTTTGTTGCCTTTGCATTTGGTGTCCGATCTGAAGACTCTTTGCCAAAACCAATGTCGAGAGACTTAGTACCTGTGTCTTCTTGGAGGTTTATGGATTCGGGTCTTATGTTCAAATCATTCATCCATTAAAAATTTTGTGTGTGGTGTAAGAAAGTGACCCAGTTATATTCTTCTGCATTTAGTGTCCAGTTTGCCTGTTACCGCTCACTGAAGAGACAGTCCTTCCCTCATGGCATATCTTCTGCTGCTGTGTCGTAAGTTAGGGTCATCTACGTGTGGGTAAGTTTCTGAGCTTTCTGTTCTGTTCCACTGACCTGGTGTCTGTGTTTCTGCCAGTACCATCCTGTTTAGATGACAACAGCTTTGTAATCTAGCTTGAAATCCAGGAGTGTGTTGACTGCACCTTTCTTTCTCCAGGTTGCTTTGGGTATTTGGGGTCTTTTGTGATTCCATACAAGTTTGAGGACTGTTTTCTATTTCCTCGAATAATGCCACTGGAATTCAGATGGGGATTTCATCACATCTGTCGATTGCTTTGGGTACGATGGACATGTTCACATAATTAACTCTTCCAGTTAAGGAGCATGGCGTATGCTTCCATTTGTTTGTGTTGCCTTCCAAATCTTTGACCCATACATTCTGCCCCCCTCGACACACATGTGTTTCATTTCTTTTCTGCCATGTGTTGAGTGTACTATGTCTTTCTCATTGTTGGTTACTTTTATTCCTAGATTTTTTTTTTTGATGCAATTGTAAATGGCATTGCTTTTTTAATTTCTCTTTGCGAAAGTGTGTCATCAGTATACAGAAATGCAAGAAGTTGGGTCATCTGGGTGGCTCCATAGGTGAAGCGTCTGCCTTCTGCTCAGGTCAGAGTTCTGGGATCGAGCCCCGTGTTGGGCTCCCCGCTTAGCGAGGGTCTGCTTCTCCGTCTTTCTGACACTCCCCCGGCTCGTGCTTTTTCTCTTCCTGTCAAATAAATAAATAAAATCTGAAAAAAAATAAAGACAACAGGTCTCTGTATATTGACTTTATATCCTGCAGCTTTCTTGAATTTGTTTATTCTAACAGTTTTTTTTTTTTTTTTTTTTTGTGGAATCTTTTGGGATTTCATGTCATTTGCAAATAGTGACCGTTTTCCTGTATGGATTTCATATCTTTCTCTTTTTTTAAAATGATGTTAGTCACCCTACAGTACTTCATTTGTTTTTGATGTAGTGTTCCAGGATTCATTGTTTGCATATAACACCTAGTGCTCATTATGACACGTGCCCTCCTTAATACCCATCACCAGGATAACCCATTCCCCTACCCCTCCCTTTCTGCAACCTTCAGTTTGTTTCCCAGTGTCAATAGTCTCTCATGGTTCATCTCCCCCTCTCATTCCCCACCTTCACTTTTCCCTTCCTTCTCCTAATGTCCTCCATGCTATTCCTTCCATTCCACATAGGAGTGAAACCATATGATAATTGTCTTTCTCTGCTTGACTTAATTTCACTTAGCATAATCCCCTCCTGGTCCATCCACGTTGGTGCAAATGGTGGGTAATCATCCTTTCTGATGACTGAGTAATATTCCATTGTATAGATGAACCACATCTTCTTTGTCCATTCATCTGCTGAAGGACATCTTGGCTCCTTCCACAGTTTGGCTATTAGGGACATTGCTGCTATGAACATTGGGATACAGGTGCCCCTTCTTTTCATTACTCTGTGTCTATGGGGTAAATACCCAGTAGTGCAATTGGTGGGTCGTAGGATAGCTCTGTGTTCAACGTCTTGAGGAATCTCCATATTGTTTTCAAAAGTGGCTGTACCAGCTTGAATTCTCACGAGTAGTGGTAGAGGGCTCCCCTTTCTCCACATCCTCTGTGACTTTTTTTTATTTCCTGTCTTGTTAATTTCTTCTCAAGATTTTATTTATTTATTCCACAGAGATAGAGACAGCCAGCGAGAGAGGGAACACAAGCAGGGGGAGTGGGAGAGGAAGAAGCAGGCTCATAGCGGAGGAGCCTGATGTGGGGCTCCATCCCATAATGCTGGGATCACGCCCTGAGCCGATGGCAGACGCTTAACCGCTGTGCCACCCAGGTGCCCCCGGCCTTGTTAATTTTAACCATTCTAACTGGTGTAAGGTGGTATCTCATTGTAGTTTTGATTTGTATTTGCCTGATGGCAAGTGATGTGGAGCATTTTTTTCGTGTGTCTGTTGGCCATTTGTATGTCTTCTCTGGACAAGTATCTCTTTGTGTCTTCTGCCCATTTTTTGGGTGTCGAGTTTGAGGAGTTCTTTATAGATCTTGGATACCAGCCCTTTATCTGTAATATCATTTGCAGATATCTTCTTCGATTCCGTAGGTTGCCTTTTTGTTTTGTTGATCGTTTGCTTTGCCGTGCAGAAACTTTTTATCTTGATGAAGTGCCAATAGTTCATTTTTGCTTTTATTTCCTTTGCCTTTAGAGACGTGGCTTGCAAGAAGTTGTTGTGTCCAAGGTTGAAGAGTTCTTTTGATTTTGATATGCGACAGGAATCCATTATCTTTCTTTCCTGATTGCATTCGAGTCCTCTGTCTTTCTTGGTGAGTCTAGCTAAGTTTGTCAGTTTTGTTTATCTTTCCAAAAAAGGCAGCTCTCATTTTCATTGTGTGGTTTTTTTTTTTTTTTTTGTCTTTTTAGTCTCTGTTGGATTTATTTATGCATTCCTTTTTGTTATTTCCTTATTTCTACTAATTTGGGGCTTTGTTTGCTGTTTTTTTTTTTCTACTTCTTTACCACAGAAATCAGGTTGTTTATTGGAGAGCATTCTCATGGATTGATGAAGACTTGAATTTCTATGAACGTCCCCCCCGTAGAGCTACTTTTGCTGCATCCCATAAGTTTTTGTAGGTTGTCTTTTTCATCAGTGTCAAGGTACTTCTAAATTTTTTTTGATTTCTTCTTTGACTGTTGGTTGTTCAGTAGCATGTTGTTAAATCTCCACATATTTTTTTAAGATTATTTAAGTATCTGGCAGAGAGTGAGACAGCGAGAGAGGGAACGCAAGCAGGGGGGTGGGAGAGGGAGAAGCGGGCTTCCCACTGAGCAAGGAGCCTGATTCGGGGCTAGATCCCAGGCTCCTGGGATCACGACCTGAGCTGAAGGCAGATCCTTAATGACTGAGCCACCCAGGCCCCCCAATCTCCACCTGTTTTTGACTGTCCCATTTTTTTCTTGAGACTGATTTCTAGTTTCATATCATTGTGGTTGGACAAGATTTGTAGCAGAAGGTGAAGAGAGCATTCAGATGAAAGGTTTGTTTCCTGGAGGGTTTTCTGAGGGCAGACCATGAGTTCCGTGGGGACGGAGGAAGGTTTTGTGAGACGGGGGGTGGGGTTAACCCTTGTTAGAATTACTGACTACTACCATGCAGGCTGTGTGCTACCGTTCACACCGTAGTCCTGATGGGCTTGTACTTCATTAGAAATATTTTCTAGGAGGTGTAGGCATAGGCTTCTCTAAAAGAAAGGTGCCATGTGGGTTCATGGCATGACCCCAGGTCAGCAACCAGGATGTATGGTATTGTGGGGGATCAGAACCAGGCTTTCTGTGGGAAGTGACGGAAATAGGGTATGGTGAGCTCCATGACCTCATAGGTGAGGTCCCGAGTGACCCACTGGGTGTTGGGTTCCGTGGATCTGTTTCATCAGGTGCTGTGGAATTCAGGGACACCCTCCTGTCTGTGGATTTGTGTGGAGACAGGTAGACATCAGTGTCTGGCCAGGCACGAGGGTCGCACTGGACCACCACCAGAGGTGCAGCATGCGGGGGAGCCACTGCTTGGTTTCCACGAAAGCTGACCAGGGTCTGTGACCGTGATTCCTAGCAGCTGCAAGGGGAGAGGAGGCCGGGGGTGGTGCACACTTCCTAGACTTGTGGTCAGGACTAGTCTGGAGCCCACTGAAGTCAGCCACACCTGGCACAGAAGGCCCCCAGTCAGTGTAGCTGTGGGCACTGCTCCCATGGCACTTTCGGGCCGGCTCCATGCTGCCACCTCCTGCTTTTCATCATCATCTTCAAGGTCGTGTGCCTCTGCTCTTGCCCCATGGCCTCCGGGGTATTGTCCGTCCTCCATCTGGCCCTCGTCCCTGGTGCCCTGTGCAGTCCGATGCCAGGGTAGCCTTCTCGAGACAAACATCTGGCCCTGATGGAACACTTCCATGGATCTCGTGTGATGCGAGGATGATGTCCTGCCCTGGAAGGGGGCTGCAGGTCCCCAATCAGGAGAGCCATGTCTCCCTTTTCAGCATGGCCTGCCCTCCCCTCAGTCTTCTTCAGGGAAGCTCTCCCCACTTCCTGAGATGACAGCTCTGAACTTAAAAGTGAATGTTATTTTACATATCTCTATGCCTTAGTTCATCCATGGCATGTCTTTCAACGCCGTTAGTGGTTTTTTTTTTTTTTTTTAGCAGTTCCGAAGGGCTGTCTGCTCAAGGAGGGGATGACCTGGGTGGGGCAGCTTTCCCTCTCATCTCCCTCAGCCTGTCGCTGAGCCCTGGGGCCAGCTGTCCCACTGAGGATTGAGGGACCCGAGCCAGCCCATCCTGAGCCCAGGCTGTGTGTCAGCTGTGTAGACTGATGCGTGTCGGAGCGGTGGGCAGCTGGCATAGGCCAGGGGCAGGCAGTGTCTCCCCATTCCTTCCCTCCCTTCCTCCCAGAGGTAGCTCAGAGCAGCCTTCAACCCCTGCATCTCCAGATCCCTTGACCTATGCCTCCTGTGTTCAGCTGGTGACCTTGGAGTTTCGCATGGATTCTACCTCCCATACCCTCTCCTGTAGCAGTTCCTGGATCAGGGGAGGGGTCGGACCCTTGTCTGATTTTGGTCTTCTTCCTGTCCCGCACCAAGCCCACTCACCTTTGCATCTTCCATGTATGTGCTTGGAAGCAAGTCCATCCACAGGGAACCTATTAGCCAAATGGATCCAGGTAATGAACATTGAAGTAGAGATCCAGGATCCATAATAAACCTGCTCGGAAACCTGTCCCAAAGTCTGTGACTCTCTCACACTGAAACAGAAACAATAATAGCTTTCTGGACTGTGAAGTGACATGTGTCTCTACTTCCAATCTTGAAGGCATAGGTGCTGAGCCTGGACAGAAAAGGACCATGGCTCCCGTGGGCTGGGATCCACAGTAAGAACTCAGTGAAATCTGAATTCGAGGCATAGAATGAATAATTATTGTAGAGTGAATCCTCCCAAGTAGGGCTTATGCACATTGCAGAGGAAAAGCTTTTTCAAAGAGGTTCCTGAAAGAAAAATCTTTTTAAAAAATTTATTTTAATTCCAGTAGAGCTAACATACAGTGTTACATTCGTTTCAGGTGTACAAGAGAGTGATTCAGTAATTCTATATATTACTCAGTGGTCATCCAGAAAAGTGTCCTCTTAATCCGCTTCATCTATTTCACTCATCCCTCTATGCACCTCCTCCTCTCTGGTAACCATCCGTTTTGTTCTCTCTTGTTAAGAGTTTGTATTTTGCCAGGCCCATACTCAGGCAACCCTGTTTGGGTAGAGTTTCCGTGTCCCCTGCGAGGGGGGTTGGGGGTGGGCACGCTGTGAGCCGGTATTTCCAGGCTTTTGTTCCCTGGCGGCTTTCTCTGGCGGTCTGCTGTGCCTCTTCTGAGAGTCAGAGCAGCAGAGGCTGAATTGTCACAGAACAGAGGGATTGCGGCCCATTCTCCACCGATGTTCTGGCCACTTTAACTCCGTTACTGTTGGTGCTGCTCAACCCTGTAGCGTCCCGGGATGTGCGCCCCACACCCGGCGTCCCTGCCCTCCCTTCCAGGGCAGGCGCGTCTCTGTCCTTTGTGTTTCTAATGCCGCCAGCCGCCAGCCGCCAGCCGCCAGCCGCCCCCGCGCGCTCCCGGATCTCCCGGTCTCAGTCTGGATCCCGTGAGCACACCAGGATTCCGGAGTTCCGTGAGAAGCCTGGTGGCGCGCGCACCCGGTTCAGGGTCTCGGTCTGCTGTTTCGTGGGTGCCGACCGCGAGTCCGCCCGCTCCCCCGTGCAGGTGGCCCGCCAACCGCCAGCCGCCCTGCGCGCGCTCCAGAAGCTCCTGGTCTCAGTCTGGATCCCGTGAGCACACCGGGATTCAGGAATTCCGTGAGAAGCCTGGTGGCGCGCGCACCCGGTTCAGGGTCTCAGTCTGCTGTTTCGCGGGTGCCGACCGTGAGTCCGTCCGCTCCCCCGTGCAGGTGGCCTGCCAGCTGCCAGCTGCCCCGCATGCGCTCCGGGAGCTCCCGGTCTCAGTCTGGATCCCGTGAGCACACGGGATTCCCGGGTTCCGCGAGATGCCTGGTGGCGCGCGCTCCCGGCTCACCGGTCTCAGTCCGCTCTCTCGCGGGTGCCCTCTGTGAGTGCGCCCGCTCCCCCCCGTGCAGGTGGCTGCCGCTTCCCGGCGCCCGAACGCGGCGGCTCCCTCCCCCTTCCGTTTATCTTCCGATATCTGTGCCCGGTTTCACGGCTCCCCGCTTCGTACCTCAATACTCAGCGCTGGAGATGTTCATTTGTAGAGATCCAGATGTATCTTCCTGCGTCTCAGGCTGATTCCGTGGTTGTTTAGGCTGGTCTGGTACCTATCCAGCTCGACTCAGGGGACCTGTGAAAAAGGGGTCCCCTACTCCTCTGCCATCTTAACTCGTCTCTTGTACCTGAAATAGTATTTAAAAACACTCAGCTCAGCCTCTTCTACAAAGTGAGCCAATGCTTATAAACAAGGCTAAAATATTCCCTTACCGGCGATGACTTCCCAGCCATCGTAGTGTTTAACTGGTATGACTGTGACTTACATTAGTCAACATTTGCAGAGAAAGAACTTAGTGCATCCAGGGGGCACTTCATGTTGAAATTAGTTTGTGACAATGAGCTACTGTGTTTTATACTGTAGTCCAAGGGAATGGTGCCAGACATCTCTAAGGTGTCTAGCAGTTCTACAATTCTGATTTTAAGTGGTCTGTGTGCTTCAGAGATTTGGGCAGGAGAAGGGCAGGAGTCCAGAGACTGTGAACACTTCTGTTACCTGTGCTGACCATGGAGCAGGTAGCCTTCTGTGGGCATCATTTTGATTTCTTGGTACTCTTGTGAAAGGTGCTTTTGTCTCAAATTCCTCCATTTAGGAGCAATTATAATGATAAAAGTAATGTTTATCTTATATCATCTGTGGGCCCTGATCCTGGGCTCCCAGGGAAGCTATCCTTTAACATTTTACCCGGCTCAAAATGACTGGGCAAAACCTCAAAGCATGGGCCCTATTTCTGCCCCAAGCACATGTTGTACATCTGTTTCGAGAAGAAAACAATAACCAAAAATGCCAACATGAAGATAAGAAAAAATCAAGAACCTCTTTGGCTCCCATAAGATTAAAGTCATACTGACATGTACATACTGAAAATGCATGAAATCATTGCATGTCCTAAAGCCCAAGCCTTGGAGGGTCTGAGAGCCACTGACCTTGCCCAGAACCAGGCACACCCCAGCAGGGAGGGCTGGTGCAGAAAGGGAAGGGGCAGGACGCTGAGGGTGGTCTGCAGCTAGAGGGGTCCCTGGAAGGGGCCAGGTGTGTGGGGGGAGCCCGGCCCACGACCCCACCCATGCCTGTGCTGGGTGTTGAGTAGAGGAGGCGCCTCTTGGACCCCCTGCACTTTCAGGGTTCCAGGGGCTTGAGGGCGGGTTGCCCGGCATCCAAGGGGCTAGGGCACCACCCTCCCCGACCAATCACCGCTTGGGGGTGGAGCTACGTCTCTGTGGGCGGTCCCAGAGTTGCAGCGGGTTGCAGACCTGGGGCAGAAGAAGGGGCACTGGGAGAGAGAGAGTTGCCCTGCGGAGGTCCGGGCTGGTGAGTGAGCAGCATGCCCCGGGGTGGGGGTCGGGGGGTAGGGTGCGCCCCAGGTGGGAGGCAGGGTTCTGGAAGGGCACGTGGAGAGGGTTCATTGTGGGGACTCAGGTGAGTTTTCTTTTTCCCTTTAAAGTCTCTTCCGCCCCATGTCCTCAACTGGCCTTATTCCCCATACCCGTGAACTCCAGGGCGCCCACTCACCTGAGCTTTTGTGGGATGGGTTGCAGAATTTCAGGGTTTCCCCTGTTCCCCGGGAAGAGTGCGGGCAAGGACCTCACAGAATCCCCACCTTCAGTGGGGTGTCCCCCGGTTCTCTGACACAGTGCAGGTGATGCATCTTGAGCAGTACCCCGAGTTCAGCAGGGTGTGCCCTGGTCCCCCAGGCACAGGTGTGGCAGTAGCAAGCCCCAGAGCCATCCCCCAACTTCAGCATTATGCCCCGTGTGCCCCCGAGTTAGTGGTAATTGGCTGTTAGAATCATGCAGGAAAATCCTCCAGGTGGGGGCCTGGAGGCGGGCGTAAACCAGACCCCACTCTAGTTGCATTGGGAATAGACGAATTGAGGGTTTCTTTAGAAGAGTAAGTCTGCTTTCCAGAAAAGGCAAGGTCATTGGTCTATTGAGAATGAAGATAATTAGTGCTAAACAACAAGTATGTGTTGCCCCTTCGTCCAGAAACCGAAGCAGGTGTGCAGGCTTTAGGTCAGAGGTGCCTTCTTCTCCCCAGCTGACAGCACTTCTCTGCTCTGGCTCCATGAGACTCGAGGTTTTGAACGTCAGCATCTGAGTCAGGGAGGCAGCTTGTCACAGGACGCCAGTGTTCAGAGAAAACACAGCTATTTTGGCATAATGTCCTATCTATGTCAGGACTGGAGGTAAAACCTCTCATTATCCCAAAACCTCCTGGGCTTTTCTCTTTTCTCTAGTTGAGCCACAAAGTAAAATTGAAGTAGCTGTCAGCATTCTGGGTTTGGTGCAAGAATTACTTAGTTTCCCTGCAGGTAGAACTTTGCAGGGGATCACAATTTCTCTGTCCATTTATTGCTTACAAATGTATTTTGACTATCTGTTTCCTAGGAACCCTCTTTTATTAGAAAGGGAAGGTGAGATTCACTCTGTGCCTGTTTGTAACATCTAATTTGTTCCTTCGTCTAACAATGTTTATTCAATTGGGCCTAAGATATGGTTGAGTGGCCAGCATCTAGAGTTAGGTGGCTTTTTTTCATCTGATACAGACTTGGATGATGTCATTTGACAAAGGTGATGTTTCATCATTGATTAGTTTATTCACCAGAAGAGTTAAAATTAGGGTGGAGGGAAAATTCAAAATTATCCAAATGGGCCTGTTCCTGTTTAAAAGTTGAGCTTGACTTTCTAGTTTTACTATTATCTCGATATTTTGAGGTGCCATATTCTGTCTGTAGTTTCTTTGGTGGTGGAGTCAGAAGGAGAGTCTGGGAATTCTTTTGGATAGTGGCATGCTGGTGGCTTCAAGGGGCTTGGCGTCAGGAGCCTTGGGGTGAATTCTGCAACTGCTTGCCTGACCCTGGGTGCATCTCGCAGAGGTTTTGTTTCCTCTTATGAAATTGCCAGCAGATAATGTTCTGCTTAAAGGGGAACCCTCCCATCCTGTTGGTGGGAATGCAGAGTGGTGCAGACAGTCTGGGAAACAGTGTGGGGGTTCCTCAAAAAGTTAAACATTGAACAACCACATGATCCAGCAATTGCTCTCCTAGGTGCTTACCCAAAAGATACAAAAATGCACATTCGAAGGGGGTACATGCACCATGATGTTTATAGCAACAATGTCCACAGTAGCCAAACTATGGAGAGAATCCCAAAGTCCATGCACTGATGAATGGATAAAGCAGATGTGGGATACGTATATATATGTATATATGTATATGTGTGTGTATATATATATATATGGGAATATGACCCAGCTTCAAAAAGAATGAAATCTTACCATTTGCAAGGATGTGGATGGATCTAGAGTGTATTAAGCTAAGCAAAATTAGTGAGGAAAGACAAATATCCTATGCTCTCACGCTTGTGGAATTTCAGAAAGAAAACAGATGAACAGAGTTGAGGGGTGATGAGAAAGGCAAACAAGGAAATAGACTCAACCTTGGAGAACAAACTGAGTGTTGCTGCAGGACAGGGGCGTGGGGGGAAGAGTTAAATGGGTGAGGGGTATTAAGGAGGGCGCTTGTGATGAGCACCGGGTACTGTATGCAGGTGAGGAATCACTAAATCCTACCCCTGAAGCGAATATTCCATGGCATGTGAACTAACTGGAATTTAAGTAAAAGAAGAAAGGAAAAAGTGTTCTGCTTCATGAAGAGTGAGGTAAAATTGTAGTGATTTGGGCTGTACTGTTCTATAGATGATAGTTGTAAAACACCCTGTTGTAAGATACACTAGTTTCTTATCACATAAGGAGTCCTCAGAAAGCTGCAATGAAAGATTCAGATCTCAGAGCATGTTCATGTTCCACTGATATGTTACAGTTTGCACAGGTAGGACAGAAGGAGAGAAAGGCAACAGAAGGGGAAAGTAGGTGTGAACCTTTCATTAGTTAGCATTATAGCTTTCTCATGAAAGCCTTGCGCCAGTGTGATTTTGCAAGAAGAGGGGGAATCCGGGAGCTTTGCAGGAGACGGGGGAGTTCCAGGTCTGGGTAAAGCTGACAGGGGTCCCAGAGGAGAGCTGAATGCATTCTGCAGCAGGGTGTGGGCAGGGTGGGCTCCAGGGGTGGCTGTGGGTCTCCTGTGTGAGAGTTGTGACAGGTGAGGGCTGTGTGCAAGTTCCTGGCTGAGGACAAGTGAGGCACAGGTGGAGAGCTGGCAGAAAACCTTTTTCTGGGCCTCCAGCCTCACCCAACACACACAGCCTCACCTTCTGTCCCTGTCACTCCTATTCAGACTTCTCAGAAGGCGAGTGAGAACACATCAAGAGCATTCTAAACAGAAGGGAAAGCATGTGCAAAGGCTCTGGGGCAGGAGAATTCCAGATATGTCCAGGAGCAGCAAGAAGGCCCTGTGGCCACAGGGGACAGCTTAGGACATGACCTCAGGGAGGTGACAGAGGGCGACAGAAAGCCATTCCAGGGCTATAACCCCATGAGACCCTGTTTCACTAGGCCATCGTGGCTACAGCGTTGAGAACAGATGACAGAGGGTTGAAGATGGCAAGGCAGGTCAATGACGAAGCTTTTCCAGGAACTCAGGCACTGTGGACCAGACAGGTGGCCTTGGATGGAGTGGTTAGACCTATTCTGGGTCCATTTTGAAGATGGAGCTCACAGGATTTGCTGATGAGTTAGCTATTAGGAGCAGGAGAACGGAGGAATTGGGGTAACTCCCAGCTGTTGTGGGTTGTCCCGATCGAGGGGAAGGAGAGGGTTTCTGGGGTAAGGAGGTAGTCCGTGTTCCGCATGCTGAGGAAGGTGCCTTTCCCGGTGGATCTGCTGAGGTTTGTGTCTGGGAGAACCTTTCACATCTCCTCCCTCAGCAATGCTCAAGTACAAGTATCCCCCAGCTTTTAAACGTTCACAGTAAGACACTTGGCTTTCTTGAAAGAACTACGTTATTACCCAGCTTCAGTGAGAGGAAGAGACCTAAAGAGGATTTCCCTCTTATGAAAAAAGGTGAACAGTGAGAATCGCGTTCAGCATCTGTTTTGGGGAGAAGCACGACAGAGGCGGCGTGCACCCCAACCAGCTCCTTCCGCTGGGAACCGCTCTCCGCATCCAGCCACCAGCACTTTGAATTGTGTCTGTGAGCCTCTGCTGTGCTTTATCTTCATTTATGCTGGGCCTCCGTTAGAAACTTGTGTCCTGAGGCCTAAGAAAAGCCAAAGAGAAGGAATCTTGGAGTCTGAGCACACTGTCCAATTTTTCCGTGTAAATGAACGGTCATCCCTTCTTTACACCATTTCTGCTGTGCAAGGTTTCTCAGAAGCCCTGTACTTTCAAAGAGCAGGGAAACCTATACCCCATGCTGCGGGGTTAGTTTTAGTCTCCATGCTGGACAGAACATTTCATGACTGTCGGATTTTCTCACTCAAACATTGAGACTTGGACCACCTTCACCCGTTTCTACCACCCCATCCCCGAATCTGGCACCTACCAATCTGCTCTCAGTATCTATGTGTTCAGTATTTGTTTATTCCACGTGGAATGTACATGAGAGCATCTGGTATTTGTCTTTCTGTGTCTGAGTTACTTGGCATAAGGCCCCCAAGGTCTGTGTTTCCATGTCTGGTTCTTGTGAATAATGCTGCAGTGAACGTGGGAGTGCATCTGTCTTTTTGAGGCAGTATTTTTGTGTTCTCCAAATCAATACTCAGTAGAGCCATTACTGGGTCATGTGGTAGTTGTATTTATTTTTTCAGGAACCTCCATACCGTTTGTCACAGTGGCTGCACCAATTTCCATTCCCACCAACAGCGCACAGTGTCTCCTCGTCTGCACGCCCTTGACCCCACCTGGTGTCTGTCTCTGGGACAATTGCTGTTCCAACAGTTGTGAGGGGATAGCCGATTGTGGGTTTGACTGATGTTTCCCTGACGATGCTCAGTGATGTCGAACAACTTTTTCTGTCTGTTGGCACCTGTGTGCCATCTTTGGACAGTATCTATTCACATATTCACCCCATTTTTTATACAGTTTTTTTTTGTTTTGATTTGTATGAGTGTTGTGTGCATTTTGGATATTAGCCTCTTCTCACACATATGATTCGCAGATATTTTTTTCTTATTGGGTCAGTGGCCTTTTAAGTTTTTGATGGTTTCTTTTGCCGTGTGGAAGATTTCAGTTTGATGTTGTTCCACTTGTTTATTTTTGCTTTTGTTGCCTTTGCATTTGGTGTCCGATCTGAAGACTCTTTGCCAAAACCAATGTCGAGAGACTTAGTACCTGTGTCTTCTTGGAGGTTTATGGATTCGGGTCTTATGTTCAAATCATTCATCCATTAAAAATTTTGTGTGTGGTGTAAGAAAGTGACCCAGTTATATTCTTCTGCATTTAGTGTCCAGTTTGCCTGTTACCGCTCACTGAAGAGACAGTCCTTCCCTCATGGCATATCTTCTGCTGCTGTGTCGTAAGTTAGGGTCATCTACGTGTGGGTAAGTTTCTGAGCTTTCTGTTCTGTTCCACTGACCTGGTGTCTGTGTTTCTGCCAGTACCATCCTGTTTAGATGACAACAGCTTTGTAATCTAGCTTGAAATCCAGGAGTGTGTTGACTGCACCTTTCTTTCTCCAGGTTGCTTTGGGTATTTGGGGTCTTTTGTGATTCCATACAAGTTTGAGGACTGTTTTCTATTTCCTCGAATAATGCCACTGGAATTCAGATGGGGATTTCATCACATCTGTCGATTGCTTTGGGTACGATGGACATGTTCACATAATTAACTCTTCCAGTTAAGGAGCATGGCGTATGCTTCCATTTGTTTGTGTTGCCTTCCAAATCTTTGACCCATACATTCTGCCCCCCTCGACACACATGTTTTTCATTTCTTTTCTGCCATGTGTTGAGTGTACTATGTCTTTCTCATTGTTGGTTACTTTTATTCCTAGATTTTTTTTTTTGATGCAATTGTAAATGGCATTGCTTTTTTAATTTCTCTTTGCGAAAGTGTGTCATCAGTATACAGAAATGCAAGAAGTTGGGTCATCTGGGTGGCTCCATAGGTGAAGCGTCTGCCTTCTGCTCAGGTCAGAGTTCTGGGATCGAGCCCCGTGTTGGGCTCCCCGCTTAGCGAGGGTCTGCTTCTCCGTCTTTCTGACACTCCCCCGGCTCGTGCTTTTTCTCTTCCTGTCAAATAAATAAATAAAATCTGAAAAAAAATAAAGACAACAGGTCTCTGTATATTGACTTTATATCCTGCAGCTTTCTTGAATTTGTTTATTCTAACAGTTTTTTTTTTTTTTTTTTTTTTTGTGGAATCTTTTGGGATTTCATGTCATTTGCAAATAGTGACCGTTTTCCTGTATGGATTTCATATCTTTCTCTTTTTTTAAAATGATGTTAGTCACCCTACAGTACTTCATTTGTTTTTGATGTAGTGTTCCAGGATTCATTGTTTGCATATAACACCTAGTGCTCATTATGACACGTGCCCTCCTTAATACCCATCACCAGGATAACCCATTCCCCTACCCCTCCCTTTCTGCAACCTTCAGTTTGTTTCCCAGTGTCAATAGTCTCTCATGGTTCATCTCCCCCTCTCATTCCCCACCTTCACTTTTCCCTTCCTTCTCCTAATGTCCTCCATGCTATTCCTTCCATTCCACATAGGAGTGAAACCATATGATAATTGTCTTTCTCTGCTTGACTTAATTTCACTTAGCATAATCCCCTCCTGGTCCATCCACGTTGGTGCAAATGGTGGGTATTCATCCTTTCTGATGACTGAGTAATATTCCATTGTATAGATGAACCACATCTTCTTTGTCCATTCATCTGCTGAAGGACATCTTGGCTCCTTCCACAGTTTGGCTATTAGGGACATTGCTGCTATGAACATTGGGATACAGGTGCCCCTTCTTTTCATTACTCTGTGTCTATGGGGTAAATACCCAGTAGTGCAATTGGTGGGTCGTAGGATAGCTCTGTGTTCAACGTCTTGAGGAATCTCCATATTGTTTTCAAAAGTGGCTGTACCAGCTTGAATTCTCACGAGTAGTGGTAGAGGGCTCCCCTTTCTCCACATCCTCTCTGACTTTTTTTTATTTCCTGTCTTGTTAATTTCTTCTCAAGATTTTATTTATTTATTCCACAGAGATAGAGACAGCCAGCGAGAGAGGGAACACAAGCAGGGGGAGTGGGAGAGGAAGAAGCAGGCTCATAGCGGAGGAGCCTGATGTGGGGCTCCATCCCATAATGCTGGGATCACGCCCTGAGCCGATGGCAGACGCTTAACCGCTGTGCCACCCAGGTGCCCCCGGCCTTGTTAATTTTAACCATTCTAGCTGGTGTAAGGTGGTATCTCATTGTAGTTTTGATTTGTATTTGCCTGATGGCAAGTGATGTGGAGCATTTTTTTCATGTGTCTGTTGGCCATTTGTATGTCTTCTCTGGACAAGTATCTCTTTGTGTCTTCTGCCCATTTTTTGGGTGTCGAGTTTGAGGAGTTCTTTATAGATCTTGGATACCAGCCCTTTATCTGTAATATCATTTGCAGATATCTTCTTCGATTCCGTAGGTTGCCTTTTTGTTTTGTTGATCGTTTGCTTTGCCGTGCAGAAACTTTTTATCTTGATGAAGTGCCAATAGTTCATTTTTGCTTTTATTTCCTTTGCCTTTAGAGACGTGGCTTGCAAGAAGTTGTTGTGTCCAAGGTTGAAGAGTTCTTTTGATTTTGATATGCGACAGGAATCCATTATCTTTCTTTCCTGATTGCATTCGAGTCCTCTGTCTTTCTTGGTGAGTCTAGCTAAGTTTGTCAGTTTTGTTTATCTTTCCAAAAAAGGCAGCTCTCATTTTCATTGTGTGTTTTTTTTTTTTTTTTTGTCTTTTTAGTCTCTGTTGGATTTATTTATGCATTCCTTTTTGTTATTTCCTTATTTCTACTAATTTGGGGCTTTGTTTGCTGTTTTTTTTTTCTACTTCTTTACCACAGAAATCAGGTTGTTTATTGGAGAGCATTCTCATGGATTGATGAAGACTTGAATTTCTATGAACGTCCCCCCCGTAGAGCTACTTTTGCTGCATCCCATAAGTTTTTGTAGGTTGTCTTTTTCATCAGTGTCAAGGTACTTCTAAATTTTTTTTGATTTCTTCTTTGACTGTTGGTTGTTCAGTAGCATGTTGTTAAATCTCCACATATTTTTTTAAGATTATTTAAGTATCTGGCAGAGAGTGAGACAGCGAGAGAGGGAACGCAAGCAGGGGGGTGGGAGAGGGAGAAGCGGGCTTCCCACTGAGCAAGGAGCCTGATTCGGGGCTAGATCCCAGGCTCCTGGGATCACGACCTGAGCTGAAGGCAGATCCTTAATGACTGAGCCACCCAGGCCCCCCAATCTCCACCTGTTTTTGACTGTCCCATTTTTTTCTTGAGACTGATTTCTAGTTTCATATCATTGTGGTTGGACAAGATTTGTAGCAGAAGGTGAAGAGAGCATTCAGATGAAAGGTTTGTTTCCTGGAGGGTTTTCTGAGGGCAGACCATGAGTTCCGTGGGGACGGAGGAAGGTTTTGTGAGACGGGGGGTGGGGTTAACCCTTGTTAGAATTACTGACTACTACCATGCAGGCTGTGTGCTACCGTTCACACCGTAGTCCTGATGGGCTTGTACTTCATTAGAAATATTTTCTAGGAGGTGTAGGCATAGGCTTCTCTAAAAGAAAGGTGCCATGTGGGTTCATGGCATGACCCCAGGTCAGCAACCAGGATGTATGGTATTGTGGGGGATCAGAACCAGGCTTTCTGTGGGAAGTGACGGAAATAGGGTATGGTGAGCTCCATGACCTCATAGGTGAGGTCCCGAGTGACCCACTGGGTGTTGGGTTCCGTGGATCTGTTTCATCAGGTGCTGTGGAATTCAGGGACACCCTCCTGTCTGTGGATTTGTGTGGAGACAGGTAGACATCAGTGTCTGGCCAGGCACGAGGGTCGCACTGGACCACCACCAGAGGTGCAGCATGCGGGGGAGCCACTGCTTGGTTTCCACGAAAGCTGACCAGGGTCTGTGACCGTGATTCCTAGCAGCTGCAAGGGGAGAGGAGGCCGGGGGTGGTGCACACTTCCTAGACTTGTGGTCAGGACTAGTCTGGAGCCCACTGAAGTCAGCCACACCTGGCACAGAAGGCCCCCAGTCAGTGTAGCTGTGGGCACTGCTCCCATGGCACTTTCGGGCCGGCTCCATGCTGCCACCTCCTGCTTTTCATCATCATCTTCAAGGTCGTGTGCCTCTGCTCTTGCCCCATGGCCTCCGGGGTATTGTCCGTCCTCCATCTGGCCCTCGTCCCTGGTGCCCTGTGCAGTCCGATGCCAGGGTAGCCTTCTCGAGACAAACATCTGGCCCTGATGGAACACTTCCATGGATCTCGTGTGATGCGAGGATGATGTCCTGCCCTGGAAGGGGGCTGCAGGTCCCCAATCAGGAGAGCCATGTCTCCCTTTTCAGCATGGCCTGCCCTCCCCTCAGTCTTCTTCAGGGAAGCTCTCCCCACTTCCTGAGATGACAGCTCTGAACTTAAAAGTGAATGTTATTTTACATATCTCTATGCCTTAGTTCATCCATGGCATGTCTTTCAACGCCGTTAGTGGTTTTTTTTTTTTTTTTAGCAGTTCCGAAGGGCTGTCTGCTCAAGGAGGGGATGACCTGGGTGGGGCAGCTTTCCCTCTCATCTCCCTCAGCCTGTCGCTGAGCCCTGGGGCCAGCTGTCCCACTGAGGATTGAGGGACCCGAGCCAGCCCATCCTGAGCCCAGGCTGTGTGTCAGCTGTGTAGACTGATGCGTGTCGGAGCGGTGGGCAGCTGGCATAGGCCAGGGGCAGGCAGTGTCTCCCCATTCCTTCCCTCCCTTCCTCCCAGAGGTAGCTCAGAGCAGCCTTCAACCCCTGCATCTCCAGATCCCTTGACCTATGCCTCCTGTGTTCAGCTGGTGACCTTGGAGTTTCGCATGGATTCTACCTCCCATACCCTCTCCTGTAGCAGTTCCTGGATCAGGGGAGGGGTCGGACCCTTGTCTGATTTTGGTCTTCTTCCTGTCCCGCACCAAGCCCACTCACCTTTGCATCTTCCATGTATGTGCTTGGAAGCAAGTCCATCCACAGGGAACCTATTAGCCAAATGGATCCAGGTAATGAACATTGAAGTAGAGATCCAGGATCCATAATAAACCTGCTCGGAAACCTGTCCCAAAGTCTGTGACTCTCTCACACTGAAACAGAAACAATAATAGCTTTCTGGACTGTGAAGTGACATGTGTCTCTACTTCCAATCTTGAAGGCATAGGTGCTGAGCCTGGACAGAAAAGGACCATGGCTCCCGTGGGCTGGGATCCACAGTAAGAACTCAGTGAAATCTGAATTCGAGGCATAGAATGAATAATTATTGTAGAGTGAATCCTCCCAAGTAGGGCTTATGCACATTGCAGAGGAAAAGCTTTTTCAAAGAGGTTCCTGAAAGAAAAATCTTTTTAAAAAATTTATTTTAATTCCAGTAGAGCTAACATACAGTGTTACATTCGTTTCAGGTGTACAAGAGAGTGATTCAGTAATTCTATATATTACTCAGTGGTCATCCAGAAAAGTGTCCTCTTAATCCGCTTCATCTATTTCACTCATCCCTCTATGCACCTCCTCCTCTCTGGTAACCATCCGTTTTGTTCTCTCTTGTTAAGAGTTTGTATTTTGCCAGGCCCATACTCAGGCAACCCTGTTTGGGTAGAGTTTCCGTGTCCCCTGCGAGGGGGGATGGGGGTGGGCACGCTGTGAGCCGGTATTTCCAGGCTTTTGTTCCCTGGCGGCTTTCTCTGGCGGTCTGCTGTGCCTCTTCTGAGAGTCAGAGCAGCAGAGGCTGAATTGTCACAGAACAGAGGGATTGCGGCCCATTCTCCACCGATGTTCTGGCCACTTTAACTCCGTTACTGTTGGTGCTGCTCAACCCTGTAGCGTCCCGGGATGTGCGCCCCACACCCGGCGTCCCTGCCCTCCCTTCCAGGGCAGGCGCGTCTCTGTCCTTTGTGTTTCTAATGCCGCCAGCCGCCAGCCGCCAGCCGCCCCCAAGCGCTCCCGGATCTCCCGGTCTCAGTCTGGATCCCGTGAGCACACCAGGATTCCGGAGTTCCGTGAGAAGCCTGGTGGCGCGCGCACCCGGTTCAGGGTCTCGGTCTGCTGTTTCGTGGGTGCCGACCGCGAGTCCGCCCGCTCCCCCGTGCAGGTGGCCCGCCAACCGCCAGCCGCCCTGCACGCGCTCCAGAAGCTCCTGGTCTCAGTCTGGATCCCGTGAGCACACCGGGATTCAGGAATTCCGTGAGAAGCCTGGTGGCGCGCGCACCCGGTTCAGGGTCTCAGTCTGCTGTTTCGCGGGTGCCGACCGTGAGTCCGTCCGCTCCCCCGTGCAGGTGGCCTGCCAGCTGCCAGCTGCCCCGCATGCGCTCCGGGAGCTCCCGGTCTCAGTCTGGATCCCGTGAGCACACGGGATTCCCGGGTTCCGCGAGATGCCTGGTGGCGCGCGCTCCCGGCTCACCGGTCTCAGTCCGCTCTCTCGCGGGTGCCCTCTGTGAGTGCGCCCGCTCCCCCCGTGCAGGTGGCTGCCGCTTCCCGGCGCCCGAACGCGGCGGCTCCCTCCCCCTTCCGTTTATCTTCCGATATCTGTGCCCGGTTTCACGGCTCCCCGCTTCGTACCTCAATACTCAGCGCTGGAGATGTTCATTTGTAGAGATCCAGATGTATCTTCCTGCGTCTCAGGCTGATTCCGTGGTTGTTTAGGCTGGTCTGGTACCTATCCAGCTCGACTCAGGGGACCTGTGAAAAAGGGGTCCCCTACTCCTCCGCCATCTTAACTCGTCTCTTGTACCTGAAATAGTATTTAAAAACACTCAGCTCAGCCTCTTCTACAAAGTGAGCCAATGCTTATAAACAAGGCTAAAATATTCCCTTACCGGCGATGACTTCCCAGCCATCGTAGTGTTTAACTGGTATGACTGTGACTTACATTAGTCAACATTTGCAGAGAAAGAACTTAGTGCATCCAGGGGGCACTTCATGTTGAAATTAGTTTGTGACAATGAGCTACTGTGTTTTATACTGTAGTCCAAGGGAATGGTGCCAGACATCTCTAAGGTGTCTAGCAGTTCTACAATTCTGATTTTAAGTGGTCTGTGTGCTTCAGAGATTTGGGCAGGAGAAGGGCAGGAGTCCAGAGACTGTGAACACTTCTGTTACCTGTGCTGACCATGGAGCAGGTAGCCTTCTGTGGGCATCATTTTGATTTCTTGGTACTCTTGTGAAAGGTGCTTTTGTCTCAAATTCCTCCATTTAGGAGCAATTATAATGATAAAAGTAATGTTTATCTTATATCATCTGTGGGCCCTGATCCTGGGCTCCCAGGGAAGCTATCCTTTAACATTTTACCCGGCTCAAAATGACTGGGCAAAACCTCAAAGCATGGGCCCTATTTCTGCCCCAAGCACATGTTGTACATCTGTTTCGAGAAGAAAACAATAACCAAAAATGCCAACATGAAGATAAGAAAAAATCAAGAACCTCTTTGGCTCCCATAAGATTAAAGTCATACTGACATGTACATACTGAAAATGCATGAAATCATTGCATGTCCTAAAGCCCAAGCCTTGGAGGGTCTGAGAGCCACTGACCTTGCCCAGAACCAGGCACACCCCAGCAGGGAGGGCTGGTGCAGAAAGGGAAGGGGCAGGACGCTGAGGGTGGTCTGCAGCTAGAGGGGTCCCTGGAAGGGGCCAGGTGTGTGGGGGGAGCCCGGCCCACGACCCCACCCATGCCTGTGCTGGGTGTTGAGTAGAGGAGGCGCCTCTTGGACCCCCTGCACTTTCAGGGTTCCAGGGGCTTGAGGGCGGGTTGCCCGGCATCCAAGGGGCTAGGGCACCACCCTCCCCGACCAATCACCGCTTGGGGGTGGAGCTACGTCTCTGTGGGCGGTCCCAGAGTTGCAGCGGGTTGCAGACCTGGGGCAGAAGAAGGGGCACTGGGAGAGAGAGAGTTGCCCTGCGGAGGTCCGGGCTGGTGAGTGAGCAGCATGCCCCGGGGTGGGGGTCGGGGGGTAGGGTGCGCCCCAGGTGGGAGGCAGGGTTCTGGAAGGGCACGTGGAGAGGGTTCATTGTGGGGACTCAGGTGAGTTTTCTTTTTCCCTTTAAAGTCTCTTCCGCCCCATGTCCTCAACTGGCCTTATTCCCCATACCCGTGAACTCCAGGGCGCCCACTCACCTGAGCTTTTGTGGGATGGGTTGCAGAATTTCAGGGTTTCCCCTGTTCCCCGGGAAGAGTGCGGGCAAGGACCTCACAGAATCCCCACCTTCAGTGGGGTGTCCCCCGGTTCTCTGACACAGTGCAGGTGATGCATCTTGAGCAGTACCCCGAGTTCAGCAGGGTGTGCCCTGGTCCCCCAGGCACAGGTGTGGCAGTAGCAAGCCCCAGAGCCATCCCCCAACTTCAGCATTATGCCCCATGTGCCCCCGAGTTAGTGGTAATTGGCTGTTAGAATCATGCAGGAAAATCCTCCAGGTGGGGGCCTGGAGGCGGGCGTAAACCAGACCCCACTCTAGTTGCATTGGGAATAGACGAATTGAGGGTTTCTTTAGAAGAGTAAGTCTGCTTTCCAGAAAAGGCAAGGTCATTGGTCTATTGAGAATGAAGATAATTAGTGCTAAACAACAAGTATGTGTTGCCCCTTCGTCCAGAAACCGAAGCAGGTGTGCAGGCTTTAGGTCAGAGGTGCCTTCTTCTCCCCAGCTGACAGCACTTCTCTGCTCTGGCTCCATGAGACTCGAGGTTTTGAACGTCAGCATCTGAGTCAGGGAGGCAGCTTGTCACAGGACGCCAGTGTTCAGAGAAAACACAGCTATTTTGGCATAATGTCCTATCTATGTCAGGACTGGAGGTAAAACCTCTCATTATCCCAAAACCTCCTGGGCTTTTCTCTTTTCTCTAGTTGAGCCACAAAGTAAAATTGAAGTAGCTGTCAGCATTCTGGGTTTGGTGCAAGAATTACTTAGTTTCCCTGCAGGTAGAACTTTGCAGGGGATCACAATTTCTCTGTCCATTTATTGCTTACAAATGTATTTTGACTATCTGTTTCCTAGGAACCCTCTTTTATTAGAAAGGGAAGGTGAGATTCACTCTGTGCCTGTTTGTAACATCTAATTTGTTCCTTCGTCTAACAATGTTTATTCAATTGGGCCTAAGATATGGTTGAGTGGCCAGCATCTAGAGTTAGGTGGCTTTTTTTCATCTGATACAGACTTGGATGATGTCATTTGACAAAGGTGATGTTTCATCATTGATTAGTTTATTCACCAGAAGAGTTAAAATTAGGGTGGAGGGAAAATTCAAAATTATCCAAATGGGCCTGTTCCTGTTTAAAAGTTGAGCTTGACTTTCTAGTTTTACTATTATCTCGATATTTTGAGGTGCCATATTCTGTCTGTAGTTTCTTTGGTGGTGGAGTCAGAAGGAGAGTCTGGGAATTCTTTTGGATAGTGGCATGCTGGTGGCTTCAAGGGGCTTGGCGTCAGGAGCCTTGGGGTGAATTCTGCAACTGCTTGCCTGACCCTGGGTGCATCTCGCAGAGGTTTTGTTTCCTCTTATGAAATTGCCAGCAGATAATGTTCTGCTTAAAGGGGAACCCTCCCATCCTGTTGGTGGGAATGCAGAGTGGTGCAGACAGTCTGGGAAACAGTGTGGGGGTTCCTCAAAAAGTTAAACATTGAACAACCACATGATCCAGCAATTGCTCTCCTAGGTGCTTACCCAAAAGATACAAAAATGCACATTCGAAGGGGGTACATGCACCATGATGTTTATAGCAACAATGTCCACAGTAGCCAAACTATGGAGAGAATCCCAAAGTCCATGCACTGATGAATGGATAAAGCAGATGTGGGATACGTATATATATGTATATATGTATATGTGTGTGTATATATATATATATGGGAATATGACCCAGCTTCAAAAAGAATGAAATCTTACCATTTGCAAGGATGTGGATGGATCTAGAGTGTATTAAGCTAAGCAAAATTAGTGAGGAAAGACAAATATCCTATGCTCTCACGCTTGTGGAATTTCAGAAAGAAAACAGATGAACAGAGTTGAGGGGTGATGAGAAAGGCAAACAAGGAAATAGACTCAACCTTGGAGAACAAACTGAGTGTTGCTGCAGGACAGGGGCGTGGGGGGAAGAGTTAAATGGGTGAGGGGTATTAAGGAGGGCGCTTGTGATGAGCACCGGGTACTGTATGCAGGTGAGGAATCACTAAATCCTACCCCTGAAGCGAATATTCCATGGCATGTGAACTAACTGGAATTTAAGTAAAAGAAGAAAGGAAAAAGTGTTCTGCTTCATGAAGAGTGAGGTAAAATTGTAGTGATTTGGGCTGTACTGTTCTATAGATGATAGTTGTAAAACACCCTGTTGTAAGATACACTAGTTTCTTATCACATAAGGAGTCCTCAGAAAGCTGCAATGAAAGATTCAGATCTCAGAGCATGTTCATGTTCCACTGATATGTTACAGTTTGCACAGGTAGGACAGAAGGAGAGAAAGGCAACAGAAGGGGAAAGTAGGTGTGAACCTTTCATTAGTTAGCATTATAGCTTTCTCATGAAAGCCTTGCGCCAGTGTGATTTTGCAAGAAGAGGGGGAATCCGGGAGCTTTGCAGGAGACGGGGGAGTTCCAGGTCTGGGTAAAGCTGACAGGGGTCCCAGAGGAGAGCTGAATGCATTCTGCAGCAGGGTGTGGGCAGGGTGGGCTCCAGGGGTGGCTGTGGGTCTCCTGTGTGAGAGTTGTGACAGGTGAGGGCTGTGTGCAAGTTCCTGGCTGAGGACAAGTGAGGCACAGGTGGAGAGCTGGCAGAAAACCTTTTTCTGGGCCTCCAGCCTCACCCAACACACACAGCCTCACCTTCTGTCCCTGTCACTCCTATTCAGACTTCTCAGAAGGCGAGTGAGAACACATCAAGAGCATTCTAAACAGAAGGGAAAGCATGTGCAAAGGCTCTGGGGCAGGAGAATTCCAGATATGTCCAGGAGCAGCAAGAAGGCCCTGTGGCCACAGGGGACAGCTTAGGACATGACCTCAGGGAGGTGACAGAGGGCGACAGAAAGCCATTCCAGGGCTATAACCCCATGAGACCCTGTTTCACTAGGCCATCGTGGCTACAGCGTTGAGAACAGATGACAGAGGGTTGAAGATGGCAAGGCAGGTCAATGACGAAGCTTTTCCAGGAACTCAGGCACTGTGGACCAGACAGGTGGCCTTGGATGGAGTGGTTAGACCTATTCTGGGTCCATTTTGAAGATGGAGCTCACAGGATTTGCTGATGAGTTAGCTATTAGGAGCAGGAGAACGGAGGAATTGGGGTAACTCCCAGCTGTTGTGGGTTGTCCCGATCGAGGGGAAGGAGAGGGTTTCTGGGGTAAGGAGGTAGTCCGTGTTCCGCATGCTGAGGAAGGTGCCTTTCCCGGTGGATCTGCTGAGGTTTGTGTCTGGGAGAACCTTTCACATCTCCTCCCTCAGCAATGCTCAAGTACAAGTATCCCCCAGCTTTTAAACGTTCACAGTAAGACACTTGGCTTTCTTGAAAGAACTACGTTATTACCCAGCTTCAGTGAGAGGAAGAGACCTAAAGAGGATTTCCCTCTTATGAAAAAAGGTGAACAGTGAGAATCGCGTTCAGCATCTGTTTTGGGGAGAAGCACGACAGAGGCGGCGTGCACCCCAACCAGCTCCTTCCGCTGGGAACCGCTCTCCGCATCCAGCCACCAGCACTTTGAATTGTGTCTGTGAGCCTCTGCTGTGCTTTATCTTCATTTATGCTGGGCCTCCGTTAGAAACTTGTGTCCTGAGGCCTAAGAAAAGCCAAAGAGAAGGAATCTTGGAGTCTGAGCACACTGTCCAATTTTTCCGTGTAAATGAACGGTCATCCCTTCTTTACACCATTTCTGCTGTGCAAGGTTTCTCAGAAGCCCTGTACTTTCAAAGAGCAGGGAAACCTATACCCCATGCTGCGGGGTTAGTTTTAGTCTCCATGCTGGACAGAACATTTCATGACTGTCGGATTTTCTCACTCAAACATTGAGACTTGGACCACCTTCACCCGTTTCTACCACCCCATCCCCGAATCTGGCACCTACCAATCTGCTCTCAGTATCTATGTGTTCAGTATTTGTTTATTCCACGTGGAATGTACATGAGAGCATCTGGTATTTGTCTTTCTGTGTCTGAGTTACTTGGCATAAGGCCCCCAAGGTCTGTGTTTCCATGTCTGGTTCTTGTGAATAATGCTGCAGTGAACGTGGGAGTGCATCTGTCTTTTTGAGGCAGTATTGTTGTGTTCTCCAAATCAATACTCAGTAGAGCCATTACTGGGTCATGTGGTAGTTGTATTTATTTTTTCAGGAACCTCCATACCGTTTGTCACAGTGGCTGCACCAATTTCCATTCCCACCAGCAGCGCACAGTGTCTCCTCGTCTGCACGCCCTTGACCCCACCTGGTGTCTGTCTCTGGGACAATTGCTGTTCCAACAGTTGTGAGGGGATAGCCGATTGTGGGTTTGACTGATGTTTCCCTGACGATGCTCAGTGATGTCGAACAACTTTTTCTGTCTGTTGGCACCTGTGTGCCATCTTTGGACAGTATCTATTCACATATTCACCCCATTTTTTATACAGTTTTTTTTTGTTTTGATTTGTATGAGTGTTGTGTGCATTTTGGATATTAGCCTCTTCTCACACATATGATTCGCAGATATTTTTTTCTTATTGGGTCAGTGGCCTTTTAAGTTTTTGATGGTTTCTTTTGCCGTGTGGAAGATTTCAGTTTGATGTTGTTCCACTTGTTTATTTTTGCTTTTGTTGCCTTTGCATTTGGTGTCCGATCTGAAGACTCTTTGCCAAAACCAATGTCGAGAGACTTAGTACCTGTGTCTTCTTGGAGGTTTATGGATTCGGGTCTTATGTTCAAATCATTCATCCATTAAAAATTTTGTGTGTGGTGTAAGAAAGTGACCCAGTTATATTCTTCTGCATTTAGTGTCCAGTTTGCCTGTTACCGCTCACTGAAGAGACAGTCCTTCCCTCATGGCATATCTTCTGCTGCTGTGTCGTAAGTTAGGGTCATCTACGTGTGGGTAAGTTTCTGAGCTTTCTGTTCTGTTCCACTGACCTGGTGTCTGTGTTTCTGCCAGTACCATCCTGTTTAGATGACAACAGCTTTGTAATCTAGCTTGAAATCCAGGAGTGTGTTGACTGCACCTTTCTTTCTCCAGGTTGCTTTGGGTATTTGGGGTCTTTTGTGATTCCATACAAGTTTGAGGACTGTTTTCTATTTCCTCGAATAATGCCACTGGAATTCAGATGGGGATTTCATCACATCTGTCGATTGCTTTGGGTACGATGGACATGTTCACATAATTAACTCTTCCAGTTAAGGAGCATGGCGTATGCTTCCATTTGTTTGTGTTGCCTTCCAAATCTTTGACCCATACATTCTGCCCCCCTCGACACACATGTTTTTCATTTCTTTTCTGCCATGTGTTGAGTGTACTATGTCTTTCTCATTGTTGGTTACTTTTATTCCTAGATTTTTTTTTTTTGATGCAATTGTAAATGGCATTGCTTTTTTAATTTCTCTTTGCGAAAGTGTGTCATCAGTATACAGAAATGCAAGAAGTTGGGTCATCTGGGTGGCTCCATAGGTGAAGCGTCTGCCTTCTGCTCAGGTCAGAGTTCTGGGATCGAGCCCCGTGTTGGGCTCCCCGCTTAGCGAGGGTCTGCTTCTCCGTCTTTCTGACACTCCCCCGGCTCGTGCTTTTTCTCTTCCTGTCAAATAAATAAATAAAATCTGAAAAAAAATAAAGACAACAGGTCTCTGTATATTGACTTTATATCCTGCAGCTTTCTTGAATTTGTTTATTCTAACAGTTTTTTTTTTTTTTTTTTTTTTTTTTTTGTGGAATCTTTTGGGATTTCATGTCATTTGCAAATAGTGACCGTTTTCCTGTATGGATTTCATATCTTTCTCTTTTTTTAAAATGATGTTAGTCACCCTACAGTACTTCATTTGTTTTTGATGTAGTGTTCCAGGATTCATTGTTTGCATATAACACCTAGTGCTCATTATGACACGTGCCCTCCTTAATACCCATCACCAGGATAACCCATTCCCCTACCCCTCCCTTTCTGCAACCTTCAGTTTGTTTCCCAGTGTCAATAGTCTCTCATGGTTCATCTCCCCCTCTCATTCCCCACCTTCACTTTTCCCTTCCTTCTCCTAATGTCCTCCATGCTATTCCTTCCATTCCACATAGGAGTGAAACCATATGATAATTGTCTTTCTCTGCTTGACTTAATTTCACTTAGCATAATCCCCTCCTGGTCCATCCACGTTGGTGCAAATGGTGGGTAATCATCCTTTCTGATGACTGAGTAATATTCCATTGTATAGATGAACCACATCTTCTTTGTCCATTCATCTGCTGAAGGACATCTTGGCTCCTTCCACAGTTTGGCTATTAGGGACATTGCTGCTATGAACATTGGGATACAGGTGCCCCTTCTTTTCATTACTCTGTGTCTATGGGGTAAATACCCAGTAGTGCAATTGGTGGGTCGTAGGATAGCTCTGTGTTCAACGTCTTGAGGAATCTCCATATTGTTTTCAAAAGTGGCTGTACCAGCTTGAATTCTCACGAGTAGTGGTAGAGGGCTCCCCTTTCTCCACATCCTCTGTGACTTTTTTTTATTTCCTGTCTTGTTAATTTCTTCTCAAGATTTTATTTATTTATTCCACAGAGATAGAGACAGCCAGCGAGAGAGGGAACACAAGCAGGGGGAGTGGGAGAGGAAGAAGCAGGCTCATAGCGGAGGAGCCTGATGTGGGGCTCCATCCCATAATGCTGGGATCACGCCCTGAGCCGATGGCAGACGCTTAACCGCTGTGCCACCCAGGTGCCCCCGGCCTTGTTAATTTTAACCATTCTAACTGGTGTAAGGTGGTATCTCATTGTAGTTTTGATTTGTATTTGCCTGATGGCAAGTGATGTGGAGCATTTTTTTCGTGTGTCTGTTGGCCATTTGTATGTCTTCTCTGGACAAGTATCTCTTTGTGTCTTCTGCCCATTTTTTGGGTGTCGAGTTTGAGGAGTTCTTTATAGATCTTGGATACCAGCCCTTTATCTGTAATATCATTTGCAGATATCTTCTTCGATTCCGTAGGTTGCCTTTTTGTTTTGTTGATCGTTTGCTTTGCCGTGCAGAAACTTTTTATCTTGATGAAGTGCCAATAGTTCATTTTTGCTTTTATTTCCTTTGCCTTTAGAGACGTGGCTTGCAAGAAGTTGTTGTGTCCAAGGTTGAAGAGTTCTTTTGATTTTGATATGCGACAGGAATCCATTATCTTTCTTTCCTGATTGCATTCGAGTCCTCTGTCTTTCTTGGTGAGTCTAGCTAAGTTTGTCAGTTTTGTTTATCTTTCCAAAAAAGGCAGCTCTCATTTTCATTGTGTGGTTTTTTTTTTTTTTTTTGTCTTTTTAGTCTCTGTTGGATTTATTTATGCATTCCTTTTTGTTATTTCCTTATTTCTACTAATTTGGGGCTTTGTTTGCTGTTTTTTTTTTTCTACTTCTTTACCACAGAAATCAGGTTGTTTATTGGAGAGCATTCTCATGGATTGATGAAGACTTGAATTTCTATGAACGTCCCCCCCGTAGAGCTACTTTTGCTGCATCCCATAAGTTTTTGTAGGTTGTCTTTTTCATCAGTGTCAAGGTACTTCTAAATTTTTTTTGATTTCTTCTTTGACTGTTGGTTGTTCAGTAGCATGTTGTTAAATCTCCACATATTTTTTTAAGATTATTTAAGTATCTGGCAGAGAGTGAGACAGCGAGAGAGGGAACGCAAGCAGGGGGGTGGGAGAGGGAGAAGCGGGCTTCCCACTGAGCAAGGAGCCTGATTCGGGGCTAGATCCCAGGCTCCTGGGATCACGACCTGAGCTGAAGGCAGATCCTTAATGACTGAGCCACCCAGGCCCCCCAATCTCCACCTGTTTTTGACTGTCCCATTTTTTTCTTGAGACTGATTTCTAGTTTCATATCATTGTGGTTGGACAAGATTTGTAGCAGAAGGTGAAGAGAGCATTCAGATGAAAGGTTTGTTTCCTGGAGGGTTTTCTGAGGGCAGACCATGAGTTCCGTGGGGACGGAGGAAGGTTTTGTGAGACGGGGGGTGGGGTTAACCCTTGTTAGAATTACTGACTACTACCATGCAGGCTGTGTGCTACCGTTCACACCGTAGTCCTGATGGGCTTGTACTTCATTAGAAATATTTTCTAGGAGGTGTAGGCATAGGCTTCTCTAAAAGAAAGGTGCCATGTGGGTTCATGGCATGACCCCAGGTCAGCAACCAGGATGTATGGTATTGTGGGGGATCAGAACCAGGCTTTCTGTGGGAAGTGACGGAAATAGGGTATGGTGAGCTCCATGACCTCATAGGTGAGGTCCCGAGTGACCCACTGGGTGTTGGGTTCCGTGGATCTGTTTCATCAGGTGCTGTGGAATTCAGGGACACCCTCCTGTCTGTGGATTTGTGTGGAGACAGGTAGACATCAGTGTCTGGCCAGGCACGAGGGTCGCACTGGACCACCACCAGAGGTGCAGCATGCGGGGGAGCCACTGCTTGGTTTCCACGAAAGCTGACCAGGGTCTGTGACCGTGATTCCTAGCAGCTGCAAGGGGAGAGGAGGCCGGGGGTGGTGCACACTTCCTAGACTTGTGGTCAGGACTAGTCTGGAGCCCACTGAAGTCAGCCACACCTGGCACAGAAGGCCCCCAGTCAGTGTAGCTGTGGGCACTGCTCCCATGGCACTTTCGGGCCGGCTCCATGCTGCCACCTCCTGCTTTTCATCATCATCTTCAAGGTCGTGTGCCTCTGCTCTTGCCCCATGGCCTCCGGGGTATTGTCCGTCCTCCATCTGGCCCTCGTCCCTGGTGCCCTGTGCAGTCCGATGCCAGGGTAGCCTTCTCGAGACAAACATCTGGCCCTGATGGAACACTTCCATGGATCTCGTGTGATGCGAGGATGATGTCCTGCCCTGGAAGGGGGCTGCAGGTCCCCAATCAGGAGAGCCATGTCTCCCTTTTCAGCATGGCCTGCCCTCCCCTCAGTCTTCTTCAGGGAAGCTCTCCCCACTTCCTGAGATGACAGCTCTGAACTTAAAAGTGAATGTTATTTTACATATCTCTATGCCTTAGTTCATCCATGGCATGTCTTTCAACGCCGTTAGTGGTTTTTTTTTTTTTTTTTAGCAGTTCCGAAGGGCTGTCTGCTCAAGGAGGGGATGACCTGGGTGGGGCAGCTTTCCCTCTCATCTCCCTCAGCCTGTCGCTGAGCCCTGGGGCCAGCTGTCCCACTGAGGATTGAGGGACCCGAGCCAGCCCATCCTGAGCCCAGGCTGTGTGTCAGCTGTGTAGACTGATGCGTGTCGGAGCGGTGGGCAGCTGGCATAGGCCAGGGGCAGGCAGTGTCTCCCCATTCCTTCCCTCCCTTCCTCCCAGAGGTAGCTCAGAGCAGCCTTCAACCCCTGCATCTCCAGATCCCTTGACCTATGCCTCCTGTGTTCAGCTGGTGACCTTGGAGTTTCGCATGGATTCTACCTCCCATACCCTCTCCTGTAGCAGTTCCTGGATCAGGGGAGGGGTCGGACCCTTGTCTGATTTTGGTCTTCTTCCTGTCCCGCACCAAGCCCACTCACCTTTGCATCTTCCATGTATGTGCTTGGAAGCAAGTCCATCCACAGGGAACCTATTAGCCAAATGGATCCAGGTAATGAACATTGAAGTAGAGATCCAGGATCCATAATAAACCTGCTCGGAAACCTGTCCCAAAGTCTGTGACTCTCTCACACTGAAACAGAAACAATAATAGCTTTCTGGACTGTGAAGTGACATGTGTCTCTACTTCCAATCTTGAAGGCATAGGTGCTGAGCCTGGACAGAAAAGGACCATGGCTCCCGTGGGCTGGGATCCACAGTAAGAACTCAGTGAAATCTGAATTCGAGGCATAGAATGAATAATTATTGTAGAGTGAATCCTCCCAAGTAGGGCTTATGCACATTGCAGAGGAAAAGCTTTTTCAAAGAGGTTCCTGAAAGAAAAATCTTTTTAAAAAATTTATTTTAATTCCAGTAGAGCTAACATACAGTGTTACATTCGTTTCAGGTGTACAAGAGAGTGATTCAGTAATTCTAT
Organism: Ursus americanus; assembly: GCF_024610735.1. Classification (NCBI taxonomy): domain Eukaryota; kingdom Metazoa; phylum Chordata; class Mammalia; order Carnivora; family Ursidae; genus Ursus; species Ursus americanus. Next base: position 660,661 of record NW_028273656.1, read on the forward strand.
ATATTACTCAGTGGTCATCCAGAAAAGTGTCCTCTTAATCCGCTTCATCTATTTCACTCATCCCTCTATGCACCTCCTCCTCTCTGGTAACCATCCGTTTTGTTCTCTCTTGTTAAGAGTTTGTATTTTGCCAGGCCCATACTCAGGCAACCCTGTTTGGGTAGAGTTTCCGTGTCCCCTGCGAGGGGGGTTGGGGGTGGGCACGCTGTGAGCCGGTATTTCCAGGCTTTTGTTCCCTGGCGGCTTTCTCTGGCGGTCTGCTGTGCCTCTTCTGAGAGTCAGAGCAGCAGAGGCTGAATTGTCACAGAACAGAGGGATTGCGGCCCATTCTCCACCGATGTTCTGGCCACTTTAACTCCGTTACTGTTGGTGCTGCTCAACCCTGTAGCGTCCCGGGATGTGCGCCCCACACCCGGCGTCCCTGCCCTCCCTTCCAGGGCAGGCGCGTCTCTGTCCTTTGTGTTTCTAATGCCGCCAGCCGCCAGCCGCCAGCCGCCAGCCGCCCCCGCGCGCTCCCGGATCTCCCGGTCTCAGTCTGGATCCCGTGAGCACACCAGGATTCCGGAGTTCCGTGAGAAGCCTGGTGGCGCGCGCACCCGGTTCAGGGTCTCGGTCTGCTGTTTCGTGGGTGCCGACCGCGAGTCCGCCCGCTCCCCCGTGCAGGTGGCCCGCCAACCGCCAGCCGCCCTGCGCGCGCTCCAGAAGCTCCTGGTCTCAGTCTGGATCCCGTGAGCACACCGGGATTCAGGAATTCCGTGAGAAGCCTGGTGGCGCGCGCACCCGGTTCAGGGTCTCAGTCTGCTGTTTCGCGGGTGCCGACCGTGAGTCCGTCCGCTCCCCCGTGCAGGTGGCCTGCCAGCTGCCAGCTGCCCCGCATGCGCTCCGGGAGCTCCCGGTCTCAGTCTGGATCCCGTGAGCACACGGGATTCCCGGGTTCCGCGAGATGCCTGGTGGCGCGCGCTCCCGGCTCACCGGTCTCAGTCCGCTCTCTCGCGGGTGCCCTCTGTGAGTGCGCCCGCTCCCCCCCGTGCAGGTGGCTGCCGCTTCCCGGCGCCCGAACGCGGCGGCTCCCTCCCCCTTCCGTTTATCTTCCGATATCTGTGCCCGGTTTCACGGCTCCCCGCTTCGTACCTCAATACTCAGCGCTGGAGATGTTCATTTGTAGAGATCCAGATGTATCTTCCTGCGTCTCAGGCTGATTCCGTGGTTGTTTAGGCTGGTCTGGTACCTATCCAGCTCGACTCAGGGGACCTGTGAAAAAGGGGTCCCCTACTCCTCTGCCATCTTAACTCGTCTCTTGTACCTGAAATAGTATTTAAAAACACTCAGCTCAGCCTCTTCTACAAAGTGAGCCAATGCTTATAAACAAGGCTAAAATATTCCCTTACCGGCGATGACTTCCCAGCCATCGTAGTGTTTAACTGGTATGACTGTGACTTACATTAGTCAACATTTGCAGAGAAAGAACTTAGTGCATCCAGGGGGCACTTCATGTTGAAATTAGTTTGTGACAATGAGCTACTGTGTTTTATACTGTAGTCCAAGGGAATGGTGCCAGACATCTCTAAGGTGTCTAGCAGTTCTACAATTCTGATTTTAAGTGGTCTGTGTGCTTCAGAGATTTGGGCAGGAGAAGGGCAGGAGTCCAGAGACTGTGAACACTTCTGTTACCTGTGCTGACCATGGAGCAGGTAGCCTTCTGTGGGCATCATTTTGATTTCTTGGTACTCTTGTGAAAGGTGCTTTTGTCTCAAATTCCTCCATTTAGGAGCAATTATAATGATAAAAGTAATGTTTATCTTATATCATCTGTGGGCCCTGATCCTGGGCTCCCAGGGAAGCTATCCTTTAACATTTTACCCGGCTCAAAATGACTGGGCAAAACCTCAAAGCATGGGCCCTATTTCTGCCCCAAGCACATGTTGTACATCTGTTTCGAGAAGAAAACAATAACCAAAAATGCCAACATGAAGATAAGAAAAAATCAAGAACCTCTTTGGCTCCCATAAGATTAAAGTCATACTGACATGTACATACTGAAAATGCATGAAATCATTGCATGTCCTAAAGCCCAAGCCTTGGAGGGTCTGAGAGCCACTGACCTTGCCCAGAACCAGGCACACCCCAGCAGGGAGGGCTGGTGCAGAAAGGGAAGGGGCAGGACGCTGAGGGTGGTCTGCAGCTAGAGGGGTCCCTGGAAGGGGCCAGGTGTGTGGGGGGAGCCCGGCCCACGACCCCACCCATGCCTGTGCTGGGTGTTGAGTAGAGGAGGCGCCTCTTGGACCCCCTGCACTTTCAGGGTTCCAGGGGCTTGAGGGCGGGTTGCCCGGCATCCAAGGGGCTAGGGCACCACCCTCCCCGACCAATCACCGCTTGGGGGTGGAGCTACGTCTCTGTGGGCGGTCCCAGAGTTGCAGCGGGTTGCAGACCTGGGGCAGAAGAAGGGGCACTGGGAGAGAGAGAGTTGCCCTGCGGAGGTCCGGGCTGGTGAGTGAGCAGCATGCCCCGGGGTGGGGGTCGGGGGGTAGGGTGCGCCCCAGGTGGGAGGCAGGGTTCTGGAAGGGCACGTGGAGAGGGTTCATTGTGGGGACTCAGGTGAGTTTTCTTTTTCCCTTTAAAGTCTCTTCCGCCCCATGTCCTCAACTGGCCTTATTCCCCATACCCGTGAACTCCAGGGCGCCCACTCACCTGAGCTTTTGTGGGATGGGTTGCAGAATTTCAGGGTTTCCCCTGTTCCCCGGGAAGAGTGCGGGCAAGGACCTCACAGAATCCCCACCTTCAGTGGGGTGTCCCCCGGTTCTCTGACACAGTGCAGGTGATGCATCTTGAGCAGTACCCCGAGTTCAGCAGGGTGTGCCCTGGTCCCCCAGGCACAGGTGTGGCAGTAGCAAGCCCCAGAGCCATCCCCCAACTTCAGCATTATGCCCCGTGTGCCCCCGAGTTAGTGGTAATTGGCTGTTAGAATCATGCAGGAAAATCCTCCAGGTGGGGGCCTGGAGGCGGGCGTAAACCAGACCCCACTCTAGTTGCATTGGGAATAGACGAATTGAGGGTTTCTTTAGAAGAGTAAGTCTGCTTTCCAGAAAAGGCAAGGTCATTGGTCTATTGAGAATGAAGATAATTAGTGCTAAACAACAAGTATGTGTTGCCCCTTCGTCCAGAAACCGAAGCAGGTGTGCAGGCTTTAGGTCAGAGGTGCCTTCTTCTCCCCAGCTGACAGCACTTCTCTGCTCTGGCTCCATGAGACTCGAGGTTTTGAACGTCAGCATCTGAGTCAGGGAGGCAGCTTGTCACAGGACGCCAGTGTTCAGAGAAAACACAGCTATTTTGGCATAATGTCCTATCTATGTCAGGACTGGAGGTAAAACCTCTCATTATCCCAAAACCTCCTGGGCTTTTCTCTTTTCTCTAGTTGAGCCACAAAGTAAAATTGAAGTAGCTGTCAGCATTCTGGGTTTGGTGCAAGAATTACTTAGTTTCCCTGCAGGTAGAACTTTGCAGGGGATCACAATTTCTCTGTCCATTTATTGCTTACAAATGTATTTTGACTATCTGTTTCCTAGGAACCCTCTTTTATTAGAAAGGGAAGGTGAGATTCACTCTGTGCCTGTTTGTAACATCTAATTTGTTCCTTCGTCTAACAATGTTTATTCAATTGGGCCTAAGATATGGTTGAGTGGCCAGCATCTAGAGTTAGGTGGCTTTTTTTCATCTGATACAGACTTGGATGATGTCATTTGACAAAGGTGATGTTTCATCATTGATTAGTTTATTCACCAGAAGAGTTAAAATTAGGGTGGAGGGAAAATTCAAAATTATCCAAATGGGCCTGTTCCTGTTTAAAAGTTGAGCTTGACTTTCTAGTTTTACTATTATCTCGATATTTTGAGGTGCCATATTCTGTCTGTAGTTTCTTTGGTGGTGGAGTCAGAAGGAGAGTCTGGGAATTCTTTTGGATAGTGGCATGCTGGTGGCTTCAAGGGGCTTGGCGTCAGGAGCCTTGGGGTGAATTCTGCAACTGCTTGCCTGACCCTGGGTGCATCTCGCAGAGGTTTTGTTTCCTCTTATGAAATTGCCAGCAGATAATGTTCTGCTTAAAGGGGAACCCTCCCATCCTGTTGGTGGGAATGCAGAGTGGTGCAGACAGTCTGGGAAACAGTGTGGGGGTTCCTCAAAAAGTTAAACATTGAACAACCACATGATCCAGCAATTGCTCTCCTAGGTGCTTACCCAAAAGATACAAAAATGCACATTCGAAGGGGGTACATGCACCATGATGTTTATAGCAACAATGTCCACAGTAGCCAAACTATGGAGAGAATCCCAAAGTCCATGCACTGATGAATGGATAAAGCAGATGTGGGATACGTATATATATGTATATATGTATATGTGTGTGTATATATATATATATGGGAATATGACCCAGCTTCAAAAAGAATGAAATCTTACCATTTGCAAGGATGTGGATGGATCTAGAGTGTATTAAGCTAAGCAAAATTAGTGAGGAAAGACAAATATCCTATGCTCTCACGCTTGTGGAATTTCAGAAAGAAAACAGATGAACAGAGTTGAGGGGTGATGAGAAAGGCAAACAAGGAAATAGACTCAACCTTGGAGAACAAACTGAGTGTTGCTGCAGGACAGGGGCGTGGGGGGAAGAGTTAAATGGGTGAGGGGTATTAAGGAGGGCGCTTGTGATGAGCACCGGGTACTGTATGCAGGTGAGGAATCACTAAATCCTACCCCTGAAGCGAATATTCCATGGCATGTGAACTAACTGGAATTTAAGTAAAAGAAGAAAGGAAAAAGTGTTCTGCTTCATGAAGAGTGAGGTAAAATTGTAGTGATTTGGGCTGTACTGTTCTATAGATGATAGTTGTAAAACACCCTGTTGTAAGATACACTAGTTTCTTATCACATAAGGAGTCCTCAGAAAGCTGCAATGAAAGATTCAGATCTCAGAGCATGTTCATGTTCCACTGATATGTTACAGTTTGCACAGGTAGGACAGAAGGAGAGAAAGGCAACAGAAGGGGAAAGTAGGTGTGAACCTTTCATTAGTTAGCATTATAGCTTTCTCATGAAAGCCTTGCGCCAGTGTGATTTTGCAAGAAGAGGGGGAATCCGGGAGCTTTGCAGGAGACGGGGGAGTTCCAGGTCTGGGTAAAGCTGACAGGGGTCCCAGAGGAGAGCTGAATGCATTCTGCAGCAGGGTGTGGGCAGGGTGGGCTCCAGGGGTGGCTGTGGGTCTCCTGTGTGAGAGTTGTGACAGGTGAGGGCTGTGTGCAAGTTCCTGGCTGAGGACAAGTGAGGCACAGGTGGAGAGCTGGCAGAAAACCTTTTTCTGGGCCTCCAGCCTCACCCAACACACACAGCCTCACCTTCTGTCCCTGTCACTCCTATTCAGACTTCTCAGAAGGCGAGTGAGAACACATCAAGAGCATTCTAAACAGAAGGGAAAGCATGTGCAAAGGCTCTGGGGCAGGAGAATTCCAGATATGTCCAGGAGCAGCAAGAAGGCCCTGTGGCCACAGGGGACAGCTTAGGACATGACCTCAGGGAGGTGACAGAGGGCGACAGAAAGCCATTCCAGGGCTATAACCCCATGAGACCCTGTTTCACTAGGCCATCGTGGCTACAGCGTTGAGAACAGATGACAGAGGGTTGAAGATGGCAAGGCAGGTCAATGACGAAGCTTTTCCAGGAACTCAGGCACTGTGGACCAGACAGGTGGCCTTGGATGGAGTGGTTAGACCTATTCTGGGTCCATTTTGAAGATGGAGCTCACAGGATTTGCTGATGAGTTAGCTATTAGGAGCAGGAGAACGGAGGAATTGGGGTAACTCCCAGCTGTTGTGGGTTGTCCCGATCGAGGGGAAGGAGAGGGTTTCTGGGGTAAGGAGGTAGTCCGTGTTCCGCATGCTGAGGAAGGTGCCTTTCCCGGTGGATCTGCTGAGGTTTGTGTCTGGGAGAACCTTTCACATCTCCTCCCTCAGCAATGCTCAAGTACAAGTATCCCCCAGCTTTTAAACGTTCACAGTAAGACACTTGGCTTTCTTGAAAGAACTACGTTATTACCCAGCTTCAGTGAGAGGAAGAGACCTAAAGAGGATTTCCCTCTTATGAAAAAAGGTGAACAGTGAGAATCGCGTTCAGCATCTGTTTTGGGGAGAAGCACGACAGAGGCGGCGTGCACCCCAACCAGCTCCTTCCGCTGGGAACCGCTCTCCGCATCCAGCCACCAGCACTTTGAATTGTGTCTGTGAGCCTCTGCTGTGCTTTATCTTCATTTATGCTGGGCCTCCGTTAGAAACTTGTGTCCTGAGGCCTAAGAAAAGCCAAAGAGAAGGAATCTTGGAGTCTGAGCACACTGTCCAATTTTTCCGTGTAAATGAACGGTCATCCCTTCTTTACACCATTTCTGCTGTGCAAGGTTTCTCAGAAGCCCTGTACTTTCAAAGAGCAGGGAAACCTATACCCCATGCTGCGGGGTTAGTTTTAGTCTCCATGCTGGACAGAACATTTCATGACTGTCGGATTTTCTCACTCAAACATTGAGACTTGGACCACCTTCACCCGTTTCTACCACCCCATCCCCGAATCTGGCACCTACCAATCTGCTCTCAGTATCTATGTGTTCAGTATTTGTTTATTCCACGTGGAATGTACATGAGAGCATCTGGTATTTGTCTTTCTGTGTCTGAGTTACTTGGCATAAGGCCCCCAAGGTCTGTGTTTCCATGTCTGGTTCTTGTGAATAATGCTGCAGTGAACGTGGGAGTGCATCTGTCTTTTTGAGGCAGTATTGTTGTGTTCTCCAAATCAATACTCAGTAGAGCCATTACTGGGTCATGTGGTAGTTGTATTTATTTTTTCAGGAACCTCCATACCGTTTGTCACAGTGGCTGCACCAATTTCCATTCCCACCAGCAGCGCACAGTGTCTCCTCGTCTGCACGCCCTTGACCCCACCTGGTGTCTGTCTCTGGGACAATTGCTGTTCCAACAGTTGTGAGGGGATAGCCGATTGTGGGTTTGACTGATGTTTCCCTGACGATGCTCAGTGATGTCGAACAACTTTTTCTGTCTGTTGGCACCTGTGTGCCATCTTTGGACAGTATCTATTCACATATTCACCCCATTTTTTATACAGTTTTTTTTTGTTTTGATTTGTATGAGTGTTGTGTGCATTTTGGATATTAGCCTCTTCTCACACATATGATTCGCAGATATTTTTTTCTTATTGGGTCAGTGGCCTTTTAAGTTTTTGATGGTTTCTTTTGCCGTGTGGAAGATTTCAGTTTGATGTTGTTCCACTTGTTTATTTTTGCTTTTGTTGCCTTTGCATTTGGTGTCCGATCTGAAGACTCTTTGCCAAAACCAATGTCGAGAGACTTAGTACCTGTGTCTTCTTGGAGGTTTATGGATTCGGGTCTTATGTTCAAATCATTCATCCATTAAAAATTTTGTGTGTGGTGTAAGAAAGTGACCCAGTTATATTCTTCTGCATTTAGTGTCCAGTTTGCCTGTTACCGCTCACTGAAGAGACAGTCCTTCCCTCATGGCATATCTTCTGCTGCTGTGTCGTAAGTTAGGGTCATCTACGTGTGGGTAAGTTTCTGAGCTTTCTGTTCTGTTCCACTGACCTGGTGTCTGTGTTTCTGCCAGTACCATCCTGTTTAGATGACAACAGCTTTGTAATCTAGCTTGAAATCCAGGAGTGTGTTGACTGCACCTTTCTTTCTCCAGGTTGCTTTGGGTATTTGGGGTCTTTTGTGATTCCATACAAGTTTGAGGACTGTTTTCTATTTCCTCGAATAATGCCACTGGAATTCAGATGGGGATTTCATCACATCTGTCGATTGCTTTGGGTACGATGGACATGTTCACATAATTAACTCTTCCAGTTAAGGAGCATGGCGTATGCTTCCATTTGTTTGTGTTGCCTTCCAAATCTTTGACCCATACATTCTGCCCCCCTCGACACACATGTTTTTCATTTCTTTTCTGCCATGTGTTGAGTGTACTATGTCTTTCTCATTGTTGGTTACTTTTATTCCTAGATTTTTTTTTTTTGATGCAATTGTAAATGGCATTGCTTTTTTAATTTCTCTTTGCGAAAGTGTGTCATCAGTATACAGAAATGCAAGAAGTTGGGTCATCTGGGTGGCTCCATAGGTGAAGCGTCTGCCTTCTGCTCAGGTCAGAGTTCTGGGATCGAGCCCCGTGTTGGGCTCCCCGCTTAGCGAGGGTCTGCTTCTCCGTCTTTCTGACACTCCCCCGGCTCGTGCTTTTTCTCTTCCTGTCAAATAAATAAATAAAATCTGAAAAAAAATAAAGACAACAGGTCTCTGTATATTGACTTTATATCCTGCAGCTTTCTTGAATTTGTTTATTCTAACAGTTTTTTTTTTTTTTTTTTTTTTTTTTTTGTGGAATCTTTTGGGATTTCATGTCATTTGCAAATAGTGACCGTTTTCCTGTATGGATTTCATATCTTTCTCTTTTTTTAAAATGATGTTAGTCACCCTACAGTACTTCATTTGTTTTTGATGTAGTGTTCCAGGATTCATTGTTTGCATATAACACCTAGTGCTCATTATGACACGTGCCCTCCTTAATACCCATCACCAGGATAACCCATTCCCCTACCCCTCCCTTTCTGCAACCTTCAGTTTGTTTCCCAGTGTCAATAGTCTCTCATGGTTCATCTCCCCCTCTCATTCCCCACCTTCACTTTTCCCTTCCTTCTCCTAATGTCCTCCATGCTATTCCTTCCATTCCACATAGGAGTGAAACCATATGATAATTGTCTTTCTCTGCTTGACTTAATTTCACTTAGCATAATCCCCTCCTGGTCCATCCACGTTGGTGCAAATGGTGGGTAATCATCCTTTCTGATGACTGAGTAATATTCCATTGTATAGATGAACCACATCTTCTTTGTCCATTCATCTGCTGAAGGACATCTTGGCTCCTTCCACAGTTTGGCTATTAGGGACATTGCTGCTATGAACATTGGGATACAGGTGCCCCTTCTTTTCATTACTCTGTGTCTATGGGGTAAATACCCAGTAGTGCAATTGGTGGGTCGTAGGATAGCTCTGTGTTCAACGTCTTGAGGAATCTCCATATTGTTTTCAAAAGTGGCTGTACCAGCTTGAATTCTCACGAGTAGTGGTAGAGGGCTCCCCTTTCTCCACATCCTCTGTGACTTTTTTTTATTTCCTGTCTTGTTAATTTCTTCTCAAGATTTTATTTATTTATTCCACAGAGATAGAGACAGCCAGCGAGAGAGGGAACACAAGCAGGGGGAGTGGGAGAGGAAGAAGCAGGCTCATAGCGGAGGAGCCTGATGTGGGGCTCCATCCCATAATGCTGGGATCACGCCCTGAGCCGATGGCAGACGCTTAACCGCTGTGCCACCCAGGTGCCCCCGGCCTTGTTAATTTTAACCATTCTAACTGGTGTAAGGTGGTATCTCATTGTAGTTTTGATTTGTATTTGCCTGATGGCAAGTGATGTGGAGCATTTTTTTCGTGTGTCTGTTGGCCATTTGTATGTCTTCTCTGGACAAGTATCTCTTTGTGTCTTCTGCCCATTTTTTGGGTGTCGAGTTTGAGGAGTTCTTTATAGATCTTGGATACCAGCCCTTTATCTGTAATATCATTTGCAGATATCTTCTTCGATTCCGTAGGTTGCCTTTTTGTTTTGTTGATCGTTTGCTTTGCCGTGCAGAAACTTTTTATCTTGATGAAGTGCCAATAGTTCATTTTTGCTTTTATTTCCTTTGCCTTTAGAGACGTGGCTTGCAAGAAGTTGTTGTGTCCAAGGTTGAAGAGTTCTTTTGATTTTGATATGCGACAGGAATCCATTATCTTTCTTTCCTGATTGCATTCGAGTCCTCTGTCTTTCTTGGTGAGTCTAGCTAAGTTTGTCAGTTTTGTTTATCTTTCCAAAAAAGGCAGCTCTCATTTTCATTGTGTGGTTTTGTTTTTTTTTTTTGTCTTTTTAGTCTCTGTTGGATTTATTTATGCATTCCTTTTTGTTATTTCCTTATTTCTACTAATTTGGGGCTTTGTTTGCTGTTTTTTTTTTTCTACTTCTTTACCACAGAAATCAGGTTGTTTATTGGAGAGCATTCTCATGGATTGATGAAGACTTGAATTTCTATGAACGTCCCCCCCGTAGAGCTACTTTTGCTGCATCCCATAAGTTTTTGTAGGTTGTCTTTTTCATCAGTGTCAAGGTACTTCTAAATTTTTTTTGATTTCTTCTTTGACTGTTGGTTGTTCAGTAGCATGTTGTTAAATCTCCACATATTTTTTTAAGATTATTTAAGTATCTGGCAGAGAGTGAGACAGCGAGAGAGGGAACGCAAGCAGGGGGGTGGGAGAGGGAGAAGCGGGCTTCCCACTGAGCAAGGAGCCTGATTCGGGGCTAGATCCCAGGCTCCTGGGATCACGACCTGAGCTGAAGGCAGATCCTTAATGACTGAGCCACCCAGGCCCCCCAATCTCCACCTGTTTTTGACTGTCCCATTTTTTTCTTGAGACTGATTTCTAGTTTCATATCATTGTGGTTGGACAAGATTTGTAGCAGAAGGTGAAGAGAGCATTCAGATGAAAGGTTTGTTTCCTGGAGGGTTTTCTGAGGGCAGACCATGAGTTCCGTGGGGACGGAGGAAGGTTTTGTGAGACGGGGGGTGGGGTTAACCCTTGTTAGAATTACTGACTACTACCATGCAGGCTGTGTGCTACCGTTCACACCGTAGTCCTGATGGGCTTGTACTTCATTAGAAATATTTTCTAGGAGGTGTAGGCATAGGCTTCTCTAAAAGAAAGGTGCCATGTGGGTTCATGGCATGACCCCAGGTCAGCAACCAGGATGTATGGTATTGTGGGGGATCAGAACCAGGCTTTCTGTGGGAAGTGACGGAAATAGGGTATGGTGAGCTCCATGACCTCATAGGTGAGGTCCCGAGTGACCCACTGGGTGTTGGGTTCCGTGGATCTGTTTCATCAGGTGCTGTGGAATTCAGGGACACCCTCCTGTCTGTGGATTTGTGTGGAGACAGGTAGACATCAGTGTCTGGCCAGGCACGAGGGTCGCACTGGACCACCACCAGAGGTGCAGCATGCGGGGGAGCCACTGCTTGGTTTCCACGAAAGCTGACCAGGGTCTGTGACCGTGATTCCTAGCAGCTGCAAGGGGAGAGGAGGCCGGGGGTGGTGCACACTTCCTAGACTTGTGGTCAGGACTAGTCTGGAGCCCACTGAAGTCAGCCACACCTGGCACAGAAGGCCCCCAGTCAGTGTAGCTGTGGGCACTGCTCCCATGGCACTTTCGGGCCGGCTCCATGCTGCCACCTCCTGCTTTTCATCATCATCTTCAAGGTCGTGTGCCTCTGCTCTTGCCCCATGGCCTCCGGGGTATTGTCCGTCCTCCATCTGGCCCTCGTCCCTGGTGCCCTGTGCAGTCCGATGCCAGGGTAGCCTTCTCGAGACAAACATCTGGCCCTGATGGAACACTTCCATGGATCTCGTGTGATGCGAGGATGATGTCCTGCCCTGGAAGGGGGCTGCAGGTCCCCAATCAGGAGAGCCATGTCTCCCTTTTCAGCATGGCCTGCCCTCCCCTCAGTCTTCTTCAGGGAAGCTCTCCCCACTTCCTGAGATGACAGCTCTGAACTTAAAAGTGAATGTTATTTTACATATCTCTATGCCTTAGTTCATCCATGGCATGTCTTTCAACGCCGTTAGTGGTTTTTTTTTTTTTTTTTAGCAGTTCCGAAGGGCTGTCTGCTCAAGGAGGGGATGACCTGGGTGGGGCAGCTTTCCCTCTCATCTCCCTCAGCCTGTCGCTGAGCCCTGGGGCCAGCTGTCCCACTGAGGATTGAGGGACCCGAGCCAGCCCATCCTGAGCCCAGGCTGTGTGTCAGCTGTGTAGACTGATGCGTGTCGGAGCGGTGGGCAGCTGGCATAGGCCAGGGGCAGGCAGTGTCTCCCCATTCCTTCCCTCCCTTCCTCCCAGAGGTAGCTCAGAGCAGCCTTCAACCCCTGCATCTCCAGATCCCTTGACCTATGCCTCCTGTGTTCAGCTGGTGACCTTGGAGTTTCGCATGGATTCTACCTCCCATACCCTCTCCTGTAGCAGTTCCTGGATCAGGGGAGGGGTCGGACCCTTGTCTGATTTTGGTCTTCTTCCTGTCCCGCACCAAGCCCACTCACCTTTGCATCTTCCATGTATGTGCTTGGAAGCAAGTCCATCCACAGGGAACCTATTAGCCAAATGGATCCAGGTAATGAACATTGAAGTAGAGATCCAGGATCCATAATAAACCTGCTCGGAAACCTGTCCCAAAGTCTGTGACTCTCTCACACTGAAACAGAAACAATAATAGCTTTCTGGACTGTGAAGTGACATGTGTCTCTACTTCCAATCTTGAAGGCATAGGTGCTGAGCCTGGACAGAAAAGGACCATGGCTCCCGTGGGCTGGGATCCACAGTAAGAACTCAGTGAAATCTGAATTCGAGGCATAGAATGAATAATTATTGTAGAGTGAATCCTCCCAAGTAGGGCTTATGCACATTGCAGAGGAAAAGCTTTTTCAAAGAGGTTCCTGAAAGAAAAATCTTTTTAAAAAATTTATTTTAATTCCAGTAGAGCTAACATACAGTGTTACATTCGTTTCAGGTGTACAAGAGAGTGATTCAGTAATTCTATATATTACTCAGTGGTCATCCAGAAAAGTGTCCTCTTAATCCGCTTCATCTATTTCACTCATCCCTCTATGCACCTCCTCCTCTCTGGTAACCATCCGTTTTGTTCTCTCTTGTTAAGAGTTTGTATTTTGCCAGGCCCATACTCAGGCAACCCTGTTTGGGTAGAGTTTCCGTGTCCCCTGCGAGGGGGGTTGGGGGTGGGCACGCTGTGAGCCGGTATTTCCAGGCTTTTGTTCCCTGGCGGCTTTCTCTGGCGGTCTGCTGTGCCTCTTCTGAGAGTCAGAGCAGCAGAGGCTGAATTGTCACAGAACAGAGGGATTGCGGCCCATTCTCCACCGATGTTCTGGCCACTTTAACTCCGTTACTGTTGGTGCTGCTCAACCCTGTAGCGTCCCGGGATGTGCGCCCCACACCCGGCGTCCCTGCCCTCCCTTCCAGGGCAGGCGCGTCTCTGTCCTTTGTGTTTCTAATGCCGCCAGCCGCCAGCCGCCAGCCGCCAGCCGCCCCCGCGCGCTCCCGGATCTCCCGGTCTCAGTCTGGATCCCGTGAGCACACCAGGATTCCGGAGTTCCGTGAGAAGCCTGGTGGCGCGCGCACCCGGTTCAGGGTCTCGGTCTGCTGTTTCGTGGGTGCCGACCGCGAGTCCGCCCGCTCCCCCGTGCAGGTGGCCCGCCAACCGCCAGCCGCCCTGCGCGCGCTCCAGAAGCTCCTGGTCTCAGTCTGGATCCCGTGAGCACACCGGGATTCAGGAATTCCGTGAGAAGCCTGGTGGCGCGCGCACCCGGTTCAGGGTCTCAGTCTGCTGTTTCGCGGGTGCCGACCGTGAGTCCGTCCGCTCCCCCGTGCAGGTGGCCTGCCAGCTGCCAGCTGCCCCGCATGCGCTCCGGGAGCTCCCGGTCTCAGTCCGGATCCCGTGAGCACACGGGATTCCCGGGTTCCGCGAGATGCCTGGTGGCGCGCGCTCCCGGCTCACCGGTCTCAGTCCGCTCTCTCGCGGGTGCCCTCTGTGAGTGCGCCCGCTCCCCCCCGTGCAGGTGGCTGCCGCTTCCCGGCGCCCGAACGCGGCGGCTCCCTCCCCCTTCCGTTTATCTTCCGATATCTGTGCCCGGTTTCACGGCTCCCCGCTTCGTACCTCAATACTCAGCGCTGGAGATGTTCATTTGTAGAGATCCAGATGTATCTTCCTGCGTCTCAGGCTGATTCCGTGGTTGTTTAGGCTGGTCTGGTACCTATCCAGCTCGACTCAGGGGACCTGTGAAAAAGGGGTCCCCTACTCCTCTGCCATCTTAACTCGTCTCTTGTACCTGAAATAGTATTTAAAAACACTCAGCTCAGCCTCTTCTACAAAGTGAGCCAATGCTTATAAACAAGGCTAAAATATTCCCTTACCGGCGATGACTTCCCAGCCATCGTAGTGTTTAACTGGTATGACTGTGACTTACATTAGTCAACATTTGCAGAGAAAGAACTTAGTGCATCCAGGGGGCACTTCATGTTGAAATTAGTTTGTGACAATGAGCTACTGTGTTTTATACTGTAGTCCAAGGGAATGGTGCCAGACATCTCTAAGGTGTCTAGCAGTTCTACAATTCTGATTTTAAGTGGTCTGTGTGCTTCAGAGATTTGGGCAGGAGAAGGGCAGGAGTCCAGAGACTGTGAACACTTCTGTTACCTGTGCTGACCATGGAGCAGGTAGCCTTCTGTGGGCATCATTTTGATTTCTTGGTACTCTTGTGAAAGGTGCTTTTGTCTCAAATTCCTCCATTTAGGAGCAATTATAATGATAAAAGTAATGTTTATCTTATATCATCTGTGGGCCCTGATCCTGGGCTCCCAGGGAAGCTATCCTTTAACATTTTACCCGGCTCAAAATGACTGGGCAAAACCTCAAAGCATGGGCCCTATTTCTGCCCCAAGCACATGTTGTACATCTGTTTCGAGAAGAAAACAATAACCAAAAATGCCAACATGAAGATAAGAAAAAATCAAGAACCTCTTTGGCTCCCATAAGATTAAAGTCATACTGACATGTACATACTGAAAATGCATGAAATCATTGCATGTCCTAAAGCCCAAGCCTTGGAGGGTCTGAGAGCCACTGACCTTGCCCAGAACCAGGCACACCCCAGCAGGGAGGGCTGGTGCAGAAAGGGAAGGGGCAGGACGCTGAGGGTGGTCTGCAGCTAGAGGGGTCCCTGGAAGGGGCCAGGTGTGTGGGGGGAGCCCGGCCCACGACCCCACCCATGCCTGTGCTGGGTGTTGAGTAGAGGAGGCGCCTCTTGGACCCCCTGCACTTTCAGGGTTCCAGGGGCTTGAGGGCGGGTTGCCCGGCATCCAAGGGGCTAGGGCACCACCCTCCCCGACCAATCACCGCTTGGGGGTGGAGCTACGTCTCTGTGGGCGGTCCCAGAGTTGCAGCGGGTTGCAGACCTGGGGCAGAAGAAGGGGCACTGGGAGAGAGAGAGTTGCCCTGCGGAGGTCCGGGCTGGTGAGTGAGCAGCATGCCCCGGGGTGGGGGTCGGGGGGTAGGGTGCGCCCCAGGTGGGAGGCAGGGTTCTGGAAGGGCACGTGGAGAGGGTTCATTGTGGGGACTCAGGTGAGTTTTCTTTTTCCCTTTAAAGTCTCTTCCGCCCCATGTCCTCAACTGGCCTTATTCCCCATACCCGTGAACTCCAGGGCGCCCACTCACCTGAGCTTTTGTGGGATGGGTTGCAGAATTTCAGGGTTTCCCCTGTTCCCCGGGAAGAGTGCGGGCAAGGACCTCACAGAATCCCCACCTTCAGTGGGGTGTCCCCCGGTTCTCTGACACAGTGCAGGTGATGCATCTTGAGCAGTACCCCGAGTTCAGCAGGGTGTGCCCTGGTCCCCCAGGCACAGGTGTGGCAGTAGCAAGCCCCAGAGCCATCCCCCAACTTCAGCATTATGCCCCGTGTGCCCCCGAGTTAGTGGTAATTGGCTGTTAGAATCATGCAGGAAAATCCTCCAGGTGGGGGCCTGGAGGCGGGCGTAAACCAGACCCCACTCTAGTTGCATTGGGAATAGACGAATTGAGGGTTTCTTTAGAAGAGTAAGTCTGCTTTCCAGAAAAGGCAAGGTCATTGGTCTATTGAGAATGAAGATAATTAGTGCTAAACAACAAGTATGTGTTGCCCCTTCGTCCAGAAACCGAAGCAGGTGTGCAGGCTTTAGGTCAGAGGTGCCTTCTTCTCCCCAGCTGACAGCACTTCTCTGCTCTGGCTCCATGAGACTCGAGGTTTTGAACGTCAGCATCTGAGTCAGGGAGGCAGCTTGTCACAGGACGCCAGTGTTCAGAGAAAACACAGCTATTTTGGCATAATGTCCTATCTATGTCAGGACTGGAGGTAAAACCTCTCATTATCCCAAAACCTCCTGGGCTTTTCTCTTTTCTCTAGTTGAGCCACAAAGTAAAATTGAAGTAGCTGTCAGCATTCTGGGTTTGGTGCAAGAATTACTTAGTTTCCCTGCAGGTAGAACTTTGCAGGGGATCACAATTTCTCTGTCCATTTATTGCTTACAAATGTATTTTGACTATCTGTTTCCTAGGAACCCTCTTTTATTAGAAAGGGAAGGTGAGATTCACTCTGTGCCTGTTTGTAACATCTAATTTGTTCCTTCGTCTAACAATGTTTATTCAATTGGGCCTAAGATATGGTTGAGTGGCCAGCATCTAGAGTTAGGTGGCTTTTTTTCATCTGATACAGACTTGGATGATGTCATTTGACAAAGGTGATGTTTCATCATTGATTAGTTTATTCACCAGAAGAGTTAAAATTAGGGTGGAGGGAAAATTCAAAATTATCCAAATGGGCCTGTTCCTGTTTAAAAGTTGAGCTTGACTTTCTAGTTTTACTATTATCTCGATATTTTGAGGTGCCATATTCTGTCTGTAGTTTCTTTGGTGGTGGAGTCAGAAGGAGAGTCTGGGAATTCTTTTGGATAGTGGCATGCTGGTGGCTTCAAGGGGCTTGGCGTCAGGAGCCTTGGGGTGAATTCTGCAACTGCTTGCCTGACCCTGGGTGCATCTCGCAGAGGTTTTGTTTCCTCTTATGAAATTGCCAGCAGATAATGTTCTGCTTAAAGGGGAACCCTCCCATCCTGTTGGTGGGAATGCAGAGTGGTGCAGACAGTCTGGGAAACAGTGTGGGGGTTCCTCAAAAAGTTAAACATTGAACAACCACATGATCCAGCAATTGCTCTCCTAGGTGCTTACCCAAAAGATACAAAAATGCACATTCGAAGGGGGTACATGCACCATGATGTTTATAGCAACAATGTCCACAGTAGCCAAACTATGGAGAGAATCCCAAAGTCCATGCACTGATGAATGGATAAAGCAGATGTGGGATACGTATATATATGTATATATGTATATGTGTGTGTATATATATATATATGGGAATATGACCCAGCTTCAAAAAGAATGAAATCTTACCATTTGCAAGGATGTGGATGGATCTAGAGTGTATTAAGCTAAGCAAAATTAGTGAGGAAAGACAAATATCCTATGCTCTCACGCTTGTGGAATTTCAGAAAGAAAACAGATGAACAGAGTTGAGGGGTGATGAGAAAGGCAAACAAGGAAATAGACTCAACCTTGGAGAACAAACTGAGTGTTGCTGCAGGACAGGGGCGTGGGGGGAAGAGTTAAATGGGTGAGGGGTATTAAGGAGGGCGCTTGTGATGAGCACCGGGTACTGTATGCAGGTGAGGAATCACTAAATCCTACCCCTGAAGCGAATATTCCATGGCATGTGAACTAACTGGAATTTAAGTAAAAGAAGAAAGGAAAAAGTGTTCTGCTTCATGAAGAGTGAGGTAAAATTGTAGTGATTTGGGCTGTACTGTTCTATAGATGATAGTTGTAAAACACCCTGTTGTAAGATACACTAGTTTCTTATCACATAAGGAGTCCTCAGAAAGCTGCAATGAAAGATTCAGATCTCAGAGCATGTTCATGTTCCACTGATATGTTACAGTTTGCACAGGTAGGACAGAAGGAGAGAAAGGCAACAGAAGGGGAAAGTAGGTGTGAACCTTTCATTAGTTAGCATTATAGCTTTCTCATGAAAGCCTTGCGCCAGTGTGATTTTGCAAGAAGAGGGGGAATCCGGGAGCTTTGCAGGAGACGGGGGAGTTCCAGGTCTGGGTAAAGCTGACAGGGGTCCCAGAGGAGAGCTGAATGCATTCTGCAGCAGGGTGTGGGCAGGGTGGGCTCCAGGGGTGGCTGTGGGTCTCCTGTGTGAGAGTTGTGACAGGTGAGGGCTGTGTGCAAGTTCCTGGCTGAGGACAAGTGAGGCACAGGTGGAGAGCTGGCAGAAAACCTTTTTCTGGGCCTCCAGCCTCACCCAACACACACAGCCTCACCTTCTGTCCCTGTCACTCCTATTCAGACTTCTCAGAAGGCGAGTGAGAACACATCAAGAGCATTCTAAACAGAAGGGAAAGCATGTGCAAAGGCTCTGGGGCAGGAGAATTCCAGATATGTCCAGGAGCAGCAAGAAGGCCCTGTGGCCACAGGGGACAGCTTAGGACATGACCTCAGGGAGGTGACAGAGGGCGACAGAAAGCCATTCCAGGGCTATAACCCCATGAGACCCTGTTTCACTAGGCCATCGTGGCTACAGCGTTGAGAACAGATGACAGAGGGTTGAAGATGGCAAGGCAGGTCAATGACGAAGCTTTTCCAGGAACTCAGGCACTGTGGACCAGACAGGTGGCCTTGGATGGAGTGGTTAGACCTATTCTGGGTCCATTTTGAAGATGGAGCTCACAGGATTTGCTGATGAGTTAGCTATTAGGAGCAGGAGAACGGAGGAATTGGGGTAACTCCCAGCTGTTGTGGGTTGTCCCGATCGAGGGGAAGGAGAGGGTTTCTGGGGTAAGGAGGTAGTCCGTGTTCCGCATGCTGAGGAAGGTGCCTTTCCCGGTGGATCTGCTGAGGTTTGTGTCTGGGAGAACCTTTCACATCTCCTCCCTCAGCAATGCTCAAGTACAAGTATCCCCCAGCTTTTAAACGTTCACAGTAAGACACTTGGCTTTCTTGAAAGAACTACGTTATTACCCAGCTTCAGTGAGAGGAAGAGACCTAAAGAGGATTTCCCTCTTATGAAAAAAGGTGAACAGTGAGAATCGCGTTCAGCATCTGTTTTGGGGAGAAGCACGACAGAGGCGGCGTGCACCCCAACCAGCTCCTTCCGCTGGGAACCGCTCTCCGCATCCAGCCACCAGCACTTTGAATTGTGTCTGTGAGCCTCTGCTGTGCTTTATCTTCATTTATGCTGGGCCTCCGTTAGAAACTTGTGTCCTGAGGCCTAAGAAAAGCCAAAGAGAAGGAATCTTGGAGTCTGAGCACACTGTCCAATTTTTCCGTGTAAATGAACGGTCATCCCTTCTTTACACCATTTCTGCTGTGCAAGGTTTCTCAGAAGCCCTGTACTTTCAAAGAGCAGGGAAACCTATACCCCATGCTGCGGGGTTAGTTTTAGTCTCCATGCTGGACAGAACATTTCATGACTGTCGGATTTTCTCACTCAAACATTGAGACTTGGACCACCTTCACCCGTTTCTACCACCCCATCCCCGAATCTGGCACCTACCAATCTGCTCTCAGTATCTATGTGTTCAGTATTTGTTTATTCCACGTGGAATGTACATGAGAGCATCTGGTATTTGTCTTTCTGTGTCTGAGTTACTTGGCATAAGGCCCCCAAGGTCTGTGTTTCCATGTCTGGTTCTTGTGAATAATGCTGCAGTGAACGTGGGAGTGCATCTGTCTTTTTGAGGCAGTATTTTTGTGTTCTCCAAATCAATACTCAGTAGAGCCATTACTGGGTCATGTGGTAGTTGTATTTATTTTTTCAGGAACCTCCATACCGTTTGTCACAGTGGCTGCACCAATTTCCATTCCCACCAGCAGCGCACAGTGTCTCCTCGTCTGCACGCCCTTGACCCCACCTGGTGTCTGTCTCTGGGACAATTGCTGTTCCAACAGTTGTGAGGGGATAGCCGATTGTGGGTTTGACTGATGTTTCCCTGACGATGCTCAGTGATGTCGAACAACTTTTTCTGTCTGTTGGCACCTGTGTGCCATCTTTGGACAGTATCTATTCACATATTCACCCCATTTTTTATACAGTTTTTTTTTGTTTTGATTTGTATGAGTGTTGTGTGCATTTTGGATATTAGCCTCTTCTCACACATATGATTCGCAGATATTTTTTTCTTATTGGGTCAGTGGCCTTTTAAGTTTTTGATGGTTTCTTTTGCCGTGTGGAAGATTTCAGTTTGATGTTGTTCCACTTGTTTATTTTTGCTTTTGTTGCCTTTGCATTTGGTGTCCGATCTGAAGACTCTTTGCCAAAACCAATGTCGAGAGACTTAGTACCTGTGTCTTCTTGGAGGTTTATGGATTCGGGTCTTATGTTCAAATCATTCATCCATTAAAAATTTTGTGTGTGGTGTAAGAAAGTGACCCAGTTATATTCTTCTGCATTTAGTGTCCAGTTTGCCTGTTACCGCTCACTGAAGAGACAGTCCTTCCCTCATGGCATATCTTCTGCTGCTGTGTCGTAAGTTAGGGTCATCTACGTGTGGGTAAGTTTCTGAGCTTTCTGTTCTGTTCCACTGACCTGGTGTCTGTGTTTCTGCCAGTACCATCCTGTTTAGATGACAACAGCTTTGTAATCTAGCTTGAAATCCAGGAGTGTGTTGACTGCACCTTTCTTTCTCCAGGTTGCTTTGGGTATTTGGGGTCTTTTGTGATTCCATACAAGTTTGAGGACTGTTTTCTATTTCCTCGAATAATGCCACTGGAATTCAGATGGGGATTTCATCACATCTGTCGATTGCTTTGGGTACGATGGACATGTTCACATAATTAACTCTTCCAGTTAAGGAGCATGGCGTATGCTTCCATTTGTTTGTGTTGCCTTCCAAATCTTTGACCCATACATTCTGCCCCCCTCGACACACATGTTTTTCATTTCTTTTCTGCCATGTGTTGAGTGTACTATGTCTTTCTCATTGTTGGTTACTTTTATTCCTAGATTTTTTTTTTTGATGCAATTGTAAATGGCATTGCTTTTTTAATTTCTCTTTGCGAAAGTGTGTCATCAGTATACAGAAATGCAAGAAGTTGGGTCATCTGGGTGGCTCCATAGGTGAAGCGTCTGCCTTCTGCTCAGGTCAGAGTTCTGGGATCGAGCCCCGTGTTGGGCTCCCCGCTTAGCGAGGGTCTGCTTCTCCGTCTTTCTGACACTCCCCCGGCTCGTGCTTTTTCTCTTCCTGTCAAATAAATAAATAAAATCTGAAAAAAAATAAAGACAACAGGTCTCTGTATATTGACTTTATATCCTGCAGCTTTCTTGAATTTGTTTATTCTAACAGTTGTTTTTTTTTTTTTTTTTTTTTTTGTGGAATCTTTTGGGATTTCATGTCATTTGCAAATAGTGACCGTTTTCCTGTATGGATTTCATATCTTTCTCTTTTTTTAAAATGATGTTAGTCACCCTACAGTACTTCATTTGTTTTTGATGTAGTGTTCCAGGATTCATTGTTTGCATATAACACCTAGTGCTCATTATGACACGTGCCCTCCTTAATACCCATCACCAGGATAACCCATTCCCCTACCCCTCCCTTTCTGCAACCTTCAGTTTGTTTCCCAGTGTCAATAGTCTCTCATGGTTCATCTCCCCCTCTCATTCCCCACCTTCACTTTTCCCTTCCTTCTCCTAATGTCCTCCATGCTATTCCTTCCATTCCACATAGGAGTGAAACCATATGATAATTGTCTTTCTCTGCTTGACTTAATTTCACTTAGCATAATCCCCTCCTGGTCCATCCACGTTGGTGCAAATGGTGGGTATTCATCCTTTCTGATGACTGAGTAATATTCCATTGTATAGATGAACCACATCTTCTTTGTCCATTCATCTGCTGAAGGACATCTTGGCTCCTTCCACAGTTTGGCTATTAGGGACATTGCTGCTATGAACATTGGGATACAGGTGCCCCTTCTTTTCATTACTCTGTGTCTATGGGGTAAATACCCAGTAGTGCAATTGGTGGGTCGTAGGATAGCTCTGTGTTCAACGTCTTGAGGAATCTCCATATTGTTTTCAAAAGTGGCTGTACCAGCTTGAATTCTCACGAGTAGTGGTAGAGGGCTCCCCTTTCTCCACATCCTCTCTGACTTTTTTTTATTTCCTGTCTTGTTAATTTCTTCTCAAGATTTTATTTATTTATTCCACAGAGATAGAGACAGCCAGCGAGAGAGGGAACACAAGCAGGGGGAGTGGGAGAGGAAGAAGCAGGCTCATAGCGGAGGAGCCTGATGTGGGGCTCCATCCCATAATGCTGGGATCACGCCCTGAGCCGATGGCAGACGCTTAACCGCTGTGCCACCCAGGTGCCCCCGGCCTTGTTAATTTTAACCATTCTAACTGGTGTAAGGTGGTATCTCATTGTAGTTTTGATTTGTATTTGCCTGATGGCAAGTGATGTGGAGCATTTTTTTCGTGTGTCTGTTGGCCATTTGTATGTCTTCTCTGGACAAGTATCTCTTTGTGTCTTCTGCCCATTTTTTGGGTGTCGAGTTTGAGGAGTTCTTTATAGATCTTGGATACCAGCCCTTTATCTGTAATATCATTTGCAGATATCTTCTTCGATTCCGTAGGTTGCCTTTTTGTTTTGTTGATCGTTTGCTTTGCCGTGCAGAAACTTTTTATCTTGATGAAGTGCCAATAGTTCATTTTTGCTTTTATTTCCTTTGCCTTTAGAGACGTGGCTTGCAAGAAGTTGTTGTGTCCAAGGTTGAAGAGTTCTTTTGATTTTGATATGCGACAGGAATCCATTATCTTTCTTTCCTGATTGCATTCGAGTCCTCTGTCTTTCTTGGTGAGTCTAGCTAAGTTTGTCAGTTTTGTTTATCTTTCCAAAAAAGGCAGCTCTCATTTTCATTGTGTGGTTTTTTTTTTTTTTTTTTTTTTGTCTTTTTAGTCTCTGTTGGATTTATTTATGCATTCCTTTTTGTTATTTCCTTATTTCTACTAATTTGGGGCTTTGTTTGCTGTTTTTTTTTTTCTACTTCTTTACCACAGAAATCAGGTTGTTTATTGGAGAGCATTCTCATGGATTGATGAAGACTTGAATTTCTATGAACGTCCCCCCCGTAGAGCTACTTTTGCTGCATCCCATAAGTTTTTGTAGGTTGTCTTTTTCATCAGTGTCAAGGTACTTCTAAATTTTTTTTGATTTCTTCTTTGACTGTTGGTTGTTCAGTAGCATGTTGTTAAATCTCCACATATTTTTTTAAGATTATTTAAGTATCTGGCAGAGAGTGAGACAGCGAGAGAGGGAACGCAAGCAGGGGGGTGGGAGAGGGAGAAGCGGGCTTCCCACTGAGCAAGGAGCCTGATTCGGGGCTAGATCCCAGGCTCCTGGGATCACGACCTGAGCTGAAGGCAGATCCTTAATGACTGAGCCACCCAGGCCCCCCAATCTCCACCTGTTTTTGACTGTCCCATTTTTTTCTTGAGACTGATTTCTAGTTTCATATCATTGTGGTTGGACAAGATTTGTAGCAGAAGGTGAAGAGAGCATTCAGATGAAAGGTTTGTTTCCTGGAGGGTTTTCTGAGGGCAGACCATGAGTTCCGTGGGGACGGAGGAAGGTTTTGTGAGACAGGGGGTGGGGTTAACCCTTGTTAGAATTACTGACTACTACCATGCAGGCTGTGTGCTACCGTTCACACCGTAGTCCTGATGGGCTTGTACTTCATTAGAAATATTTTCTAGGAGGTGTAGGCACAGGCTTCTCTAAAAGAAAGGTGCCATGTGGGTTCATGGCATGACCCCAGGTCAGCAACCAGGATGTATGGTATTGTGGGGGATCAGAACCAGGCTTTCTGTGGGAAGTGACGGAAATAGGGTATGGTGAGCTCCATGACCTCATAGGTGAGGTCCCGAGTGACCCACTGGGTGTTGGGTTCCGTGGATCTGTTTCATCAGGTGCTGTGGAATTCAGGGACACCCTCCTGTCTGTGGATTTGTGTGGAGACAGGTAGACATCAGTGTCTGGCCAGGCACGAGGGTCGCACTGGACCACCACCAGAGGTGCAGCATGCGGGGGAGCCACTGCTTGGTTTCCACGAAAGCTGACCAGGGTCTGTGACCGTGATTCCTAGCAGCTGCAAGGGGAGAGGAGGCCGGGGGTGGTGCACACTTCCTAGACTTGTGGTCAGGACTAGTCTGGAGCCCACTGAAGTCAGCCACACCTGGCACAGAAGGCCCCCAGTCAGTGTAGCTGTGGGCACTGCTCCCATGGCACTTTCGGGCCGGCTCCATGCTGCCACCTCCTGCTTTTCATCATCATCTTCAAGGTCGTGTGCCTCTGCTCTTGCCCCATGGCCTCCGGGGTATTGTCCGTCCTCCATCTGGCCCTCGTCCCTGGTGCCCTGTGCAGTCCGATGCCAGGGTAGCCTTCTCGAGACAAACATCTGGCCCTGATGGAACACTTCCATGGATCTCGTGTGATGCGAGGATGATGTCCTGCCCTGGAAGGGGGCTGCAGGTCCCCAATCAGGAGAGCCATGTCTCCCTTTTCAGCATGGCCTGCCCTCCCCTCAGTCTTCTTCAGGGAAGCTCTCCCCACTTCCTGAGATGACAGCTCTGAACTTAAAAGTGAATGTTATTTTACATATCTCTATGCCTTAGTTCATCCATGGCATGTCTTTCAACGCCGTTAGTGGTTTTTTTTTTTTTTTTTAGCAGTTCCGAAGGGCTGTCTGCTCAAGGAGGGGATGACCTGGGTGGGGCAGCTTTCCCTCTCATCTCCCTCAGCCTGTCGCTGAGCCCTGGGGCCAGCTGTCCCACTGAGGATTGAGGGACCCGAGCCAGCCCATCCTGAGCCCAGGCTGTGTGTCAGCTGTGTAGACTGATGCGTGTCGGAGCGGTGGGCAGCTGGCATAGGCCAGGGGCAGGCAGTGTCTCCCCATTCCTTCCCTCCCTTCCTCCCAGAGGTAGCTCAGAGCAGCCTTCAACCCCTGCATCTCCAGATCCCTTGACCTATGCCTCCTGTGTTCAGCTGGTGACCTTGGAGTTTCGCATGGATTCTACCTCCCATACCCTCTCCTGTAGCAGTTCCTGGATCAGGGGAGGGGTCGGACCCTTGTCTGATTTTGGTCTTCTTCCTGTCCCGCACCAAGCCCACCCACCTTTGCATCTTCCATGTATGTGCTTGGAAGCAAGTCCATCCACAGGGAACCTATTAGCCAAATGGATCCAGGTAATGAACATTGAAGTAGAGATCCAGGATCCATAATAAACCTGCTCGGAAACCTGTCCCAAAGTCTGTGACTCTCTCACACTGAAACAGAAACAATAATAGCTTTCTGGACTGTGAAGTGACATGTGTCTCTACTTCCAATCTTGAAGGCATAGGTGCTGAGCCTGGACAGAAAAGGACCATGGCTCCCGTGGGCTGGGATCCACAGTAAGAACTCAGTGAAATCTGAATTCGAGGCATAGAATGAATAATTATTGTAGAGTGAATCCTCCCAAGTAGGGCTTATGCACATTGCAGAGGAAAAGCTTTTTCAAAGAGGTTCCTGAAAGAAAAATCTTTTTAAAAAATTTATTTTAATTCCAGTAGAGCTAACATACAGTGTTACATTCGTTTCAGGTGTACAAGAGAGTGATTCAGTAATTCTATATATTACTCAGTGGTCATCCAGAAAAGTGTCCTCTTAATCCGCTTCATCTATTTCACTCATCCCTCTATGCACCTCCTCCTCTCTGGTAACCATCCGTTTGTTTTCTCTTGTTAAGAGTTTGTATTTTGGTGTGTCTCCTTTTTCTCTTTTATTTATTTAGTTTTGTTTGTTTTTTAAGTTCCGTATAAGAGTGACATCATATGGGATTTGTCTTTCTCTGACTGACTGATTTCAGTTAGGATAATACTCTCTAGCTCCATCCATGTGGCTGCAAATGGCAAGGTTTCATTCAAGCCTAGTAATACTCCATTGTGTGTGTGTGTGTGTGTGTGTGTGTGTGTGTGTGTGTGTGTGTGAATACACACATCTTTTTTTTTTTTAATAATGATTTTTTATTATATTATGTTAGTCACCATACAGTACATCCCCGGTTTTCGATGTAAGGCTCGATGATTCATTAGTTGTGTATAACACCCAGTGCACCATGCAATACGTGCCCTCCTTACTACCCATCACCAGTCTATCCCATTCCCCCACCCCCCTCCCCTCTGTAGCCCTCAGTTTGTTTCTCATAGTCCATAGTCTCTCATGTTTCATTCCCCCTTCTGATTACCCCCCTTTTCTTTATCCCTTTCTTCCCCTACTGATCATTCTAGTTCTTATGTTCCATAGATGAGAGAAATCATATGATAGTTGTCTTTCTCTGTTTGACTTATTTCACTAAGCATTATCTCCTCCAGTGCCGTCCATGTTGTAGCAAATGTTGAGAACTCATTCTTTCTGATTGCTGAGTAATATTCCATTGTATATATGGACCACAACTTCTTAATCCAGTCATCTGTTGAAGGGCATCTCGGCTCCTTCCACGATTTAGCTGTTGTGGACGTTGCTGCTATGAACATTGGGGTGCATATGGCCCTTCTCTTCACTACGTCTGTATCTTTGGGGTAAACACCCAGTAGTGCAATGGCTGGATCATAGGGTAGCTCAATTTTTAACTTTTTAAGGGACCTCAACACGGTTTTCCAGAGTGGCTGTACCAACTTGCATTCCCACCAACAATGTAGGAGGGGTCCCCTTTCTCCACATCCTCTCCAACATTTGTTGTTTCTTGCCTTGTCTATTTTTGCCATTCTAACTGGCGTAAGGTGGTATCTCAGTGTGGTTTTGATTTGAATTTCCTTGATGGCTAATGATTTTGAACATTTTTTCATGTGTCTGTTAGCCATTTGTAGGTCTTCATTGGAAAAGTGTCTGTTCATATCTTCTGCCCATTTTTTGATTTGTTTATTTGTTTCTCGTGTATTGAGTTTGAGAAGTTCTTTGTAGATCTTGGATACCAGTCCTTTATCTGTAGTGTCATTTGCAAATATCTTCTCCCATTCCGTGGGCTGCCTCTTAGTTTTTCTGACTGTTTCCTTGGCTGTGCAGAAACTTTTAATCTTGATGAAGTCCCATAAATTCATTGTATCTTTTGTTTCTCTTGCCTTTGGGGATGTATCATGAAAAAGGTTGCTTTGGCCGATGTCGTAGAGGTTGCTGCCTATGTTCTCCTCTAGAATTTTGATGGATTCGAGGTCTTCATCCATCGAGGTCTTTCATCCATTTGGAGTTTATTTTTGTGTATGGTGTGAGATAGTGGTCAAGTTTCATTCTTTTGCATGTAGCTGTCCAATTTTCCCAGCACCATTTATTGAAGAGACCGTCTTTTTCCCACCGGATGTTTTTTCCTGCTTTATCAAATATTAGTTGCCCAAAGAGCTGAGGGTCCATTTCTGGGCTCTCTATTCTGATCCATTGGTCTATGTGTCTGTTTTTGTGCCAGTACCATGCTGTCTTTGTGATCACAGCTTTGTAGTACAGCTCGAAATCCGGCATTGTGATGCCCCCAGCTTTGTTTTTCCTTTTCAACAGTTCCTTGGTGATTCGGGGTCTTTTCTGGTTCCATACAAATTTAAGGACTATTTGTTCCAGTTCTTTGAAAAACGTTCTCGATATTTTGATCGGGATAGCATTGAAAGTGTAGATTGCTCTGGGTAGCGTGGACATTTTAACTATGTTAATTCTTCCAATCCATGAGCATGGAATATCTTTCCATCTTTTTATGTCTTCCTCAATGTCTTTTGAGAGTGATTTATAGTTTCTAGAATAAAGGTCCTTTACGTCTCTGGTTAAGTTAATTCCAAGGTAACGTATGGTTTTTGGTGCTATTGTAAATGGGATGGATTCCCTGATTTCTCTTTCTTCGTTCTCGTTATCGTGTACAGAAATGCAACTGATTTCTGAGCATTGATTTTGTATCCCGCCACGTTACTGAATTGCTCTATAACTTCTAATAGTTTGGGAGTGGCTTCTTTTGGGTTTTCCATATAGAGTATCATGTCATCTGCGAAGAGAGACATTTTGACTTCTTCTTTGCCGATTTGAATACCTTTGATCCCTTTTTGTCGTCTGATTGCTGTTGCAAGGACTTCTAGTACTATGTTGAATAATAGTGGCGAGAGTGGGCATCCTTGTCGTGTTCCTGATCTTAAGGGAAAGGCTTCCAGCTTTTCCCCATTGAGAATAATATTTGCAGTAGGCTTTTCATAGATGGCTTTTATGAGATTGAGAAATGTACCTTCTATTCCTACACTCTGAAGGGTTTTAATCAGGAAAGATGCTGTATTTTGTCAAATGCTTTTTTGGCATCGATTGAGAGGATCATATGGTTCTTGAGTCTTTTCTTGTTGATATGATGTATCACGCTGATTGATTTGCGAATATTGAAACACGCTTGCATCCCAGGTATGAATCCCACTTGATCGTGGTGGATAATCCTTTTAATGAACTGTTGGATTCTATTAGCAAGTATCTTGTTGAGGATTTTGGCATCCATATTCATTAGGGAAATCGGTCTGTCATTCTCCTTTTTGAGGGGGTCTTTGCCTGGTTTGGGGATCAAGGTAATATTGGCCTCATAGAATGAGTTTGGTAGCTTTCCTTCTGTTTCTATTTTTTGAAATAGCTTTAGGAGAATAGGTATTATTTCTTCTTTGAATGTTTGGTAGAATTCCCCAGGAAAACCATCCGGGCCTGGAGTTTTGTTATTTGGAAGGTTGTTTATCACTGACTCAATTTCTTCATCATTAATTGGCCTGTTTAAGAAATCAATTTCTTCCTCTTTCAATCTTGGTAGTTTATAGGTTTCCAGGAAGGATTCCATCTCTTCCAGATTGCTTAGTTTATTGGCATATAGCTGTTGATAAAAATTTCTAATAATCCTTCCAATTTCAATGATGTTCGTCGTGACCTCTCCTTTTTCATTCATAATTTTAATAATCTGGGTCCTTTCTTTTTTCTTTTGGATAAGTCTTGCCAGTGGTCTGTCAATTTTATTGATTCTCTCCAAGAACCAGCTTCTAGTCCTGTTGATCTGCTCTACTGTACTTCTGGTTTCTGCTTGATTGATTTCAGCTTTAATTTTGGTCAACTGCTTCCTCGTGCGTGGATTAGGCCTGTCCCTCTGTTGCTGTTCCAGCTTCTTGAGGTGAGATAATAAAAACTGCATTTTAGATTTTTCTATTCTTTTGAGTGAGGCTTGGATGGCTATGTATTTCCTCCTTAGGACTGCCTTTGCAGTATCCCATAGGTTTTGGACTGTTGTATTTTCATTCTCATTGGTCTCCATAAATTGTTTAATTTGATTTTTGATTTCCTGGTTTATCGAGTCATTCCTGAGCAGGATGGTTCTTAGTCTCCAAGTGTTTGAGTTTCTTCCAAATTTTTCCTTGTGGTTGAGTTCCAATTTCAGAGCGTTGTGGTCTGAGAATATGCAGGGGATAATTTCAATCTTTTGGTATCGGCTGAGACCTGTTTTGTGTCCCAGAACATGGTCTATTCTTGAGAATGTTCCATGGGCATTAGAATAGAATGAGTATTCTTTGGTTCTGGGGTGTAGTGTTCTATATATATCTAAGAGGTCCAACTCGTCGAGTATGGAATTCAAAGCCTTTGATTCTTTGCTTAGTTTTTGCCAGGGTGTTCTGTCTATTTCTGAGAGCGGAGTGTTGAGGTCCCCTACTATTAATGTATTTTTATCTATATGTCTCTTTATTCTGGTTAAGAGTTGGCTTGTGTATCTTGCTGCTCCTCTGTTGGGGGCATATATATTTATAATTGTCATATCCACTTGTTGAATACTTCCTTTAAGAATAATATAGTGCCCTTCTGCGTCTCTAACTATAGTCTGTAGTTTAAAATCCAATTTATCTGATATGAGAATTGCTACCCCAGCTTTCTTTTGAGGTCCATTTGCGTGAAAGATGGTACTCCATCCCCTTACTCTCAGTCTGAATGCATCTTTGGGTTCGAAATGAGTCTCTTGTAGACAGCAAATGGATGGGTCATTTCTTTTTATCCAATCTGCAACCCTGTGGCGTTAAAGCAAGAATTTAAACCATTAATGTTAAGGCTGAGTACTGAGAGGTATGCTTTTAATTCTGCCATGTTGTCAGTAAAGTCTTTGTTTGTATTGGCTGTGACTTTCTGTTTTGTATCACTCTTGGGGCCTTTTTACTTTTATAGAACCCCCCGTAATATCTCCCGTAGGGCTGGTTTCGTGGTTACGAAATTGGCTAGTGACTGTCGATTCTGAAATGTCTTTATTTCTCCATCAATTCTGAATGACAGCCTTGCTGGATAAAGGATCCTTGGCTGCATGTTTTTCTCTGAAAGACCTTTAAAAATGCTCCCCCAACCCTTTCTCTCATTCCAGGTCTGTGTAGACAGGTCAGACGTAATTCTGATGCCTTTGCCTTGGTACGTGAGAAATTTCTTTGCCCTGGCCGCTTTCAATACCGTATCCTTGGATCTCATATTTGCGAAATGCACTATGACGTGACGTGGTGTAGGTCTGTCATGGTTGAGCTTGGGAGGGGTCATCTCTGCCGCTTGGACACGAATTTTTGTTTCCCTTGTTAGATTAGGGAAGTTTTCAGCTACAATTTGTTCAAATATCTCTTCTAGACCTCTGTTTTTCTCCACCCCCTCGGGGATGCTGATGATTCTAACATTGGATCGTTTCGTTGAGTCAGTAATCTCCCGTAGCCAACATTCGTGGGCGTGGATTTTTTTAAGACCATCTTCTATTTTTATTTTTTCCTCTATTAACCCATCCTCCAATTCACTAACCCTTTCCTCCGCTTTGGTGACCCTGGCCGTCAGAGCCTCTAGTTTTGCCTGCATTTGGCTCATAGAATTTTTAATTTCTGTCAAATTCACTCTCATTTCCGCCCTTAGGGATTCTATATTCTCAGTAATATTTTCCTGAATACTTTTTTCAAGTCTACTCATTATCTTGACCATTGTTACTCTGAATTCCATTTCTGATAATTTGGTTACATCCATATCCGTTACTTCTGTGGCAGAGGCCACTGACTCACTGTCTTTTCTTTGCTGGGGGGGGCTTCTCCTTCTTGTCATTTTAATGAGGGGAGGTTGCGGGGTTGTCCAGAGCCCAAAATTATTGACTGGGTCCCAGGCCGTGCCCCTTGTTTTATAGGGATCTTAGAGATGTGAGCTTCTTCTTTAAAGATTTTATTTATTTACTTATCTGAGAGAGGGAGACAGACAGTCAGCAAGAATGGAACAGAAGCAGGGGAGTGAGAGAGGAAGACGCAGGCTCCCAGCGGAGGAGCCCGATGAGGGACTCCTTTCCGGAACGCTGGGATCACGCCCTAAGCCGGAGACAGGCGCTCAATGACTGCGCCACCCAGGCGCCTCCGGTTGTGGGCTTCTTGATTTTTCAGCCTGCCTTCTGTGTTCTGGGGGAGGGGCCTGCCGCGCCGATACTCAGGCAACCCTGTTTGGGTAGAGTCTCCGTGTCCCCCACGAGGGGGGATGGGGATGGGCATGCTGTGAGCCGGTATTTCCAGGCTTTTGTTCTCTGGCGGCTTTCCCTGGCGGTCGGCTATGCCTCTTCTGAGAGTCAGAGCAGCAGAGGCTGCATTGTCACAGAACAGAGGGATTGCGGCCCGTTCTCCACTGATGTTCTGGCCACTTTAACTCTATTACTGTTGGTGCTGCTCAACCCTGCAGCGACCCGGGATGTGCGCACCAACTCGGCGACCCTGCCCTCACTTCCAGGGCCCGCGCATCTCTGTCCTTTGTGTTTCTAATGCCGCCAGCCACTGGCCGCCCAGTCTCTGTCCTTTGTGTTTCTAATGCCGCCAGCCACCGGCCGCCCCTGGCGCTCCTGGGTCTCCTGGTCTCAGTCTATGCCCGGTGAGCACACCAGGATTCCGGAGTTTCGTGAGAAGCCTGGTGGCGCGCGCACCCGGTTCAGGGTCTCAGTCTGCTGTTTTGCGGGTGCCGACCGCGAGTCCGCCCGCTCCCCCGTGCAGGTGGCCTGCCAGCCGCCAGCCGCCCCACGCGCGCTCCGGGAGTTCCCGGTCTCAGTCCGGATCCCGTGAGCACACCGGGATTCCGGTGTTCCGGGAGATGCCTGGTGGAGCGCGTTCACGGTTCACTGGTCTCAGTCCACTCTCGCGGGTGCCCTCCATGAGTCCGCCCGCTCCCCCGTGCAGGTGGCTGCCGCTTTTCGGCGCCCAAACGCGGCGGCTCCCTCCCCTTCCGTTTATCTTCCGATATCTGTGCACGGTTTACAGCTCCCCTCTTGGTACCTCAATACTCAGCGCTGGAGATGTTCATTTGTAGAGATCCAGATGTATCTTCCTGCGTCTCAGGCTGATTCTGTGGTTATTTAGGCTGGTCTGTTACCTATCCAGCTCGACTCAGGGGACCGGCTGAAAAAGGGGTCCCCTACTCCTCCGCCATCTTAACCCCTCCTGCCTGGACCACAACTTCTTAATCCAGTCATCCGTTGAAGGGCATCTTGGCTCCTTCCACGATATAGCTATTGTGAACAGCCCTGCTATGAACATTGGGGTTCATATGGCCCTTCTCCTCACTACGTCTGTATCTTTGGTTTAAATACCCAGTAGTGCAATGGCTGGACACAGGTTAGCTCTATTTTTAATCTTTTAAGGGACCTCCAAACTTTTTCCAAAGTGGCTGTACCAACTTGCATTCCCACCAACAATGTAGGAGGGATCCCCTTTCTCCACATCCTCTCTAACAATTGTTTCTTGCCTTGTCAATTTTTGCCATTCTAACTGGCTTAAGTTTGTATCTCCGTGTGATTTTGATATGAATTTCCCTGATGGCTAATGATTTTGAACATTTTTTAAAGTGTCTGTTAGCCATTTCTATGTCTTCACTGGAAAAGTGTCAGTTCATATCTTCTGCCCATTTTATGATGTTTATTTGTTTCTCACGTATTGAGTTTGAGAACTTCTTTATAGATCTTGGATACCTGTCTTTTCTCTGTAGTATCATTTGCAAATGTATTCTCCCATTCCGTGGGCTGCCTCTTTGTTTTTCTGTTTCCTTGGCTGTGCAACAGTTTTTATATTGATGAAATCCCACAAGTTCATTTTATCTTTTGTCTCTCTTGCCTTTGGAGATGTGTCATAAAAAAGGTTGCTATGGCTGATGTCATAGAGGTTGTTGCCTATGCTCTTCTCTCGGATTTTGATGGATTTCTGTCTCACATTGAGGTCTTTCATCCATTTAGAGTTTATCTTTGTGTATGGTGTTAGGGAGTGGTCACGTTTCATTCTTTTGCATGTAGCTGTCCAATTTCCCCAGCACCATGTATTGAAGAGACTGTCTTTTTTCCACTGGATGTTGTTTCCTGCTTTGTCAAAAATCAGTTGCCCAGAGTCGAGGGCCCATTTCTGGGTTCTCTATTCTGTTCCATTGGTCTATGTGTCTGCTTTTGTGCCAGTACCATGCTGTCTTTGTGATCACAGCTTTGTAGTACAGCTTGAAATCTGGCATTGTGATGCCCCCAGCTTTGTTTTTCCTTTTCAACAATTCCTTGGCGATTCGGGGCCTTTTCTGGTTCCATACAAATTTAAGGGCTGTTTTTTCGAGTTCTTTGTAAAATCTCATCGGTATTTTGATCGGGATAGCATTGAAAGTGTAGATTGCTCTGGGTAGCATGGACATTTTAACTATGTTAATTCTTCCGATCCATGAGCATGGAGTATTTTTCCATCTCTTTGTGTCTTCCTCTATGTCTTTCAAAAGTGATTTATAGTTTCTAGAATATAGGTCCTTTACATCTCTGGTTAATTCCTAGGTAACATATGGTTTTTGGTGCTATTGTAAATGGGCTGGATTCCCTAATTTCTCTTTCTTCAGTCTCATTATTCGTGTATAGAAATGCAACTGATTTCTGAGCATTGATTTTCTATCCCACCACATTACTGAATTGCTCTATAACTTCTCATATTTTGCGCGTGTATTCTATTGGGTTTTCCATATAGAGTATCATGTCATCTGCGAAGAGAGACATTTTGACTTCTTTGCTGATTTGGATACCTTTTATCCCTTTTTGTTGTCTGCTGTTGCAAGGACTTCTAGTACTATGTTGAATAATAGTGGCGAGAGTGGGTATCCTTGTTGAGTTCCTGATCTTAAGGGAAAGGCTTCCAGCTTTTCCCCATTGAGAATATTTTCTGTAGCCTTTCCATAGATGGCTTTTATGAGATTGAGAAATGAACCCTCTATTCCTACACTCTGAAGGGTTTTAATCAGGAAAGGATGCTGTATTTTGTCAAATGTTTTTTCTGGATCAGTTGAGGGGATCATATGGTTCCTGAGTCTTTTCTTGTTGATATAATGTATCACGCTGATCGATTTGCGAATATTGAACCACGCTTTCATCCCAGGGATGAATCCCACTTGTTCATGATGGATAATCGTTTTAATGTACTGTTGGATTCTATTAGCCAGAATCTGGTTGAGGATTTTGGCATCTATATTCATTAGGGAAATTGGTCTGTAATTCTTCTTTTTGAGGGGGTCTTTGCCTGTTTTGCGGATCAAGGTAATATTGGCCTCATAGAATGAGTTTGGTAGCTTTCCTTCTGTTGCTATTTTTTGAAATAGCTTTAGGAGAATAGGTATTATTTCTTCTTTGAATGATTGGTAGAATTCCCCAGGAAAACCGTCCGGGCCTGGAGTTTTGTTATTTGGAAGGTTGTTTATCACTGGCTCAATCTATTCATAATTAATTGGCCTGTTTAAAAAGTCAATTTCTTCCTGTTTCAGTCTTGGTAGTATATAGGTTTCTAGGAAGGCCTCCATCTCTTCCAGATTGCTTAATTTATTGGCATATAGCTGTTTGTAAAAGTTTCTAATAATCATTCCAATTTCATTGGTGTTGGTCATGACCTCTCCTTTTTCATTCATAATTTTATTAATTTAGGTCCTTTCTCTATTCATTTGTATAAGTCTTGCCAGTGTTTTGTAAATATTATTGATTCTCTCAAAGAACCAGCTTCTAGTCCTGTTGATCTGCTCTACTGTACTTCTGGTTTCTAGTTCATTGATTTCTGCTCTAGTTTTGGTCAACTGCTTTCTCGTGAGTGGATTAGGCATGTCCCTCTGTTGCTGTTCCAGCTTCTTGAGGTGAGAATATAAAAACTGCATTTTAGATTTTTCTATTCTTTTGAGTGAGACTTGGATGGCTATGTATTTCCCCCTTAGGACTGCCTTTGCAGTATCCCATAGGTTTTGGACCATTGTGTTTTCATTCCCGTTGGTCTCCATAAATTGTTTAAATATATTTTTGATTTCCTGGTTCATTGGGTCATTCCTGAGCAGGATGGTTCTTAGTTTCCAAGTGTTTGAGTTTTTTTCCAAAATCTTCCTTGTTTTTGAGTTCCAATTTCAGAGTGTTGTGCTCTGAGAATATGAGGGGATAATTTCAGTTTTTCGTATCAGTTGAGACCTGATTTGTGTCCCAGAACATGTTCTAATCTTGAGAATGTTCCATGGGCATTAGAATAGAATGAGTATTCTTTGGTTCTGGGGTACAGTGTTCTATATATATCTATGAGGTCTAACTCGTCTAGCATGGCATTCAAAGCTCTTGTTTCTATGTTGGTTTTCTGCTCCGGTGCTCTGTCTGTTGCTGATAGTGGAGTGTTGAGGTTCCTACTTTTAATGTATTTTTATCTATATATCTCTTTATTCCGGTTAAGAGTTGGCTTGTGTATCTTGCTGCTCCCCTGTTGGGGGCATATATATTTATAATTATCATATCCACTTGTTGGATACATCCTTTAAGAATAATATAGTGCCCTTATGTGTCTCTAACTATAGTCTTTAGTTTCAAATCCAATCTGTCTGACATGAGAATTGATACCCCAGCTTTCTTTTCAGGTCCATTGGCGTGAAAGATGGTATTCCATCCTTTTAGTCTGAATGTATCTTTAGGTTCAAAATGAGTGTTTGTAGACAGCAAATGGATGGGTCATGTCTTTTTATCCAATCAGCAACCCTGTGGTGTTTTATGGGAGCATTTAGGCCATTTACATTGAGACGGATTATTGAGAGATGTGATTTTAATGATGCCATATTGCCAGTAAAGTCTTTGTTTCCATAGATTGTGACTTTATGCTCTGTATCACTCTTGGGGCCTTTTTACTTTTATAGAACCCCCCCCCCCCTTAATATCTCCTGTAGGGCTGGTTTTGTGGTTAAAAAAATTGGTCAATGACCACGATTCTGGAAGGTCTTTATTTCTCCATCAATTCTGAATGACAGCCTTGCTTGATAAAGGATCCTTGGCTGCATGTTTTTCTCTGAAAGAGATTTAAAAATGCCCCCCAACCCTTTATCTCATTCCAGGTCTGTGTAGAGAGGTCAGACGTAATTCTGATATCTTTGCCTTGGTACGTGAGAAATTTCTTTGCCCTGGCCACTTTCAATACTGTATCCTTGCATCTAATATTTGCGAAATGCACTATGACGTGACGTGGCGTGGGTTTGTCGTGGTTGAGCTTGGAAGGGGTCCTCTCTGCCTCTTGGACACGAATGTTTGTTTCCCTTGCTAGATTAGGGAAGTTTTCAGCTACAATTTGTTCAAATATCTCTTCTAGACCTCTGTTTTTCTCTACGTCCTCAGGAATGCCGATGATTCTGACACTGGAACGTTTTATTGAGTCAGTCATTTCCCGTAACCCACATTCCTGTGTGTGGATTTTTTTGAGTCCAGATTCTTTTAGCTTTTTCCTCTACTAACCCATCTTCCAATTCGCTGATACGTCCTTCTGCCTCATTCACCCTGGCCAACAGAGCCTCTAGTTTTGACTGCATTTGGCTCCTAGAATTTTTAATTTCTGCCAGATTCGCTCATATTTCTGCCCTTAGAGATTCTATGTTCTCATTAACAATTTTGTCAATATTTTTTTCAAGTCTACAAATCATCTTGACCATTGTTACTCTGAATTCCATTTCTGATAATTTGGTTATATCCATATCCATAAGTTCTGTGGCAGAGGCCACAAACTCATTGTCTTTTCTTTGCTGGGGGGGGGGGACTTCTCCTCATATTCAGATGAGGAGAGGTTGTGGTGTTGTACAGAGCCCAAATTATTGACCACGACCCAGGCCGTGCGCCCTTGTTTTATAGGGATCTTAGGTATGGGGGCTTCTTGATTTTTCAGCCTGCCTTCTGAGGTAGGGGCCTGCCGTGCCGATACTTGGGCAACCCTGTTTGGGTAGAGTCTCTGTGTACCCTGCGAAGGGGGATGGGGGTGGGCACACTGTGAGCCGGTCTTTCCAGGCTTCTTTTCTCTGGCGGCTTTCCCTGGTGGTTTGCTGTGCTTCTTCTGAGAGTCAGAGCAGCAGTGGCCGAATCTCAGCCTCTGTCTCAGAACAGATGGATTGCGGACCATTCTCCACTGATGTTCTGGCCACTTTAACTCTGTTTCTGTTGGTGCTGCTCAACCCTGCACTGTCCAGGATGTGAGCCCCACACCTGGCTTCCCAGCTCTCACCTACAGGGCCAGTGTCTCTCTGTCTGCGTTTCTAACACCGCCAGCCGCCCCTGCATGCTCCAGGAGCTTTATGTGTCTCTTTCTTACACACATTTGCACAAGCTTCCGTTTTCATGACAGAGGACTGTGAGATGCCAGATGGTTTCTCTACGGTGTTCCTTCGTAGATTCAGTACATGGCACTTTCCTTATGTTTTCTTAGGCACTTGTACAAACGGTTTCATCTTCAAGACTGAAGACATGACTTCAAAGATGGCTTCGGTACAATGTTCTTTCCTAAAGTTGGTTCACCTCCCTTTCCTTATGCTTTTATTCCCAATCAGACACATGCTTCCATCATCATGACAGATTATGGGACTTGGAAAACCCTTTCCATACCCTCTTCTTCCTGAGATTACGGCTATGGCTGTTTCCTTAAGGTTCAACACACGTATTGGTAAACCCTGCTGTTTTCACTGATCAACGTTGCCTTGTCTCTACAAAAACATGGTTCGCTGAATTGACTGATGGCACTTTCCTTTCGTTTTCACACAACTTTTGAAGGGCTTTCCTCCTCATGACTGATGTGAGTTGAGAGATGCTTTCCTTGTAGTGTTCTTACATGGTTCAACAAAAGGCATTATCTTGATGCTTGCAGGCACAGTTTTGTACAACGCTCCCAATTCATGACACCAGATGTGAGGTGCAAGACGCTTTTATATAGAGTGTTCTCTCCTTGAGTAAAGTAGGTGTCCCTTTCCCTATGCATTTGTAGACACTTTCGAAAATCTTGACATCTTCCTAACAGAAGATGTGACTTGGATGAGGGTGTCCATTCGGTGTTCTGACTGAGATTTGGGTATATTGTTCTTTCCTTAAGGTTCAACGCACGTATTGGACAACGCATATATATTCCTGGGTCACCATGTTACTTCGATGTTGCCTATCAACACTGACCTGGTACTCACAACTACTTAGGACCTCTCCTTATGCTTTCACTCACACTTCTGCATGTACTTCCATCTTCATTACAGAAGATGTGAGTTGGGAGATCTTTTCCAAGGGTGTTCTTACCTGAGCATACAGCATGTTCCTTAGGTTTTCATACAGTTTTGGAACATACATCCATCTTCATGAAGGTAGTTGTGATTTGGAAGGTTGTCTCTAGATGGTGCTCTTTCTTAGTGTTAAGCATGTGGCACTTCTCTTACGATTCAACAGAGATATTTGAAAATCTCTCTTCATACATCAGGATGTTTGAAATCTCTTCCTCTATACAGAACATTGATGCTCAGAGTCAAGTAAATGGCATTTCTTTACACATTCCCTCACCCTTTAGCCAATGCTTCCAGGGTCATGTGAAAAGGTGTTTCAGAGGGTATTCTATGGAGTTCTCTTGTAAAGTTAAGCATACGATAATTCCCTTAAGCTGAGAAACACTCTCTTGTATATGCTTCCAGCTTCATGAAAGAACACGTGCCTTTAAAGATGGATTAGGTACTGTCCTTTTTTGGAGCCATGTCTCTGCCACTTTCCTTATGTTTTCACCACAACGTTGCAAACATTTTCGTCTTCATGACAGAAGCCGTGGTTTGTAAGATGCTATCTACCCAGTGCTCTCACCTACTAAGTTTATGGCACTTTCCTTAAGTTTCAACACATAGGGAAGAAAACCCTGGTTGATCCATTTGTCAGGAGGTGGGTTCGATATCGTTTTCTATCTAGACAGATTTGGTTCTCAGAATTAAGTAGACAGCCCTTTCTCTACGTGCTTGCACACACTCTTGCCAAGGCTTCCATCTTCACAACAGAAGTTGTGAGTTGAGACATGATGTCTATACAGTGTTCTTCTATAGAGTGAGGCAACGCGCTTTATGCATCTCTTTTTGTACACACTTTTTCACATGCTTCCTTTTTCATGCCAGAAAACAGTGAGATGCAGGGCGCCTGGGTGGAAGAGCAGTTAAGCGTCTGCCTTCAGCCAGGGCGTGATCCCGGCATTGTGGGATCGAGCCCCACATCAGGCTCCTCTGCTGTGAGCCTGCTTCTTCCTCTCCTACTCCCCCTGCTTGTGTTCCCTCTCTCACTGGCTGTTTTGCTGTCAAATTAATAAATGAAATCTTAAAACAAAAGAAAAAGAAGGGTTGCAGATTGGATAAAAAGAAATGACCCATCCATTTGCTGTCTACAAGAGACTCATTTCGAACCCAAAGATGCATTCAGACTGAGAGTAAGGGGATGGAGTACCATCTTTCACGCAAATGGACTTCAAAAGCAAGCTGGGGTAGCAATTCTCATATCAGATAAATTGGATTTTAAACTACAGACTATTGTTAGAGATGCAGAAGGGCACTATATTATTCTTAAAGGAAGTATTCAACAAGTGGATATGACAATTATATATGCCCCCAACAGGGGAGCAGCAAGATACACAAGCCAACTCTTAACCAGAATAAAGAGACATATAAATAAAAATACATTAATAGTAGGGGACCTCAACACTCCACTATCAGAAATAGACAGAACACCCTGGCAAAAACTAAGCAAAGAATCAAAGGCTTTGAATGCCATACTTGACAAGTTGGACCTCATAGATATATATAGAACACTACACCCCAGAACCAAAGAATACTCATTCTATTCTAATGCCCATGGAACATTCTCAAGAATAGACCATGTTCTGGGACACAAAACAGGTCTCAGCCGATACCAAAAGATTGAAATTATCCCCTGCATATTCTCAGACCACAACGCTCTGAAATTGGAACTCAACCACAAGGAAAAATTTGGAAGAAGCTCAGACACCTGGAGACTAAGAACCATCCTGCTCAGGAATGACTCGATAAACCAGGAAATCAAAAATCAAATTAAACAATTTATGGAGACCAATGGGAATGAAAATACAACAGTCCAAAAATCTATGGGATACTGCAAAGGCAGTCCCAAGGGGGAAATACATAGCCATCCAAGCCTCACTCAAAAGAATAGAAAAATCTAAAATGCAGTTTTTACATTCTCACCTCAAGAAGGTGGAACAGCAACAGAGGGACAGGCCTAATCCACACACGAGGAAGCAGTTGACCAAAATTAGAGCTGAAATCAATCAAGCAGAAACCAGAAGTACAGTAGAGCAGATCAACAGGACTAGAAGCTGGTTCTTGGAGAGAATCAATAAAATTGACAGACCACTGGCAACGCTCATTCAAAAGAAAAGAGAAAGGACCCGAATATTAATATTATGAATGAAAAAGGAGAGGTCACGACGAACACCATTGAAATTGGAAGGATTATTAGAAATTTTTATCAACAGCTATATGCCAATAAACTAAGCAATCTGGAAGAGATGGAATCCTTCCTGGAAACCTATAAACTACCAAGATTGAAAGAGGAAGAAATTGATTTCTTAAACAGGCCAATTAATGATGAAGAAATTGAGTCAGTGATAAACAACCTTCCAAATAACAAAACTCCAGGCCCGGACGGTTTTCCTGGGGAATTCTACCAAACATTCAAAGAAGAAATAATACCTACTCTCCTAAAGCTATTTCAAAAAATAGAAACAGAAGGAAAGCTACCAAACTCATTCTATGAGGCCAATATTACCTTGATCCCCAAACCAGGCAAAGACCCCCTCAAAAAGGAGAATGACAGACCGATTTCCCTAATGAATATGGACGCCAAAATCCTCAACAAGATACTTGCTAATAAAATCCAACAGTACATTAAAAGAATTACCCATCACGATCAAGTGGGATTCATACCTGGGATGCAAGCGTGGTTCAATATTCGCAAATCCATCAGCGTGATATATCATATCAACAAGAAAAGACTCAGGAACCATATGATCCTCTCAATTGATGCCGAAAAAGCATTTGACAAAATACAGCATCCTTTCCTGATTAAAACCCTTCAGAGTGTAGGAATAGAAGGTACATTTCTCAATCTCATAAAAGCCATCTGTGAAAAGCCTACTGCAAATATTATTCTCAATGGGGAAAAGCTGGAAGCCTTTCCCTTAAGATCAGGAACTCGACAAGGATGCCCACTCTCGCCACTATTATTCAACATCGTACTGGAAGTCTTTGCAACAGCAATCAGACGACAAAAAGGGATCAAAGGTATTCAAATCGGCAAAGAAGAAGTCAAAATGTCTCTCTTCGCAGATGACATGATACTCTATATGGAAAACCCAAAAGAAGCCACTCCCAAACTATTAGAAGTTATAGAGCAATTCAGTAATGTGGTGGGATACAAAATTAATGCTCAGAAATCAGTTGCATTTCTGTACACGAATAACGAGACCGAAGAAAGAGAAATTAGGGAATCCATCCCATTTACAATAGCACCAAAAACCGTACGTTACCTTAGAATTAACCAGAGACGTAAAGGACCTATATTCTAGAAACTATAAATCACTCTTGAAAGACATTAAGGAAGACATAAAAAGATGGAAAGGTATTCCATGCTCAAGGATCAGAAGAATTAACATAGTTAAAATGTCCATACTACCCTGAGCCATCTACACTTTCAATGCTATCCCGATCAAAATACTGAGGACATTTTTCAAAGAACTGGAACAAATAGTCCTTAAATTTGCATGGAAACAGAAAAGACCCCGAATCTCCAAGGAACTGTTGAAAAGGAAAAATAAAGCTGGGGGCATCACAATGCCAGATTTCGAGCTGTACTACAAAGCTGTGATCACAAAGACAGCATGGTACTGGCACAAAAGCAGACACATAGACCAATGGAACAGAATAGAGAACAGAGAAATGGACCCTCGGCTCTTTGTGCAGCTAATATTTGAGCAAGGAGGAAAAAACATTCGGTGGGAAAAAAGTCTTTTCAATAAATGGTGCTGGGAAAATTGGACAGCTACATGCAAAAGAATGAAACTTGACCACTCTCTCACACCATACACAAAAATAAACTCCAAATGGATGAAAGACCTCGATGGGAATCCATCAAAATTCTAGAGGAGAACATAGGCAGCAACCTCCACGACATCGGCCAAAGCAACCTTTTTCATGATACATCCCCAAAGGCAAGA
Organism: Ursus americanus; assembly: GCF_024610735.1. NCBI lineage: Eukaryota > Metazoa > Chordata > Mammalia > Carnivora > Ursidae > Ursus > Ursus americanus. Next base: position 703,044 of record NW_028273656.1, read on the forward strand.
GAAACAAAAGATACAATGAATTTATGGGACTTCATCAAGATTAAAAGTTTCAGCACAGTCAAGGAAAACAGTCAGAAAAACTAAGAGGCAGCCCACGGAATGGGAGAAGATATTTGCAAATGACACTACAGATAAAGGACTGGTATCCAAGATCTACAAAGAACTTCTCAAACTCAATACACGAGAAACAAATAAACAAATCAAAAAATGGGCAGAAGATATGAACAGACACTTTTCCAATGAAGACCTACAAATGGCTAACAGACACATGAAAAAATGTTCAAAATCATTAGCCATCAAGGAAATTCAAATCAAAACCACACTGAGATACCACCTTACGCCAGTTAGAATGGCAAAAATAGACAAGGCAAGAAACAACAAATGTTGGAGAGGATGTGGAGAAAGGGGATCCCTCCTACATTGTTGGTGGGAATGCAAGTTGGTACAGCCACTCTGGAAAACCGTGTTGAGGTCCCTTAAAAAGTTAAAAATTGAGCTACCCTATGATCCAGCCATTGCACTACTGGGTGTTTACCCCAAAGATACAGACGTAGTGAAGAGAAGGGCCATATGCACCCCAATGTTCACAGCAGCAATGTCCACAATAGCTAAATCGTGGAAGGAGCCGAGATGCCCTTCACAGATGACTGGATTAAGAAGTTGTGGTCCATATATACAATGGAATATTACTCAGCTATCAGAAAGAACGAGTTCTCAACATTTGCTACAACATGGATGGCACTGAAGGAGCTAATGCTAAGTGAAATAAGTCAAGCAGAGAAAGACAACTATCATATGATTTCTCTCATCTATGGAACAAAAGAACTAGGAAGATCGGTAGGAGAAGAAAGGGATAAAGAAAGGGGGGAAATCAGAAGGGGGAATGAAACATGAGAGACTATGGACTATGAGAAACAAACTGAGGGCCTCAGAAGGGAGGGGGGTGGGGGAATGGGATAGACCGGTGATGGGTGGTAAGGAGGGCACGTATTGCATGGTGCACTAGGTGTTATACGCAACTAATGAATCATCGAGCCTTACATCGGAAACCGGGGATGCACTGTATGTTGACAAACATAATAAAACATTAAAAAAAGAAAAAAAAAGAAAAACTGTGAGATGCAAGATGCTTTCTCTATGGTGTTCTTTCAGAGACTTCAGTATATGGCACTTTCCTTATGTTTTCTTAGACGCCTGTTGAAATGCTTTCATCTTCATGATAGAATACGTGAGGTGAAAGATGGCTTCGATACAATATTCTGTCTTAAATATTCGTTATTGGCCCTTTCCCTATGCTTTTATTCCCACTCTGAAACATTCTTCCATCATCATGACAGACGACGGGAGTTGGAAGACTGTTTCCATGCACTCCTATTACTGAGAGTTACATCTGGGGCTGTTTCCTTAAGTGAACCTTAAGGAAACATAGGGAAGCCCTAGTGTCTTCACTGATCAAAGTTGCCGTCTCTCTACACAAACTCTTTAGCTAATTGACTGATTGCACTTTCTTTTTGTTTTCACACAACCTTTTCGAATGGCTTTCATCCTCATGAAAGAAGTGAGTTGAGTGATGCTTTCTGTGTAGTATTATTACAGTTTTAAATGAAGTGCATTATCTTGATGCTCGCAGGCACTGTTTTGCACAATGCTCCCACTTCATGAGAAAAGATGTGAGATGCAAGATGCTTTTAGATAGAGTATTCTCTCCTAGTGTAAAGTAGGTGACACCTTCCTTATGCATTCGTAGACACTTGAAAAACTTGCGATCATCCTCACAGAAGCTGTGACTTGGAAGATGGTGTCCATTTGGTGTTCTGACTGAGATTTGTATATAGTGCCCTCTTCCTTAAGGTTCAAGGCACGTGCTGGACAACGGGTGTATATTCATGGGTCACCATGTTACTTCGATGTTGCCTTCTATCAACACGGAGTTGTTTCTCACAACTACTTAGATAGGACCTCTCCTTATGCTTTCACTTGCACTTCTGCAAGTACTCCCATCTTCATTACAGAAGATGTGAGTTGAAAGATTTTTTCCAAGGGTGTTCTTACCTGAGCATACAGAATGTTCCTTAGGTTTCATGCAGATTTTGGAACATACATCCACCCTCATGAACTTGATTTGGAAAGTTGTCTCCAGATGGTGCTCTTTAATAGTGCTAAGCGTATGGCACTTCTTTTACCGTTCAACACAGATATTTGAAAAAGCTTCTCTCTTCATGCATCAGGATGTTTGAAGTTTCATTCTCTATACAGAACCTTGGTGCTCAGAGTGGAGTAAACGTCATTTCTTTACAAGTTCCTTTACCCTTGAGCCAATGCTTTCAGCCTCATGAGAAAAGATCTGAGTTTCAGACAGTGTCCTACGGATTTCCCTCATAAAGTTAAGCGTATGATAATTCCCTTATGCTGAGAAACACTTCTGAGAATGCTTCCAACTTCGTAAAAGAAGATGTGCCTTGAAGGATGGATTCGGTACGGTCGTTTCTTGAAGCTAAGTCTCTGCCACTTTCCTTATGCTTTCAGGGCAATGATGCAAACGTTTCCATCTTCATGACAGAATTTGTTGGTTGAAAGATGCTATCTACCCAGTGCTCTCACCTACTATTAAGTTTATGGCACTTTCGTTAAGGTTCAACACACAGGAAAGAAACCCCGGTTGATCCATTTGTCAGGAGGTTGGTTTGATATTGTTTTCTATCTACACAGATTTGGTTCTTAGAATTAAGTAGACGGCACTTCTTTATGAGCTCGCACACATTCTTACTACACTTCACTACAGAAGTTGTGATTTGAGACATGGTGTCAATACAGTGTTCCTGTATAGAGTGAAACAACGCGCTTTATGCGTCTGTTTTCACAGACAGTTTTGCACATACTTCCGTTTTTATGACAGAAGACTGTGAGATGCAAGATGCTTTCTCTATGGTGTTCTTTCGTGGACTTCAGTATATGGCACTTTCCCTACGTTTTCTTAGACACCTGTGCCAATAGTTTCATCTTCACGACCGAAGATGTCAGGTGAATGTTGGCTTTGATACAATGTTCTTCCTTGAAGATTGGTTAGTGGCCCTTATGCTTTCATTCCCACTCTGCAACATGCTTCCATCATCATGACAGAGGATGGGAGTTGGAAGACCCTTACCATGCTCTTCTTACTGAGAGTTACGTCTATGGCAGTTTCCTTAAGGTTCAACACACATATTGGAAAACCCTGATGTCTTCAGTGATCAACGTTACCGTCTCTCTGCACAAACCTGATTCACTGAATGGAGTGATGGCACTTTCTTTTCCTTTTCACACAACATTTTTGATCGGCATCCTCTTTTTTTGGAAATTTTGTTTGGAAATTTTAATATGCCTTTCTCAATATCTGATGGAAAAAGCAGACAAAACATTGGTAACAAATGTGACCTAATTGACGTCTATGTAATATTGCATAATACGTGCAGAATACATTATTTCCAGTGGTCATAGACTATTTACCCAAACAGATGATATGTTGTTCCATGAATCATGTCTACATTTTAACATCCTGAAACTAACTAGATTCTATTCGTAGGCCACCAAGGAATAGAGCCCGAGTCCTCATGAAAAGAAGACCAGGAAATCCCTCCATGTTTAAAAATTCAATGTAACTTTGCTGCATATCCTAAGGGTCAGAGAGGGAATCGCAATGGACATTTTCCACCTTTTCTACATCAGGGCTCACACACAATGGCCCTTTGTCTCTGAAGAGCACTGACTATCCTAACATAGACAGGACTTAAGCCTCCTATCAGAGTTCTGCATGTCCCAGGCACACCTGGCAGCCTTGGCCTGTGCCCACACACACCTCCCTCCAGCTTTCCTTTCTGGTGGCATTGTGTTAAGGTAGTCAACATAGCCATATGGAGATGAGAAGCTCCCCACTCCTAGTGATGATGTTGCTATTGTCCCCACCAAGCTAATAACATGATTTCTGAGAGAATTACAACAAAATAGCAGTTTCTTGACCTTCATGAAAGTGTGAAAATCATCTTGTGAGTCATCTTTTCGAAACACGGTTTCACCATGTGTTCTTTTCTCTGGAAAAGATATAGACCCAATGGTAATTATGGCTCCTGAGCACCTGCTCTTGGGAGAATCCATACTGGCTCTGAGTAGCATTCTCCCTCGTAAACTTCTCAACTGGGGTGTAGATAGAATGAGTCCCATTTTTAGATGGATAGACAAAGGCTCAGAAATGATATGAATTACAGAGGATTTTAGTGTCAGAAACCTAAGTGTGATCTCCAAACTGACTCCAAATCCCTTGTTCTTCCATACAAGGTACCATTTCGCTCTACCCCAGGTCTTCTCAATCTGGAAACCTAGGAAGTATTAGGATTTTCTTGTTGTGTGGCCAAATGGAATGAATTCGGCTGCCTTTTCACCTCTGCCCATCATGATCATGAAGATAATTCTCTCAGTGGAGGACCTTTGAGTCGGAGACTTAAAGATCCCTAGGAATAGAGATACTATACTATTTTTCTGATATTAAAGTGACTGAAAGAACTATGCTTTTTTAATTGATGGAGGCTCTGGTCTGTAGAGTGTCCTGTAAGGTCGGAAATAGTATTTAAAGCAGTTAGCCTCTTCTATAGAGTGAGACAATGCTTCTAAAGATTTCCTAAATATTCCCTTACCTGTGATTATTTATTCCCAACCATCGTAGTGTTTCTATGTTACGATTATGATTTCATTAAGGCCAACGTTGCGGAGAAAGAACTTAGTGTATCCAGGGGCACTTTCGTGTTGTGACAGTGAGCTATTCTGTTGTATTCTGTAGTCCAAGGGAATGGTGCCAGACATCTCTAAGATGTGTAAAATTCTGACTGTAAATGATCTCTATGCTTCAGAGATTTGGGCAGGACAAGGGGAGGAGTCCAGAGACCATGAACGCCTCTGTTACCTGTGTTGACCATGGAGCAGGTAACCTTCTGTAGGGGTCCTTTGATGTCTCTTTACTATTGGAAAGGTGCTTTCATCTCACGTTCCACCATTTGGTAGTGATGATAAGGATAAGAGTAATTTTTATGTCATACCATCTGTGAGGCCTGATCTTGGCCTCCCAGGAAAGCTCTCCTTTAACATTTTACCCAGCTCAAAATGACTGGGCAAACCCTCAAAGCATGGGCCCTATTTCTGCCCCCAGCACTTATTGTCCATATGCATCAAAAAGAAAAAGAGAACCAAAAAATGCCTTTGCCAACATCAAGGTGAGAACACAAAAGAACCTTTCTTGCTCCCATAAGATTAAAGTCATACTGATTTGTACATACTGAAAACATAAGAAAAAGTCTGTCACTTTCTGGAACCTTCTTCCTCATCATGATGTATAACTGTACGTAGCACAACTCAGAACAAATATATGACCCTGCCCTAAATGTTCCTTCCCTGGAGCACTCCCTTCTTTGTGAATATTGTGTCTCCCAGGCAGCTGTCCTTGACTTGGGTTTGAATAAAACTCTCTTCCTTCCTCTCTAAAATGTTTTAAAAGGTTCCTTCATTTAGTGTCGACAATAACACTCTGTTTTCAAGTGAAAAATAAATGTTCCTGGTTCACAACCTTGACAGAACAGAAGGCCGGCTTTTCCTTCCTTCCCTGTAGAACTAAGCATGTGTATATAGATTGCAGCACAAATGGGCTCACCCTAGAAGGATGTTTTGAAGGTCTGAGAAGCACTATCCACTCCATGGGTGAGACAAGAAGGCAAAGCTATTCCCGCTTGGAGCATTCCTTTTGGCGCTTAAAATTGCCTTGGATATGCATAAAAGCATTGCATTTCCTAAAGCCCAAGGCTGGAACAGTCTGAGAGCAGCTGACCTTGCCAGGAACCAGGCACACCCTTGCAGGAAGGGTTGGTGCAGAAGGGAAGGGGCAGGGCTCTGAGGGTGGTCTGCAGCTAGAGGGGTCCGCGAAAGGGGCCGTGTGTGTGTGTGTGTGTGTGTGTGTGTGTGTGTGTGTGTGTGTGATTGCAGCCCTGCCCATGATCCCCGTCATGCCTGCTCAGGGCGTTTAGCCAAGGAGGTGCCTCCTGGACCTCTGCACTCCCAGAGTTGTGAGTCATGGGGCCGGTTGCCTGGCATTCAAGGAGTTGGAAGCATCATACTCCCCAAGCAATCACCCCATGGGGGTGGAGCTACGTCTCTGTGTGCAGATCCGGAGCAGCCCAAGGACGCAGACCAGGAGCCAAGGAAGTGGAGTTTTGAGAGAGTGGACCTGTGGAGTTCCTGGCTGGGTGAATGCATGCTGTGTGGCCATAGGTGGGCTTTCTGGGAGTAGGGGCACCCCGGGTAAGAGGCAGGGTTCTGGAAGGGCATGTTGAGAGAGTTCATCATGGAGACTCAGTTTTCTTTCCTTTTTCCCTTGAAAGTCTCTTCTGCCTAGTCTCCGTCAACTGGCCATACACTCCAGACCCAGGAACTCCAGGGCACCCGCTCAGCAAAGCTTTTGTGGGATGGTTCGCAGACATTCCAGGGTTTCCCGTGTTCCCCAAGAAGAGCGAGAGAAAGGACCGCACAGTCCCCAACTTCAGTGCGGTGCCCCTGTCCCCCGACACAGTGCAGGTAATGGACCTTGAGCAGTTCCCCGAGTTCAGCAGGGTATTCCCTGTTCCCTCAGGCACAGGTGGGGCGCTAGGAAGGCCCAGAGCCCTTACCCAACTTCAGCATTGTGCTAGCTGTTTCCTGGGAATGGTGGCAATGGGCTGGGAGATAATTACTACTAAAAGACAAGTCTATGTTTCCCCTTCTCCCAGAAACCACAGCAGGTGTGCAGGCTTTAGGTCCGAGGAGCTGCTTCTCCCCATCTGACAACACTTCTCTGCTCTGGCTCCGCGACACCCTACGTTCTGAACGTCTGCATCTGAGTCAGTGAGGCAGCTTGACACGGGATCCAGCATTCAGAGAAAGCGGCAGGTCCATTTGGAGAAATGTCATATCCACATCAGGACTGGAAGTAAAACCTCTCATGAACCCACCATCTCCTGGGTTTTTCTCTTTTCTCTAGTTGAGCCATGAAGTAAAACTTAAGTAATAGTTGTCAGCGTTCTGAATTTGGTGAAGGAGGTACTTAGTTTCTGAGCTTGGAGCACTTTGCAGGGGATCCCATTTTCTCTGTTCATTGACTGCTTATGAATGTATTTTGAACAGCTGTTTCCTAGAAACACTCTTTCATTAGAAAGGGAAGGTGAGGTTTACTCTTTGTCTATTTTTAAGATATACGTTTGACAGTGTTTATACAGTTGGGCCTAAGATATGGGTGAGTGGCCACCATTTAGTGTTAGATGGCCTTTTGTCGTCACATACAAATATGGATGATGTCTTTCCAATTGTCAAAGGTGATGTTTCATCACTGATTAGTCTTTTCATCCCAAGAGTTACAATGGGGGTCGAGGGAAAATTCAAAATTATTCAGAGCAGCATTTTGCTGTTTAAAATATATGCTGGTGTTGGGTAGTAAGGAGGGCACATATTGCATGGTGCACTGGGTGTTATATGCAACTAATGTATCATCGAAATTTACTATACTGTATGGAGACTATAACATTATGTAATAAAAAACAATAAAAAAATAAAGGTAAACCTTGTGTATCTAACTATACCAGATGTATCATCTCGATATTTTGAAGTGCCATATTCAATCTGCTGTTTCTTTGGTAGTGGAGTCAGAGGAGAGTCTTTGGGAATTCCTTTCGATAGAGGCATGGTGGTGGCTACAATTGGGTAGGCGACAGGGGCCCTGGGCTGAGTTCTGGAACTGCTTTCCTGATGCTGGGTGAGTCAGGTTATGCCAAAGAGTTTCTGTTTCTTCCCTATGAGATTGACAAAAACCGGCTTCCAACGGAAAAATGTTTCGTAACGTGCAAACATGCTCAAAAGTGCCTGTGCCAAGCTGAAGTAAATGCCATACACTGATCTGTAAGAGACCACAGTTTGCTAGCAGGAGATAAACCCGAACGAACACAGCATGGGACACTTGGGGCAGAAACGGCTTCCGAAGAAAAAAAAGTTCTTGATGTGGAAAACCTATCTAAAGTGGTTGTAGCAAAGTAAACAGAATGCCACACACTTATGTGCAAGAAACAACATTCCCCAGGCATGGTCTAAGCCCAGACATCGTCACTGTGCTTTTGGTAGCATGAGGGAAACCCGAGCCTCACAGCCCTGACCCATTAGGTAAAAAGCCGGCTTCCAAAGGAAACAGTTTTCCTAAGGTGCAGACCCTCTCACAAGTGGTTGTGGCAAGGTAAAGCAAATGCCATCCACTTCTCTGGAAGAAACCACAGTGCCCAGCCATGTTCTAAGCCCTAACATCATCACTGGGTTTCTGGAAGCATGAGTGAAAACAGAGGAGCACAACACGGAGACCCATTTGAGAAAAACCGGCTTCCAACGGAAAAATCTTTCATAACGTGCAAACATGCTCACAACTGCCTGTGGCAAGGTGAAGTAAATGCCGTACACTGATTTGTAAGAGACCACAGTGCCCAGGCACAGTCTGAACCTTTCCCTCATCCCGGCGGTTTTGCTAGCAGGAGTTCAACCCCAACGAACACAGCCCGGAGACCCCTGGGGCAAAAACGGCTTCCGACGAACAATAGGTGCTTGCTGTGGAAAACCTATCCCAAGTGGGGTAGCCAGGTCAACAAAATGCCTCACACCCAGATGTAAGAAACAGCATTGCCCAGGCAAGGTCTAAGCCCCTCATCTCGTCCCTGTGCTTTGGGGAGCCCGAGGGACAGCCGATGCCCACGGCCCTGAGACCCCTTTGCAAAAAGCCGGCTTCCCACGGAAACAGTTTTCCTGAGGTGCAGACCCTCTCACAAGTGGTTGTGGCAAGGTAAAGCCAATGCCCTCCACTTCTCTGGAAGAAACCACAGTGCCCAGCCATGTTCTAAGCCCTCCCATCCTCCCTGGGCTTCTGGCAGCAGGAGTGAAAAGAGAGGAGCAGAGCACTGGGACCCGTTTGACAAAACCCGGCTTCCCACGGGAAAGTCTTTCTCCACGTGCAGACATGCTCCCAGGTGCCTGTGGCAAGGGGAAGGAAATGCCATACACTGACCTGGAAGAGACCACAGGGCCCAGGCACAGTCTGAACCCTTCCCTCAACCCGGCGGTTTTGCTAGCAGGAGTTCAAGCCCAACGAACACAGCCCGGAGACCCGTGGGGCAAAAACGGCTTCCGACGAACAATAGGTGCTTGCTGTGGAACACCTATCCCAAGTGGGGGTAGCCAGCTCAACAAAATGCCACACACCCAGGTGTAAGAAACAACATTGCCCAGCCATGGTCTAAGCCCCTCACCTCGTCCCTGTGCTTTGGGGAGCCGGAGGGACAGCCGAGGCCCACGGCCCTGAGACCCCTTTGCAAAAAGCCGGCTTCCCACGGAAACAGTTTTCTTGAGGTGCAGACCCTATCCCAAGTGGTTGTGGCAAGGTAAAGCCATGCCCTCACTTCTCTGGAAGAAACCACAGTGCCCAGGCATGTTCTAAGGCCTCCCATCCTCCCTGGGCTTCTGGCAGCAGGAGTGAAAAGAGAGGAGCAGAGCACTGGGACCCGTTTGACAAAAACCGGCTTCCCACGGGAAAGTCTTTCTCCACGTGCAGACATGCTCCCAGGTGCCTGTGGCAAGGGGAAGGAAATGCCATGCAGTGACCTGGAAGAGACCACAGGGCCCAGGCACAGTCTGAACCATTCCCTCAACCCGGCGGTTTTGCTAGCAGGAGTTCAAGCCCAACGAACACAGCCCGGAGACCCCTGGGGCAAAAACGGCTTCCGACGAACAATAGGTGCTTGCTGTGGAACACCTATCCCAAGTGGGGGTAGCCAGCTCAACAAAATGCCACACACCCAGGTGTAAGAAACAACATTGTCCAGCCATGGTCTAAGCCCCTCATCTCGTCCCTGTGCTTTGGGGAGCCGGAGGGACACCCGAGGCCCACGGCCCTGAGACCCCTTTGCAAAAAGCCGGCTTCCCACGGAAACAGTTTTCCTGAGGTGCAGACCCTCTCACAAGTGGTTGTGGCAAGGTAAAGCAAATGCCCTCCACTTCTCTGGAAGAAACCCCAGTGCCCAGCCTTGTTCTAAGCCGTCCCATCCTCCCTGGGCTTCTGGCAGCAGGAGTGAAAAGAGAGGAGCAGAGCACTGGGACCCGTTTGACAAAAACCGGCTTCCCACGGGAAAGTCTTTCTCCACGTGCAGACATGCTCCCAGGTGCCTGTGGCAAGGGGAAGGAAATGCCATACACTGACATGGAAGAGACAACAGGGCCAAGGCACAGTCTGAACCCTTCCCTCAACCCGGCGGTTTTGCTAGCAGGAGTTCAACCCCAACGAACACAGCCCGGAGAACCCTGGGGCAAAAACGGCTTCCGACGAACAATAGGTGCTTGCTGTGGAACACCCATCCCAAGTGGGGGTAGCCAGCTCAACAAAATGCCACACACCCAGGTGTAAGAAACAACATTGCCCAGGCATGGTCTAAGCCCCTCACCTCGTCCCTGTGCTTTGGGGAGCCGGAGGGACACCCGAGGCCCACGGCCCTGAGACCCCTTTGCAAAAAGCCGGCTTCCCACGGAAACAGTTTTCCTGAGGTGCAGACCCTCTCACAAGTGGTTGTGGCAAGGTAAAGCAAATGCCCTCCACTTCTCTGGAAGAAACCACAGTGCCCAGCCATGTTCTAAGCCCTCCCATCCTCCCTGGGCTTCTGGCAGCAGGAGTGAAAAGAGAGGAGCAGAGCACTGGGACCCGTTTGACAAAAACCGGCTTCCCACGGGAAACTCTTTCTCCACGTGCAGACATGCTCCCAGGTGCCTGTGGCAAGGGGAAGGAAATGCCATACACTGACCTGGAAGAGACCACAGGGCCCAGGCACAGTCTGAACCCTTCCCTCAACCCGGCGGTTTTGCTAGCAGGAGTTCAACCCCAACGAATACAGCCCGGAGACCCCTGGGGCAAAAACGGCTTCCAACGAAAAATAGGCGCTTGCTGTGGAAAACCTTTCCCAAGTGGGGGTAGCCAGGTCAGCAAAATGCCACACACCCAGGTGTAAGAAACAACATTGCCCAGCCATGGTCTAAGCTCCACACCTCGTCCCTGTGCTTTGGGGAGCCGAAGGGACAGCCGAGGCCCACGGCCCTGAGTCCCCTTTGCAAAAAGCCGGCTTCCCACGGAAACAGTTTTCCTGAGGTGCAGACCCTCTCACAAGTGGTTGTGGCAAGGTAAAGCAAATGCCCTCCACTTCTCTGGAAGAAACCACAGTGCCCAGCCATGTTCTAAGCCCTCCCATCCTCCCTGGGCTTCTGGCAGCAGGAGTGAAAAGAGAGTTGCAGAGCACTGGGACCCGTTTGACAAAAACCGGCTTCCCACGGGAAAGTCTTTCTCCACGTGCAGACATGCTCCCAGGTGCCTGTGGCAAGGGGAAGGAAATGCCATACACTGACCTGGAAGAGACCACAGGGCCCAGGCACAGTCTGAACCCTTCCCTCAACCCGGCGGTTTTGCTAGCAGGAGTTCAACCCCAACGAATACAGCCCGGAGACCCCTGGGGCAAAAACGGCTTCCGACGAAAAATAGGCGCTTGCTGTGGAACACCTATCCCAAGTGGGGGTAGCCAGCTCAACAAAATGCCACACACCCAGGTGTAAGAAACAACATTGCCCAGGCATGGTCTAAGCCCCTCACCTCGTCCCTGTGCTTTGGGGAGCCGGAGGGACACCCGAGGCTCACGGCCCTGAGACCCCTTTGCAAAAAGCCGGCTTCCCACGGAAACAGTTTTCCTGAGGTGCAGACCCTCTCACAAGTGGTTGTGGCAAGGTAAAGCCAATGCCCTCCACTTCTCTGGAAGAAACCCCAGTGCCCAGCCATGTTCTAAGCCCTCCCATCCTCCCTGGGCTTCTGGCAGCAGGAGTGAAAAGAGAGGAGCAGAGCACTGGGTCCCGTTTGACAAAAACCGGCTTCCCACGGGAAAGTCTTTCTCCACGTGCAGACATGCTCCCAGGTGCCTGTGGCAAGGGGAAGGAAATGCCATACACTGACCTGGAAGAGACCACAGGGCCCAGGCACAGTCTGAACCCTTCCCTCAACCCGGCGGTTTTGCTAGCAGGAGTTCAAGCCCAACGAACACAGCCCGGAGACCCCTGGGGCAAAAACGGCTTCCGAAGAACAATAGGTGCTTGCTGTGGAACACCTATCCCAAGTGGGGGTAGCAGGCTCAACAAAATGCCACACACCCAGGTGTAAGAAACAACATTGCCCAGGCATGGTCTAAGCCCCTCACCTCGTCCCTGTGCTTTGGGGAGCCGGAGGGACACCCGAGACCCACGGCCCTGAGACACCTTTGCAAAAAGCAGGCTTCCCACGGAAAGAGTTTTCCTGAGGTGCAGACCCTCTCACAAGTGGTTGCGGCAAGGTAAAGCCAATGCCCTCCACTTCTCTGGAAGAAACCACAGTGCCCAGGCATGTTCTAAGGCCTCCCATCCTCCCTGGGCTTCTGGCAGCAGGAGTGAAAAGAGAGGAGCAGAGCACTGGGACCCGTTTGACAAAAACCGGCTTCCCACGGGAAAGTCTTTCTCCACGTGCAGACATGCTTCCAGGTGCCTGTGGCAAGGGGAAGGAAATGCCATACACTGACCTGGAAGAGACCACAGGGCCCAGGCACAGTCTGAACCCTTCCCTCAACCCGGCGGTTTTGCTAGCAGAAGTTCAACCCCAACGAACACAGCCCGGAGACCCCTGGGGCAAAAACGGCTTCCGACGAACAATAGGTGCTTGCTGTGGAACACCTATCCCAAGTGGGGGTAGCCAGCTCAACAAAATGTCACACACCCAGGTGTAAGAAACAACATTGCCCAGGCATGGTCTAAGCCCCTCACCTCGTCCCTGTGCTTTGGGGAGCCGGAGGGACACCCGAGGCCCACGGCCCTGAGACCCCTTTGCAAAAAGCCGGCTTCCCACGGAAACAGTTTTCCTGAGGTGCAGACCCTCTCACAAGTGGTTGTGGCAAGGTAAAGCCAATGCCCTCCACTTCTCTGGAAGAAACCACAGTGCCCAGCCATGTTCTAAGCCGTCCCATCCTCCCTGGGCTTCTGGCAGCAGGAGTGAAAAGAGAGTTGCAGAGCACTGGGACCCGTTTGACAAAAACCGGCTTCCCACGGGAAAGTCTTTCTCCACGTGCAGACATGCTCCCAGGTGCCTGTGGCAAGGGGAAGGAAATGCCATACACTGACCTGGAAGAGACCACAGGGCCCAGGCACAGTCTGAACCCTTCCCTCAACCCGGCGGTTTTGCTAGCAGGAGTTCAACCCCAACGAATACAGCCCGGAGACCCCTGGGGCAAAAACGGCTTCCGACGAAAAATAGGCGCTTGCTGTGGAAAACCGTTCCCAAGTGGGGGTAGCCAGGTCAGCAAAATGCCACACACCCAGGTGTAAGAAACAACATTGCCCAGCCATGGTCTAAGCCCCACACCTCGTCCCTGTGCTTTGGGGAGCCGGAGGGACAGCCGAGGCCCATGGCCCTGAGTCCCCTTTGCAAAAAGCCGGCTTCCCACGGAAACAGTTTTCCTGAGGTGCAGACCCTCTCACAAGTGGTTGTGGCAAGGTAAAGCAAATGCCCTCCACTTCTATGGAAGAAACCGCAGTGCCCAGCCATGTTCTAAGCCCTCCCATCCTCCCTGGGCTTCTGGCAGCAGGAGTGAAAAGAGAGTTGCAGAGCACTGGGACCCGTTTGACAAAAACCGGCTTCCCACGGGAAAGTCTTTCTCCACGTGCAGACATGCTCCCAGGTGCCTGTGGCAAGGGGAAGGAAATGCCATACACTGACCTGGAAGAGACCACAGGGCCCAGGCACAGTCTGAACCCTTCCCTCAACCCGGCGGTTTTGCTAGCAGGAGTTCAAGCCCAAGGAACACAGCCCGGAGACCCCTGGGGCAAAAACGGCTTCCGACGAACAATAGGTGCTTGCTGTGGAACACCTATCCCAAGTGGGGGTAGCCAGCTCAACAAAATGCCACACACCCAGGTGTAAGAAACAACATTGCCCAGGCATGGTCTAAGCCCCTCACCTCGTCCCTGTGCTTTGGGGAGCCGGAGGGACACCCGAGGCCCACGGCCCGGAGACCCCTTTGCAAAAAGCCGGCTTCCCACGGAGACAGTTTTCCTGAGGTGTAGACCCTCTCCCAAGTGGTTGTGGCAAGGTAAAGCCAATGCCCTCCACTTCTCTGGAAGAAACCACAGTGCCCAGCCATGTTCTAAGCCCTCCCATCCTCCCTGGGCTTCTGGCAGCAGGAGTGAAAAGAGAGGAGCAGAGCACTGGGACCCGTTTGACAAAAACCGGCTTCCCACGGGAAAGTCTTTCTCCACGTGCCGACATGCTCCCAGGTGCCTGTGGCAAGGGGAAGGAAATGCATACACTGACCTGGAAGAGACCACATGGCCCAGGCACAGTCTGAACCCTTCCCTCAACCCGGCGGTTTTGCTAGCAGGAGTTCAAGCCCAACAAACACAGCCCGGAGACCACAGGGGCAAAAACGGCTTCCGACGAACAATAGGTGCTTGCTGTGGAACACCTATCCCAAGTGGGGGTAGCCAGCTCAACAAAATGCCACACACCCAGGTGTAAGAAACAACATTGCCCAGGCATGGTCTAAGCCCCTCACCTCGTCCCTGTGCTTTGGGGAGCCGGAGGGACACCCGAGACCCACGGCCCTGAGACACCTTTGCAAAAAGCAGGCTTCCCACGGAAAGAGTTTTCCTGAGGTGCAGACCCTCTCACAAGTGGTTGCGGCAAGGTAAAGCCAATGCCCTCCACTTCTCTGGAAGAAACCACAGTGCCCAGCCATGTTCTAAGCCCTCCCATCCTCCCTGGGCTTCTGGCAGCAGGAGTGAAAAGAGAGTTGCAGAGCACGGGGACCCGTTTGACAAAAACCGGCTTCCCACGGGAAAGTCTTTCTCCACGTGCAGACATGCTCCCAGGTGCCTGTGGCAAGGGGAAGGAAATGGCATACACTGACCTGGAAGAGACCACAGGGCCCAGGCACAGTCTGAACCCTTCCCTCAACCCGGCGGTTTTGCTAGCAGGAGTTCAACCCCAACGAATACAGCCCGGAGACCCCTGAGGCAAAAACGGCTTCCGACGAAAAATAGGCGCTTGCTGTGGAACACCTATCCCAAGTGGGGGTAGCCAGCTCAACAAAATGCCACACACCCAGGTGTAAGAAACAACATTGCCCAGGCATGGTCTAAGCCCCTCACCTCGTCCCTGTGCTTTGGGGAGCCGGAGGGACACCCGAGGCCCACGGCCCTGAGACCCCTTTGCAAAAAGCCGGCTTCCCACGGAAACAGTTTTCCTGAGGTGCAGACCCTCTCACAAGTGGTTGTGGCAAGGTAAAGCCAATGCCCTCCACTTCTCTGGAAGAAACCACAGTGCCCAGCCATGTTCTAAGCCCTCCCATCCTCCCTGGGCTTCTGGCAGCAGGAGTGAATAGAGAGGAGCAGAGCACTGGGACCCGTTTGACAAAAACCGGCTTCCCACGGGAAAGTCTTTCTCCACGTGCAGACATGCTCCCAGGTGCCTGTGGCAAGGGGAAGGAAATGCCATACACTGACCTGGAAGAGACCACAGGGCCCAGGCACAGTCTGAACCCTTCCCTCAACCCGGCGGTTTTGCTAGCAGGAGTTCAAGCCCAACGAACACAGCCCGGAGACCCCTGGGGCAAAAACGGCTTCCGACGAACAATAGGTGCTTGCTGTGGAACACCTATCCCAAGCGGGGGTAGCCAGCTCAACAAAATGCCACACACCCAGGTGTAAGAAACAACATTGCCCAGGCATGGTCTAAGCCCCTCACCTCATCCCTGTGCTTTGGGGAGCCGGAGGGACACCCGAGGCCCACGGCCCTGAGACCCCTTTGCAAAAAGCGGGCTTCCCACGGAAACAGTTTTCCTGAGGTGCAGACCCTATCCCAAGTGGTTGTGGCAAGGTAAAGCCAATGCCCTCCACTTCTCTGGAAGAAACCACAGTGCCCAGCCATGTTCTAAGCCCTCCCATCCTCCCTGGGCTTCTGGCAGCAGGAGTGAAAAGAGAGGAGCAGAGCACTGGGACCCGTTTGACAAAAACCGGCTTCCCACGGGAAAGTCTTTCTCCACGTGCAGACATGCTCCCAGGTGCCTGTGGCAAGGGGAAGGAAATGCCATACAGTGACCTGGAAGAGACCACAGGGCCCAGGCATAGTCTGAAGCCTTCCCTCAACCCGGCGGTTTTGCTAGCAGGAGTTCAAGCCCAACGAACACAGCCCGGAGACCCCTGGGGCAAAAACGGCTTCCGACGAACAATAGGTGCTTGCTGTGGAACACCTATCCCAAGTGGGGGTAGCCAGCTCAACAAAATGCCACACACCCAGGTGTAAGAAGCAACATTGCCCAGGCATAGTCTAAGCCCCTCACCTCGTCCCTGTGCTTTGGGGAGCCGGAGGGACACCCGAGGCCTACGGCCCTGAGACCCCTTTGCAAAAAGCCGGCTTCCCACGGAAACAGTTTTCTTGAGGTACAGACCCTATCCCAAGTGGTTGTGGCAAGGTAAAGCCAATGCCCTCCACTTCTCTGGAAGAAACCACAGTGCCCAGCCATGTTCTAAGCCCTCCCATCCTCCCTGGGCTTCTGGCAGCAGGAGTGAAAAGAGAGGAGCAGAGCACTGGGACCCGTTTGAGAAAAACCGGCTTCCCACGGGAAAGTCTTTCTCCACGTGCAGAGATGCTCCCAGGTGCCTGTGGCAAGGGGAAGGAAATGCCATACACTGACCTGGAAGAGACCACAGGGCCCAGGCACAGTCTGAACCCTTCCCTCAACCCGGCGGTTTTGCTAGCAGGAGTTCAACCCCAAGGAACACAGCCCGGAGACCCCTGGGGCAAAAACGGCTTCCGACGAACAATAGGTGCTTGCTGTGGAACACCTATCCCAAGCGGGGGTAGCCAGCTCAACAAAATGCCACACACCCAGGTGTAAGAAACAACATTGCCCAGGCATGGTCTAAGCCCCTCACCTCGTCCCTGTGCTTTGGGGAGCCGGAGGGACACCCGAGGCCCACGGCCCGGAGACCCCTTTGCAAAAAGCCGGCTTCCCACGGAGACAGTTTTCCTGAGGTGTAGACCCTCTCCCAAGTGGTTGTGGCAAGGTAAAGCCAATGCCCTCCACTTCTCTGGAAGAAACCACAGTGCCCAGCCATGTTCTAAGCCCTCCCATCCTCCCTGGGCTTCTGGCAGCAGGAGTGAAAAGAGAGGAGCAGAGCACTGGGACCCGTTTGACAAAAACCGGCTTCCCACGGGAAAGTCTTTCTCCACGTGCAGACATGCTCCCAGGTGCCTGTGGCAAGGGGAAGGAAATGCATACACTGACCTGGAAGAGACCACAGGGCCCAGGCACAGTCTGAACCCTTCCCTCAACCCGGCGGTTTGGCTAGCAGGAGTTCAAGCCCAAGAAACACAGCCCGGAGACCACAGGGGCAAAAACGGCTTCCGACAACAATAGGTGCTTGCTGTGGAACACCTACCCCAAGTGGGGGTAGCCAGCTCAACAAAATGCCACACACCCAGGTGTAAGAAACAACATTGCCCAGGCATGGTCTAAGCCCCTCACCTCGTCCCTATGCTTGGGGGAGCCGGAGGGACACCCGAGGCCCACGGCCCTGAGACCCCTTTGCAAAAAGTAGGCTTCCCACGGAAACAGTTTTCCTGAGGTGCAGACCCTATCCCAAGTGGTTGTGGCAAGGTAAAGGCAATGCCCTCCACTTCTCTGGAAGAAACCACAGTGCCGAGGCATGTTCTAAGCCCTCCCATCCTCCCTGGGCTTCTGGCAGCAGGAGTGAAAAGAGAGGAGCAGAGCACTGGGACCCGTTAGACAAAAACCGGCTTCCCACGGGAAAGTCTTTCTCCACGTGCAGACATGCTCCCAGGTGCCTGTGGCAAGGGGAAGGAAATGGCATACACTGACCTGGAAGAGACCACAGGGCCCAGGCACAGTCTGAACCCTTCCCTCAACCCGGCGGTTTTGCTAGCAGGAGTTCAAGCCCAACGAACACAGCCCGGAGACCCCTGGGGCAAAAACGGCTTCCGACGAACAATAGGTGATTGCTGTGGAACACCTATCCCAAGCGGGGGTAGCCAGCTCAACAAAATGCCACACACCCAGGTGTAAGAAACAACATTGCCCAGGCATGGTCTAAGCCCCTCACCTCGTCCCTGTGCTTTGGGGAGCCGGAGGGACACCCGAGGCCCACGGCCCTGAGACCCCTTTGCAAAAAGCCGGCTTCCCACGGAGACAGTTTTCCTGAGGTGCAGACCCTATCCCAAGTGGTTGTGGCAAGGTAAAGCCAATGCCCTCCACTTCTCTGGAAGAAAGCACAGTGCCCAGCCATGTTCTAAGCCCACGCATCTTCCCTGGGCTTCTGGCAGCAGGAGTGAAAAGAGAGGAGCAGAGCACTGGGACCCGTTTGACAAAAACCGGCTTCCCACGGGAAAGTCTTTCTCCACGTGCAGACATGCTCCCAGGTGCCTGTGGCAAGGGGAAGGAAATGCCATACACTGACCTGGAAGAGACCACAGGGCCCAGGCACAGTCTGAACCCTTCCCTCAACCCGGCGGTTTGGCTAGCAGGAGTTCAAGCCCAACGAACACAGCCCGGAGACCCCTGGGGCAAAAACGGCTTCCGACGAACAATAGGTGCTTGCTGTGGAACACCTACCCCAAGTGGGGGTAGCCAGCTCAACAAAATGCCACACACCCAGGTGTAAGAAACAACATTGCCCAGGCATGGTCTAAGCCCCTCACCTCGTCCCTGTGCTTTGGGGAGCCGAAGGGACACCCGAGGGCCACGGCCCTGAGACCCCTTTGCAAAAAGCCGGCTTCCCACGGAGACAGTTTTCCTGAGGTGTAGACCCTCTCCCAAGTGGTTGTGGCAAGGTAAAGCCAATGCCCTCCACTTCTCTGGAAGAAACCACAGTGCCCAGCCATGTTCTAAGCCCTCCCATCATCCCTGGGCTTCTGGCAGCAGGAGTGAAAAGAGAGGAGCAGAGCACTGGGACCCGTTTGACAAAAACCGGCTTCCCACGGGAAAGTCTTTCTCCACGTGCAGACATGCTCCCAGGTGCCTGTGGCAAGGGGAAGGAAATGCCATACACTGACCTGGAAGAGACCACAGGGCCCAGGCACAGTCTGAACCCTTCCCTCAACCCGGCGGTTTTGCTAGCAGGAGTTCAACCCCAACGAACACAGCCCGGAGACCCCTGGGGCAAAAACGGCTTCCGACGAACAATAGGTGCTTGCTGTGGAACACCTATCCCAAGCGGGGGTAGCCAGCTCAACAAAATGCCACACACCAAGGTGTAAGAAACAACATTGCCCAGGCATGGTCTAAGCCCCTCACCTCGTCCCTGTGCTTTGGGGAGCCGGAGGGACACCCGAGGCCCACGGCCCGGAGACCCCTTTGCAAAAAGCCGGCTTCCCACGGAGACAGTTTTCCTGAGGTGTAGACCCTCTCCCAAGTGGTTGTGGCAAGGTAAAGCCAATGCCCTCCACTTCTCTGGAAGAAACCACAGTGCCCAGCCATGTTCTAAGCCCTCCCATCCTCCCTGGGCTTCTGGCAGCAGGAGTGAAAAGAGAGGAGTAGAGCACTGGGACCCGTTTGACAAAAACCGGCTTCCCACGGGAAAGTCTTTCTCCACGTGCCGACATGCTCCCAGGTGCCTGTGGCAAGGGGAAGGAAATGCATACACTGACCTGGAAGAGACCACATGGCCCAGGCACAGTCTGAACCCTTCCCTCAACCCGGCGGTTTTGCTAGCAGGAGTTCAAGCCCAACAAACACAGCCCGGAGACCACAGGGGCAAAAACGGCTTCCGACGAACAATAGGTGCTTGCTGTGGAACACCTATCCCAAGTGGGGGTAGCCAGCTCAACAAAATGCCACACACCCAGGTGTAAGAAACAACATTGCCCAGGCATGGTCTAAGCCCCTCACCTCGTACCTGTGCTTGGGGGAGCCGGAGGGACACCCGAGACCCACGGCCCTGAGACACCTTTGCAAAAAGCCGGCTTCCCACGGAAACAGTTTTCCTGAGGTGCAGACCCTCTCACAAGTGGTTGCGGCAAGGTAAAGCCAATGCCCTCCACTTCTCTGGAAGAAACCACAGTGCCCAGCCATGTTCTAAGCCCTCCCATCCTCCCTGGGCTTCTGGCAGCAGGAGTGAAAAGAGAGTTGCAGAGCACTGGGACCGGTTTGACAAAAACCGGCTTCCCACGGGAAAGTCTTTCTCCACGTGCAGACATGCTCCCAGGTGCCTGTGGCAAGGGGAAGGAAATGCCATACACTGACCTGGAAGAGACCACAGGGCCCAGGCACAGTCTGAACCCTTCCCTCAACCCGGCGGTTTGGCTAGCAGGAGTTCAAGCCCAACGAACACAGCCCGGAGACCCCTGGGGCAAAAACGGCTTCCGACGAACAATAGGTGCTTGCTGTGGAACACCTATCCCAAGTGGGGGTAGCCAGCTCAACAAAATGCCACACACCCAGGTGTAAGAAACAACATTGCCCAGCCATGGTCTAAGCCCCTCACCTCGTCCCTGTGCTTTGGGGAGCCGGAGGGACAGCCGAGGCCCACGGCCCTGAGACCCCTTTGCAAAAAGCCGGCTTCCCACGGAAACAGTTTTCTTGAGGTGCAGACCCTATCCCAAGTGGTTGTGGCAAGGTAAAGCCATGCCCTCACTTCTCTGGAAGAAACCACAGTGCCCAGGCATGTTCTAAGGCCTCCCATCCTCCCTGGGCTTCTGGCAGCAGGAGTGAAAAGAGAGGAGCAGAGCACTGGGACCCGTTTGACAAAAACCGGCTTCCCACGGGAAAGTCTTTCTCCACGTGCAGACATGCTCCCAGGTGCCTGTGGCAAGGGGAAGGAAATGCCATGCAGTGACCTGGAAGAGACCACAGGGCCCAGGCACAGTCTGAACCATTCCCTCAACCCGGCGGTTTTGCTAGCAGGAGTTCAAGCCCAACGAACACAGCCTGGAGACCCCTGGGGCAAAAACGGCTTCCGACGAACAATAGGTGCTTGCTGTGGAACACCTATCCCAAGTGGGGGTAGCCAGCTCAACAAAATGCCACACACCCAGGTGTAAGAAACAACATTGTCCAGCCATGGTCTAAGCCCCTCATCTCGTCCCTGTGCTTTGGGGAGCCGGAGGGACACCCGAGGCCCACGGCCCTGAGACCCCTTTGCAAAAAGCCGGCTTCCCACGGAAACAGTTTTCCTGAGGTGCAGACCCTCTCACAAGTGGTTGTGGCAAGGTAAAGCAAATGCCCTCCACTTCTCTGGAAGAAACCCCAGTGCCCAGCCTTGTTCTAAGCCGTCCCATCCTCCCTGGGCTTCTGGCAGCAGGAGTGAAAAGAGAGGAGCAGAGCACTGGGACCCGTTTGACAAAAACCGGCTTCCCACGGGAAAGTCTTTCTCCACGTGCAGACATGCTCCCAGGTGCCTGTGGCAAGGGGAAGGAAATGCCATACACTGACATGGAAGAGACAACAGGGCCAAGGCACAGTCTGAACCCTTCCCTCAACCCGGCGGTTTTGCTAGCAGGAGTTCAACCCCAACGAACACAGCCCGGAGAACCCTGGGGCAAAAACGGCTTCCGACGAACAATAGGTGCTTGCTGTGGAACACCCATCCCAAGTGGGGGTAGCCAGCTCAACAAAATGCCACACACCCAGGTGTAAGAAACAACATTGCCCAGGCATGGTCTAAGCCCCTCACCTCGTCCCTGTGCTTTGGGGAGCCGGAGGGACACCCGAGGCCCACGGCCCTGAGACCCCTTTGCAAAAAGCCGGCTTCCCACGGAAACAGTTTTCCTGAGGTGCAGACCCTCTCACAAGTGGTTGTGGCAAGGTAAAGCAAATGCCCTCCACTTCTCTGGAAGAAACCACAGTGCCCAGCCATGTTCTAAGCCCTCCCATCCTCCCTGGGCTTCTGGCAGCAGGAGTGAAAAGAGAGGAGCAGAGCACTGGGACCCGTTTGACAAAAACCGGCTTCCCACGGGAAACTCTTTCTCCACGTGCAGACATGCTCCCAGGTGCCTGTGGCAAGGGGAAGGAAATGCCATACACTGACCTGGAAGAGACCACAGGGCCCAGGCACAGTCTGAACCCTTCCCTCAACCCGGCGGTTTTGCTAGCAGGAGTTCAACCCCAACGAATACAGCCCGGAGACCCCTGGGGCAAAAACGGCTTCCAACGAAAAATAGGCGCTTGCTGTGGAAAACCTTTCCCAAGTGGGGGTAGCCAGGTCAGCAAAATGCCACACACCCAGGTGTAAGAAACAACATTGCCCAGGCATGGTCTAAGCTCCACACCTCGTCCCTGTGCTTTGGGGAGCCGAAGGGACAGCCGAGGCCCACGGCCCTGAGTCCCCTTTGCAAAAAGCCGGCTTCCCACGGAAACAGTTTTCCTGAGGTGCAGACCCTCTCACAAGTGGTTGTGGCAAGGTAAAGCAAATGCCCTCCACTTCTCTGGAAGAAACCACAGTGCCCAGCCATGTTCTAAGCCCTCCCATCCTCCCTGGGCTTCTGGCAGCAGGAGTGAAAAGAGAGTTGCAGAGCACTGGGACCCGTTTGACAAAAACCGGCTTCCCACGGGAAAGTCTTTCTCCACGTGCAGACATGCTCCCAGGTGCCTGTGGCAAGGGGAAGGAAATGCCATACACTGACCTGGAAGAGACCACAGGGCCCAGGCACAGTCTGAACCCTTCCCTCAACCCGGCGGTTTTGCTAGCAGGAGTTCAACCCCAACGAACACAGCCCGGAGACCCCTGAGGCAAAAACGGCTTCCGACGAAAAATAGGCGCTTGCTGTGGAACACCTATCCCAAGTGGGGGTAGCCAGCTCAACAAAATGCCACACACCCAGGTGTAAGAAACAACATTGCCCAGGCATGGTCTAAGCCCCTCACCTCGTCCCTGTGCTTTGGGGAGCCGAAGGGACACCCGAGGGCCACGGCCCTGAGACCCCTTTGCAAAAAGCCGGCTTCCCACGGAGACAGTTTTCCTGAGGTGTAGACCCTCTCCCAAGTGGTTGTGGCAAGGTAAAGCCAATGCCCTCCACTTCTCTGGAAGAAACCACAGTGCCCAGCCATGTTCTAAGCCCTCCCATCATCCCTGGGCTTCTGGCAGCAGGAGTGAAAAGAGAGGAGCAGAGCACTGGGACCCGTTTGACAAAAACCGGCTTCCCACGGGAAAGTCTTTCTCCACGTGCAGACATGCTCCCAGGTGCCTGTGGCAAGGGGAAGGAAATGCCATACACTGACCTGGAAGAGACCACAGGGCCCAGGCACAGTCTGAACCCTTCCCTCAACCCGGCGGTTTTGCTAGCAGGAGTTCAACCCCAACGAACACAGCCCGGAGACCCCTGGGGCAAAAACGGCTTCCGACGAACAATAGGTGCTTGCTGTGGAACACCTATCCCAAGCGGGGGTAGCCAGCTCAACAAAATGCCACACACCCAGGTGTAAGAAACAACATTGCCCAGGCATGGTCTAAGCCCCTCACCTCGTCCCTGTGCTTTGGGGAGCCGGAGGGACACCCGAGGCCCACGGCCCGGAGACCCCTTTGCAAAAAGCCGGCTTCCCACGGAGACAGTTTTCCTGAGGTGTAGACCCTCTCCCAAGTGGTTGTGGCAAGGTAAAGCCAATGCCCTCCACTTCTCTGGAAGAAACCACAGTGCCCAGCCATGTTCTAAGCCCTCCCATCCTCCCTGGGCTTCTGGCAGCAGGAGTGAAAAGAGAGGAGTAGAGCACTGGGACCCGTTTGACAAAAACCGGCTTCCCACGGGAAAGTCTTTCTCCACGTGCCGACATGCTCCCAGGTGCCTGTGGCAAGGGGAAGGAAATGCATACACTGACCTGGAAGAGACCACATGGCCCAGGCACAGTCTGAACCCTTCCCTCAACCCGGCGGTTTTGCTAGCAGGAGTTCAAGCCCAACAAACACAGCCCGGAGACCACAGGGGCAAAAACGGCTTCCGACGAACAATAGGTGCTTGCTGTGGAACACCTATCCCAAGTGGGGGTAGCCAGCTCAACAAAATGCCACACACCCAGGTGTAAGAAACAACATTGCCCAGGCATGGTCTAAGCCCCTCACCTCGTACCTGTGCTTGGGGGAGCCGGAGGGACACCCGAGACCCACGGCCCTGAGACACCTTTGCAAAAAGCCGGCTTCCCACGGAAACAGTTTTCCTGAGGTGCAGACCCTCTCACAAGTGGTTGCGGCAAGGTAAAGCCAATGCCCTCCACTTCTCTGGAAGAAACCACAGTGCCCAGCCATGTTCTAAGCCCTCCCATCCTCCCTGGGCTTCTGGCAGCAGGAGTGAAAAGAGAGTTGCAGAGCACTGGGACCGGTTTGACAAAAACCGGCTTCCCACGGGAAAGTCTTTCTCCACGTGCAGACATGCTCCCAGGTGCCTGTGGCAAGGGGAAGGAAATGCCATACACTGACCTGGAAGAGACCACAGGGCCCAGGCACAGTCTGAACCCTTCCCTCAACCCGGCGGTTTGGCTAGCAGGAGTTCAAGCCCAACGAACACAGCCCGGAGACCCCTGGGGCAAAAACGGCTTCCGACGAACAATAGGTGCTTGCTGTGGAACACCTATCCCAAGTGGGGGTAGCCAGCTCAACAAAATGCCACACACCCAGGTGTAAGAAACAACATTGCCCAGCCATGGTCTAAGCCCCTCACCTCGTCCCTGTGCTTTGGGGAGCCGGAGGGACAGCCGAGGCCCACGGCCCTGAGACCCCTTTGCAAAAAGCCGGCTTCCCACGGAAACAGTTTTCTTGAGGTGCAGACCCTATCCCAAGTGGTTGTGGCAAGGTAAAGCCATGCCCTCACTTCTCTGGAAGAAACCACAGTGCCCAGGCATGTTCTAAGGCCTCCCATCCTCCCTGGGCTTCTGGCAGCAGGAGTGAAAAGAGAGGAGCAGAGCACTGGGACCCGTTTGACAAAAACCGGCTTCCCACGGGAAAGTCTTTCTCCACGTGCAGACATGCTCCCAGGTGCCTGTGGCAAGGGGAAGGAAATGCCATGCAGTGACCTGGAAGAGACCACAGGGCCCAGGCACAGTCTGAACCATTCCCTCAACCCGGCGGTTTTGCTAGCAGGAGTTCAAGCCCAACGAACACAGCCCGGAGACCCCTGGGGCAAAAACGGCTTCCGACGAACAATAGGTGCTTGCTGTGGAACACCTATCCCAAGTGGGGGTAGCCAGCTCAACAAAATGCCACACACCCAGGTGTAAGAAACAACATTGTCCAGCCATGGTCTAAGCCCCTCATCTCGTCCCTGTGCTTTGGGGAGCCGGAGGGACACCCGAGGCCCACGGCCCTGAGACCCCTTTGCAAAAAGCCGGCTTCCCACGGAAACAGTTTTCCTGAGGTGCAGACCCTCTCACAAGTGGTTGTGGCAAGGTAAAGCAAATGCCCTCCACTTCTCTGGAAGAAACCCCAGTGCCCAGCCTTGTTCTAAGCCGTCCCATCCTCCCTGGGCTTCTGGCAGCAGGAGTGAAAAGAGAGGAGCAGAGCACTGGGACCCGTTTGACAAAAACCGGCTTCCCACGGGAAAGTCTTTCTCCACGTGCAGACATGCTCCCAGGTGCCTGTGGCAAGGGGAAGGAAATGCCATACACTGACATGGAAGAGACAACAGGGCCAAGGCACAGTCTGAACCCTTCCCTCAACCCGGCGGTTTTGCTAGCAGGAGTTCAAGCCCAACGAACACAGCCCGGAGAACCCTGGGGCAAAAACGGCTTCCGACGAACAATAGGTGCTTGCTGTGGAACACCCATCCCAAGTGGGGGTAGCCAGCTCAACAAAATGCCACACACCCAGGTGTAAGAAACAACATTGCCCAGGCATGGTCTAAGCCCCTCACCTCGTCCCTGTGCTTTGGGGAGCCGGAGGGACACCCGAGGCCCACGGCCCTGAGACCCCTTTGCAAAAAGCCGGCTTCCCACGGAAACAGTTTTCCTGAGGTGCAGACCCTCTCACAAGTGGTTGTGGCAAGGTAAAGCAAATGCCCTCCACTTCTCTGGAAGAAACCACAGTGCCCAGCCATGTTCTAAGCCCTCCCATCCTCCCTGGGCTTCTGGCAGCAGGAGTGAAAAGAGAGGAGCAGAGCACTGGGACCCGTTTGACAAAAACCGGCTTCCCACGGGAAACTCTTTCTCCACGTGCAGACATGCTCCCAGGTGCCTGTGGCAAGGGGAAGGAAATGCCATACACTGACCTGGAAGAGACCACAGGGCCCAGGCACAGTCTGAACCCTTCCCTCAACCCGGCGGTTTTGCTAGCAGGAGTTCAACCCCAACGAATACAGCCCGGAGACCCCTGGGGCAAAAACGGCTTCCAACGAAAAATAGGCGCTTGCTGTGGAAAACCTTTCCCAAGTGGGGGTAGCCAGGTCAGCAAAATGCCACACACCCAGGTGTAAGAAACAACATTGCCCAGCCATGGTCTAAGCTCCACACCTCGTCCCTGTGCTTTGGGGAGCCGAAGGGACAGCCGAGGCCCACGGCCCTGAGTCCCCTTTGCAAAAAGCCGGCTTCCCACGGAAACAGTTTTCCTGAGGTGCAGACCCTCTCACAAGTGGTTGTGGCAAGGTAAAGCAAATGCCCTCCACTTCTCTGGAAGAAACCACAGTGCCCAGCCATGTTCTAAGCCCTCCCATCCTCCCTGGGCTTCTGGCAGCAGGAGTGAAAAGAGAGTTGCAGAGCACTGGGACCCGTTTGACAAAAACCGGCTTCCCACGGGAAAGTCTTTCTCCACGTGCAGACATGCTCCCAGGTGCCTGTGGCAAGGGGAAGGAAATGCCATACACTGACCTGGAAGAGACCACAGGGCCCAGGCACAGTCTGAACCCTTCCCTCAACCCGGCGGTTTTGCTAGCAGGAGTTCAACCCCAACGAATACAGCCCGGAGACCCCTGAGGCAAAAACGGCTTCCGACGAAAAATAGGCGCTTGCTGTGGAACACCTATCCCAAGTGGGGGTAGCCAGCTCAACAAAATGCCACACACCCAGGTGTAAGAAACAACATTGCCCAGGCATGGTCTAAGCCCCTCACCTCGTCCCTGTGCTTTGGGGAGCCGGAGGGACACCCGAGGCTCACGGCCCTGAGACCCCTTTGCAAAAAGCCGGCTTCCCACGGAAACAGTTTTCCTGAGGTGCAGACCCTCTCACAAGTGGTTGTGGCAAGGTAAAGCCAATGCCCTCCACTTCTCTGGAAGAAACCCCAGTGCCCAGCCATGTTCTAAGCCCTCCCATCCTCCCTGGGCTTCTGGCAGCAGGAGTGAAAAGAGAGGAGCAGAGCACTGGGTCCCGTTTGACAAAAACCGGCTTCCCACGGGAAAGTCTTTCTCCACGTGCAGACATGCTCCCAGGTGCCTGTGGCAAGGGGAAGGAAATGCCATACACTGACCTGGAAGAGACCACAGGGCCCAGGCACAGTCTGAACCCTTCCCTCAACCCGGCGGTTTTGCTAGCAGGAGTTCAAGCCCAACGAACACAGCCCGGAGACCCCTGGGGCAAAAACGGCTTCCGAAGAACAATAGGTGCTTGCTGTGGAACACCTATCCCAAGTGGGGGTAGCAGGCTCAACAAAATGCCACACACCCAGGTGTAAGAAACAACATTGCCCAGGCATGGTCTAAGCCCCTCACCTCGTCCCTGTGCTTTGGGGAGCCGGAGGGACACCCGAGACCCACGGCCCTGAGACACCTTTGCAAAAAGCAGGCTTCCCACGGAAAGAGTTTTCCTGAGGTGCAGACCCTCTCACAAGTGGTTGCGGCAAGGTAAAGCCAATGCCCTCCACTTCTCTGGAAGAAACCACAGTGCCCAGGCATGTTCTAAGGCCTCCCATCCTCCCTGGGCTTCTGGCAGCAGGAGTGAAAAGAGAGGAGCAGAGCACTGGGACCCGTTTGACAAAAACCGGCTTCCCACGGGAAAGTCTTTCTCCACGTGCAGACATGCTTCCAGGTGCCTGTGGCAAGGGGAAGGAAATGCCATACACTGACCTGGAAGAGACCACAGGGCCCAGGCACAGTCTGAACCCTTCCCTCAACCCGGCGGTTTGGCTAGCAGAAGTTCAACCCCAACGAACACAGCCCGGAGACCCCTGGGGCAAAAACGGCTTCCGACGAACAATAGGTGCTTGCTGTGGAACACCTATCCCAAGTGGGGGTAGCCAGCTCAACAAAATGTCACACACCCAGGTGTAAGAAACAACATTGCCCAGGCATGGTCTAAGCCCCTCACCTCGTCCCTGTGCTTTGGGGAGCCGGAGGGACACCCGAGGCCCACGGCCCTGAGACCCCTTTGCAAAAAGCCGGCTTCCCACGGAAACAGTTTTCCTGAGGTGCAGACCCTCTCACAAGTGGTTGTGGCAAGGTAAAGCCAATGCCCTCCACTTCTCTGGAAGAAACCACAGTGCCCAGCCATGTTCTAAGCCCTCCCATCCTCCCTGGGCTTCTGGCAGCAGGAGTGAAAAGAGAGTTGCAGAGCACTGGGACCCGTTTGACAAAAACCGGCTTCCCACGGGAAAGTCTTTCTCCACGTGCAGACATGCTCCCAGGTGCCTGTGGCAAGGGGAAGGAAATGCCATACACTGACCTGGAAGAGACCACAGGGCCCAGGCACAGTCTGAACCCTTCCCTCAACCCGGCGGTTTTGCTAGCAGGAGTTCAACCCCAACGAATACAGCCCGGAGACCCCTGGGGCAAAAACGGCTTCCGACGAAAAATAGGCGCTTGCTGTGGAAAACCGTTCCCAAGTGGGGGTAGCCAGGTCAGCAAAATGCCACACACCCAGGTGTAAGAAACAACATTGCCCAGCCATGGTCTAAGCCCCACACCTCGTCCCTGTGCTTTGGGGAGCCGGAGGGACAGCCGAGGCCCATGGCCCTGAGTCCCCTTTGCAAAAAGCCGGCTTCCCACGGAAACAGTTTTCCTGAGGTGCAGACCCTCTCACAAGTGGTTGTGGCAAGGTAAAGCAAATGCCCTCCACTTCTATGGAAGAAACCGCAGTGCCCAGCCATGTTCTAAGCCCTCCCATCCTCCCTGGGCTTCTGGCAGCAGGAGTGAAAAGAGAGTTGCAGAGCACTGGGACCCGTTTGACAAAAACCGGCTTCCCACGGGAAAGTCTTTCTCCACGTGCAGACATGCTCCCAGGTGCCTGTGGCAAGGGGAAGGAAATGCCATACACTGACCTGGAAGAGACCACAGGGCCCAGGCACAGTCTGAACCCTTCCCTCAACCCGGCGGTTTTGCTAGCAGGAGTTCAAGCCCAACGAACACAGCCCGGAGACCCCTGGGGCAAAAACGGCTTCCGACGAACAATAGGTGCTTGCTGTGGAACACCTATCCCAAGTGGGGGTAGCCAGCTCAACAAAATGCCACACACCCAGGTGTAAGAAACAACATTGCCCAGGCATGGTCTAAGCCCCTCACCTCGTCCCTGTGCTTTGGGGAGCCGGAGGGACACCCGAGGCCCACGGCCCGGAGACCCCTTTGCAAAAAGCCGGCTTCCCACGGAGACAGTTTTCCTGAGGTGTAGACCCTCTCCCAAGTGGTTGTGGCAAGGTAAAGCCAATGCCCTCCACTTCTCTGGAAGAAACCACAGTGCCCAGCCATGTTCTAAGCCCTCCCATCCTCCCTGGGCTTCTGGCAGCAGGAGTGAAAAGAGAGGAGCAGAGCACTGGGACCCGTTTGACAAAAACCGGCTTCCCACGGGAAAGTCTTTCTCCACGTGCCGACATGCTCCCAGGTGCCTGTGGCAAGGGGAAGGAAATGCATACACTGACCTGGAAGAGACCACATGGCCCAGGCACAGTCTGAACCCTTCCCTCAACCCGGCGGTTTTGCTAGCAGGAGTTCAAGCCCAACAAACACAGCCCGGAGACCACAGGGGCAAAAACGGCTTCCGACGAACAATAGGTGCTTGCTGTGGAACACCTATCCCAAGTGGGGGTAGCCAGCTCAACAAAATGCCACACACCCAGGTGTAAGAAACAACATTGCCCAGGCATGGTCTAAGCCCCTCACCTCGTCCCTGTGCTTTGGGGAGCCGGAGGGACACCCGAGACCCACGGCCCTGAGACACCTTTGCAAAAAGCAGGCTTCCCACGGAAAGAGTTTTCCTGAGGTGCAGACCCTCTCACAAGTGGTTGCGGCAAGGTAAAGCCAATGCCCTCCACTTCTCTGGAAGAAACCACAGTGCCCAGCCATGTTCTAAGCCCTCCCATCCTCCCTGGGCTTCTGGCAGCAGGAGTGAAAAGAGAGTTGCAGAGCACGGGGACCCGTTTGACAAAAACCGGCTTCCCACGGGAAAGTCTTTCTCCACGTGCAGACATGCTCCCAGGTGCCTGTGGCAAGGGGAAGGAAATGGCATACACTGACCTGGAAGAGACCACAGGGCCCAGGCACAGTCTGAACCCTTCCCTCAACCCGGCGGTTTTGCTAGCAGGAGTTCAACCCCAACGAATACAGCCCGGAGACCCCTGAGGCAAAAACGGCTTCCGACGAAAAATAGGCGCTTGCTGTGGAACACCTATCCCAAGTGGGGGTAGCCAGCTCAACAAAATGCCACACACCCAGGTGTAAGAAACAACATTGCCCAGGCATGGTCTAAGCCCCTCACCTCGTCCCTGTGCTTTGGGGAGCCGGAGGGACACCCGAGGCCCACGGCCCTGAGACCCCTTTGCAAAAAGCCGGCTTCCCACGGAAACAGTTTTCCTGAGGTGCAGACCCTCTCACAAGTGGTTGTGGCAAGGTAAAGCCAATGCCCTCCACTTCTCTGGAAGAAACCACAGTGCCCAGCCATGTTCTAAGCCCTCCCATCCTCCCTGGGCTTCTGGCAGCAGGAGTGAATAGAGAGGAGCAGAGCACTGGGACCCGTTTGACAAAAACCGGCTTCCCACGGGAAAGTCTTTCTCCACGTGCAGACATGCTCCCAGGTGCCTGTGGCAAGGGGAAGGAAATGCCATACACTGACCTGGAAGAGACCACAGGGCCCAGGCACAGTCTGAACCCTTCCCTCAACCCGGCGGTTTTGCTAGCAGGAGTTCAAGCCCAACGAACACAGCCCGGAGACCCCTGGGGCAAAAACGGCTTCCGACGAACAATAGGTGCTTGCTGTGGAACACCTATCCCAAGCGGGGGTAGCCAGCTCAACAAAATGCCACACACCCAGGTGTAAGAAACAACATTGCCCAGGCATGGTCTAAGCCCCTCACCTCATCCCTGTGCTTTGGGGAGCCGGAGGGACACCCGAGGCCCACGGCCCTGAGACCCCTTTGCAAAAAGCGGGCTTCCCACGGAAACAGTTTTCCTGAGGTGCAGACCCTATCCCAAGTGGTTGTGGCAAGGTAAAGCCAATGCCCTCCACTTCTCTGGAAGAAACCACAGTGCCCAGCCATGTTCTAAGCCCTCCCATCCTCCCTGGGCTTCTGGCAGCAGGAGTGAAAAGAGAGGAGCAGAGCACTGGGACCCGTTTGACAAAAACCGGCTTCCCACGGGAAAGTCTTTCTCCACGTGCAGACATGCTCCCAGGTGCCTGTGGCAAGGGGAAGGAAATGCCATACAGTGACCTGGAAGAGACCACAGGGCCCAGGCATAGTCTGAAGCCTTCCCTCAACCCGGCGGTTTTGCTAGCAGGAGTTCAAGCCCAACGAACACAGCCCGGAGACCCCTGGGGCAAAAACGGCTTCCGACGAACAATAGGTGCTTGCTGTGGAACACCTATCCCAAGTGGGGGTAGCCAGCTCAACAAAATGCCACACACCCAGGTGTAAGAAGCAACATTGCCCAGGCATAGTCTAAGCCCCTCACCTCGTCCCTGTGCTTTGGGGAGCCGGAGGGACACCCGAGGCCTACGGCCCTGAGACCCCTTTGCAAAAAGCCGGCTTCCCACGGAAACAGTTTTCTTGAGGTACAGACCCTATCCCAAGTGGTTGTGGCAAGGTAAAGCCAATGCCCTCCACTTCTCTGGAAGAAACCACAGTGCCCAGCCATGTTCTAAGCCCTCCCATCCTCCCTGGGCTTCTGGCAGCAGGAGTGAAAAGAGAGGAGCAGAGCACTGGGACCCGTTTGAGAAAAACCGGCTTCCCACGGGAAAGTCTTTCTCCACGTGCAGAGATGCTCCCAGGTGCCTGTGGCAAGGGGAAGGAAATGCCATACACTGACCTGGAAGAGACCACAGGGCCCAGGCACAGTCTGAACCCTTCCCTCAACCCGGCGGTTTTGCTAGCAGGAGTTCAACCCCAAGGAACACAGCCCGGAGACCCCTGGGGCAAAAACGGCTTCCGACGAACAATAGGTGCTTGCTGTGGAACACCTATCCCAAGCGGGGGTAGCCAGCTCAACAAAATGCCACACACCCAGGTGTAAGAAACAACATTGCCCAGGCATGGTCTAAGCCCCTCACCTCGTCCCTGTGCTTTGGGGAGCCGGAGGGACACCCGAGGCCCACGGCCCGGAGACCCCTTTGCAAAAAGCCGGCTTCCCACGGAGACAGTTTTCCTGAGGTGTAGACCCTCTCCCAAGTGGTTGTGGCAAGGTAAAGCCAATGCCCTCCACTTCTCTGGAAGAAACCACAGTGCCCAGCCATGTTCTAAGCCCTCCCATCCTCCCTGGGCTTCTGGCAGCAGGAGTGAAAAGAGAGGAGCAGAGCACTGGGACCCGTTTGACAAAAACCGGCTTCCCACGGGAAAGTCTTTCTCCACGTGCAGACATGCTCCCAGGTGCCTGTGGCAAGGGGAAGGAAATGCATACACTGACCTGGAAGAGACCACAGGGCCCAGGCACAGTCTGAACCCTTCCCTCAACCCGGCGGTTTGGCTAGCAGGAGTTCAAGCCCAAGAAACACAGCCCGGAGACCACAGGGGCAAAAACGGCTTCCGACAACAATAGGTGCTTGCTGTGGAACACCTACCCCAAGTGGGGGTAGCCAGCTCAACAAAATGCCACACACCCAGGTGTAAGAAACAACATTGCCCAGGCATGGTCTAAGCCCCTCACCTCGTCCCTATGCTTGGGGGAGCCGGAGGGACACCCGAGGCCCACGGCCCTGAGACCCCTTTGCAAAAAGTAGGCTTCCCACGGAAACAGTTTTCCTGAGGTGCAGACCCTATCCCAAGTGGTTGTGGCAAGGTAAAGGCAATGCCCTCCACTTCTCTGGAAGAAACCACAGTGCCGAGGCATGTTCTAAGCCCTCCCATCCTCCCTGGGCTTCTGGCAGCAGGAGTGAAAAGAGAGGAGCAGAGCACTGGGACCCGTTAGACAAAAACCGGCTTCCCACGGGAAAGTCTTTCTCCACGTGCAGACATGCTCCCAGGTGCCTGTGGCAAGGGGAAGGAAATGGCATACACTGACCTGGAAGAGACCACAGGGCCCAGGCACAGTCTGAACCCTTCCCTCAACCCGGCGGTTTTGCTAGCAGGAGTTCAAGCCCAACGAACACAGCCCGGAGACCCCTGGGGCAAAAACGGCTTCCGACGAACAATAGGTGATTGCTGTGGAACACCTATCCCAAGCGGGGGTAGCCAGCTCAACAAAATGCCACACACCCAGGTGTAAGAAACAACATTGCCCAGGCATGGTCTAAGCCCCTCACCTCGTCCCTGTGCTTTGGGGAGCCGGAGGGACACCCGAGGCCCACGGCCCTGAGACCCCTTTGCAAAAAGCCGGCTTCCCACGGAGACAGTTTTCCTGAGGTGCAGACCCTATCCCAAGTGGTTGTGGCAAGGTAAAGCCAATGCCCTCCACTTCTCTGGAAGAAAGCACAGTGCCCAGCCATGTTCTAAGCCCACGCATCTTCCCTGGGCTTCTGGCAGCAGGAGTGAAAAGAGAGGAGCAGAGCACTGGGACCCGTTTGACAAAAACCGGCTTCCCACGGGAAAGTCTTTCTCCACGTGCAGACATGCTCCCAGGTGCCTGTGGCAAGGGGAAGGAAATGCCATACACTGACCTGGAAGAGACCACAGGGCCCAGGCACAGTCTGAACCCTTCCCTCAACCCGGCGGTTTGGCTAGCAGGAGTTCAAGCCCAACGAACACAGCCCGGAGACCCCTGGGGCAAAAACGGCTTCCGACGAACAATAGGTGCTTGCTGTGGAACACCTACCCCAAGTGGGGGTAGCCAGCTCAACAAAATGCCACACACCCAGGTGTAAGAAACAACATTGCCCAGGCATGGTCTAAGCCCCTCACCTCGTCCCTGTGCTTTGGGGAGCCGAAGGGACACCCGAGGGCCACGGCCCTGAGACCCCTTTGCAAAAAGCCGGCTTCCCACGGAGACAGTTTTCCTGAGGTGTAGACCCTCTCCCAAGTGGTTGTGGCAAGGTAAAGCCAATGCCCTCCACTTCTCTGGAAGAAACCACAGTGCCCAGCCATGTTCTAAGCCCTCCCATCATCCCTGGGCTTCTGGCAGCAGGAGTGAAAAGAGAGGAGCAGAGCACTGGGACCCGTTTGACAAAAACCGGCTTCCCACGGGAAAGTCTTTCTCCACGTGCAGACATGCTCCCAGGTGCCTGTGGCAAGGGGAAGGAAATGCCATACACTGACCTGGAAGAGACCACAGGGCCCAGGCACAGTCTGAACCCTTCCCTCAACCCGGCGGTTTTGCTAGCAGGAGTTCAACCCCAACGAACACAGCCCGGAGACCCCTGGGGCAAAAACGGCTTCCGACGAACAATAGGTGCTTGCTGTGGAACACCTATCCCAAGCGGGGGTAGCCAGCTCAACAAAATGCCACACACCAAGGTGTAAGAAACAACATTGCCCAGGCATGGTCTAAGCCCCTCACCTCGTCCCTGTGCTTTGGGGAGCCGGAGGGACACCCGAGGCCCACGGCCCGGAGACCCCTTTGCAAAAAGCCGGCTTCCCACGGAGACAGTTTTCCTGAGGTGTAGACCCTCTCCCAAGTGGTTGTGGCAAGGTAAAGCCAATGCCCTCCACTTCTCTGGAAGAAACCACAGTGCCCAGCCATGTTCTAAGCCCTCCCATCCTCCCTGGGCTTCTGGCAGCAGGAGTGAAAAGAGAGGAGTAGAGCACTGGGACCCGTTTGACAAAAACCGGCTTCCCACGGGAAAGTCTTTCTCCACGTGCCGACATGCTCCCAGGTGCCTGTGGCAAGGGGAAGGAAATGCATACACTGACCTGGAAGAGACCACATGGCCCAGGCACAGTCTGAACCCTTCCCTCAACCCGGCGGTTTTGCTAGCAGGAGTTCAAGCCCAACAAACACAGCCCGGAGACCACAGGGGCAAAAACGGCTTCCGACGAACAATAGGTGCTTGCTGTGGAACACCTATCCCAAGTGGGGGTAGCCAGCTCAACAAAATGCCACACACCCAGGTGTAAGAAACAACATTGCCCAGGCATGGTCTAAGCCCCTCACCTCGTACCTGTGCTTGGGGGAGCCGGAGGGACACCCGAGACCCACGGCCCTGAGACACCTTTGCAAAAAGCCGGCTTCCCACGGAAACAGTTTTCCTGAGGTGCAGACCCTCTCACAAGTGGTTGCGGCAAGGTAAAGCCAATGCCCTCCACTTCTCTGGAAGAAACCACAGTGCCCAGCCATGTTCTAAGCCCTCCCATCCTCCCTGGGCTTCTGGCAGCAGGAGTGAAAAGAGAGTTGCAGAGCACTGGGACCGGTTTGACAAAAACCGGCTTCCCACGGGAAAGTCTTTCTCCACGTGCAGACATGCTCCCAGGTGCCTGTGGCAAGGGGAAGGAAATGCCATACACTGACCTGGAAGAGACCACAGGGCCCAGGCACAGTCTGAACCCTTCCCTCAACCCGGCGGTTTGGCTAGCAGGAGTTCAAGCCCAACGAACACAGCCCGGAGACCCCTGGGGCAAAAACGGCTTCCGACGAACAATAGGTGCTTGCTGTGGAACACCTATCCCAAGTGGGGGTAGCCAGCTCAACAAAATGCCACACACCCAGGTGTAAGAAACAACATTGCCCAGCCATGGTCTAAGCCCCTCACCTCGTCCCTGTGCTTTGGGGAGCCGGAGGGACAGCCGAGGCCCACGGCCCTGAGACCCCTTTGCAAAAAGCCGGCTTCCCACGGAAACAGTTTTCTTGAGGTGCAGACCCTATCCCAAGTGGTTGTGGCAAGGTAAAGCCATGCCCTCACTTCTCTGGAAGAAACCACAGTGCCCAGGCATGTTCTAAGGCCTCCCATCCTCCCTGGGCTTCTGGCAGCAGGAGTGAAAAGAGAGGAGCAGAGCACTGGGACCCGTTTGACAAAAACCGGCTTCCCACGGGAAAGTCTTTCTCCACGTGCAGACATGCTCCCAGGTGCCTGTGGCAAGGGGAAGGAAATGCCATGCAGTGACCTGGAAGAGACCACAGGGCCCAGGCACAGTCTGAACCATTCCCTCAACCCGGCGGTTTTGCTAGCAGGAGTTCAAGCCCAACGAACACAGCCTGGAGACCCCTGGGGCAAAAACGGCTTCCGACGAACAATAGGTGCTTGCTGTGGAACACCTATCCCAAGTGGGGGTAGCCAGCTCAACAAAATGCCACACACCCAGGTGTAAGAAACAACATTGTCCAGCCATGGTCTAAGCCCCTCATCTCGTCCCTGTGCTTTGGGGAGCCGGAGGGACACCCGAGGCCCACGGCCCTGAGACCCCTTTGCAAAAAGCCGGCTTCCCACGGAAACAGTTTTCCTGAGGTGCAGACCCTCTCACAAGTGGTTGTGGCAAGGTAAAGCAAATGCCCTCCACTTCTCTGGAAGAAACCCCAGTGCCCAGCCTTGTTCTAAGCCGTCCCATCCTCCCTGGGCTTCTGGCAGCAGGAGTGAAAAGAGAGGAGCAGAGCACTGGGACCCGTTTGACAAAAACCGGCTTCCCACGGGAAAGTCTTTCTCCACGTGCAGACATGCTCCCAGGTGCCTGTGGCAAGGGGAAGGAAATGCCATACACTGACATGGAAGAGACAACAGGGCCAAGGCACAGTCTGAACCCTTCCCTCAACCCGGCGGTTTTGCTAGCAGGAGTTCAACCCCAACGAACACAGCCCGGAGAACCCTGGGGCAAAAACGGCTTCCG
This sequence comes from Ursus americanus, assembly GCF_024610735.1. Lineage (NCBI taxonomy): Eukaryota > Metazoa > Chordata > Mammalia > Carnivora > Ursidae > Ursus > Ursus americanus. The sequence goes on from NW_028273656.1 coordinate 740,202, forward strand.
ACGAACAATAGGTGCTTGCTGTGGAACACCCATCCCAAGTGGGGGTAGCCAGCTCAACAAAATGCCACACACCCAGGTGTAAGAAACAACATTGCCCAGGCATGGTCTAAGCCCCTCACCTCGTCCCTGTGCTTTGGGGAGCCGGAGGGACACCCGAGGCCCACGGCCCTGAGACCCCTTTGCAAAAAGCCGGCTTCCCACGGAAACAGTTTTCCTGAGGTGCAGACCCTCTCACAAGTGGTTGTGGCAAGGTAAAGCAAATGCCCTCCACTTCTCTGGAAGAAACCACAGTGCCCAGCCATGTTCTAAGCCCTCCCATCCTCCCTGGGCTTCTGGCAGCAGGAGTGAAAAGAGAGGAGCAGAGCACTGGGACCCGTTTGACAAAAACCGGCTTCCCACGGGAAACTCTTTCTCCACGTGCAGACATGCTCCCAGGTGCCTGTGGCAAGGGGAAGGAAATGCCATACACTGACCTGGAAGAGACCACAGGGCCCAGGCACAGTCTGAACCCTTCCCTCAACCCGGCGGTTTTGCTAGCAGGAGTTCAACCCCAACGAATACAGCCCGGAGACCCCTGGGGCAAAAACGGCTTCCAACGAAAAATAGGCGCTTGCTGTGGAAAACCTTTCCCAAGTGGGGGTAGCCAGGTCAGCAAAATGCCACACACCCAGGTGTAAGAAACAACATTGCCCAGCCATGGTCTAAGCCCCTCACCTCGTCCCTGTGCTTTGGGGAGCCGGAGGGACACCCGAGGCTCACGGCCCTGAGACCCCTTTGCAAAAAGCCGGCTTCCCACGGAAACAGTTTTCCTGAGGTGCAGACCCTCTCACAAGTGGTTGTGGCAAGGTAAAGCCAATGCCCTCCACTTCTCTGGAAGAAACCCCAGTGCCCAGCCATGTTCTAAGCCCTCCCATCCTCCCTGGGCTTCTGGCAGCAGGAGTGAAAAGAGAGGAGCAGAGCACTGGGTCCCGTTTGACAAAAACCGGCTTCCCACGGGAAAGTCTTTCTCCACGTGCAGACATGCTCCCAGGTGCCTGTGGCAAGGGGAAGGAAATGCCATACACTGACCTGGAAGAGACCACAGGGCCCAGGCACAGTCTGAACCCTTCCCTCAACCCGGCGGTTTTGCTAGCAGGAGTTCAAGCCCAACGAACACAGCCCGGAGACCCCTGGGGCAAAAACGGCTTCCGAAGAACAATAGGTGCTTGCTGTGGAACACCTATCCCAAGTGGGGGTAGCAGGCTCAACAAAATGCCACACACCCAGGTGTAAGAAACAACATTGCCCAGGCATGGTCTAAGCCCCTCACCTCGTCCCTGTGCTTTGGGGAGCCGGAGGGACACCCGAGACCCACGGCCCTGAGACACCTTTGCAAAAAGCAGGCTTCCCACGGAAAGAGTTTTCCTGAGGTGCAGACCCTCTCACAAGTGGTTGCGGCAAGGTAAAGCCAATGCCCTCCACTTCTCTGGAAGAAACCACAGTGCCCAGGCATGTTCTAAGGCCTCCCATCCTCCCTGGGCTTCTGGCAGCAGGAGTGAAAAGAGAGGAGCAGAGCACTGGGACCCGTTTGACAAAAACCGGCTTCCCACGGGAAAGTCTTTCTCCACGTGCAGACATGCTTCCAGGTGCCTGTGGCAAGGGGAAGGAAATGCCATACACTGACCTGGAAGAGACCACAGGGCCCAGGCACAGTCTGAACCCTTCCCTCAACCCGGCGGTTTGGCTAGCAGAAGTTCAACCCCAACGAACACAGCCCGGAGACCCCTGGGGCAAAAACGGCTTCCGACGAACAATAGGTGCTTGCTGTGGAACACCTATCCCAAGTGGGGGTAGCCAGCTCAACAAAATGTCACACACCCAGGTGTAAGAAACAACATTGCCCAGGCATGGTCTAAGCCCCTCACCTCGTCCCTGTGCTTTGGGGAGCCGGAGGGACACCCGAGGCCCACGGCCCTGAGACCCCTTTGCAAAAAGCCGGCTTCCCACGGAAACAGTTTTCCTGAGGTGCAGACCCTCTCACAAGTGGTTGTGGCAAGGTAAAGCCAATGCCCTCCACTTCTCTGGAAGAAACCACAGTGCCCAGCCATGTTCTAAGCCCTCCCATCCTCCCTGGGCTTCTGGCAGCAGGAGTGAAAAGAGAGTTGCAGAGCACTGGGACCCGTTTGACAAAAACCGGCTTCCCACGGGAAAGTCTTTCTCCACGTGCAGACATGCTCCCAGGTGCCTGTGGCAAGGGGAAGGAAATGCCATACACTGACCTGGAAGAGACCACAGGGCCCAGGCACAGTCTGAACCCTTCCCTCAACCCGGCGGTTTTGCTAGCAGGAGTTCAACCCCAACGAATACAGCCCGGAGACCCCTGGGGCAAAAACGGCTTCCGACGAAAAATAGGCGCTTGCTGTGGAAAACCGTTCCCAAGTGGGGGTAGCCAGGTCAGCAAAATGCCACACACCCAGGTGTAAGAAACAACATTGCCCAGCCATGGTCTAAGCCCCACACCTCGTCCCTGTGCTTTGGGGAGCCGGAGGGACAGCCGAGGCCCATGGCCCTGAGTCCCCTTTGCAAAAAGCCGGCTTCCCACGGAAACAGTTTTCCTGAGGTGCAGACCCTCTCACAAGTGGTTGTGGCAAGGTAAAGCAAATGCCCTCCACTTCTATGGAAGAAACCGCAGTGCCCAGCCATGTTCTAAGCCCTCCCATCCTCCCTGGGCTTCTGGCAGCAGGAGTGAAAAGAGAGTTGCAGAGCACTGGGACCCGTTTGACAAAAACCGGCTTCCCACGGGAAAGTCTTTCTCCACGTGCAGACATGCTCCCAGGTGCCTGTGGCAAGGGGAAGGAAATGCCATACACTGACCTGGAAGAGACCACAGGGCCCAGGCACAGTCTGAACCCTTCCCTCAACCCGGCGGTTTTGCTAGCAGGAGTTCAAGCCCAACGAACACAGCCCGGAGACCCCTGGGGCAAAAACGGCTTCCGACGAACAATAGGTGCTTGCTGTGGAACACCTATCCCAAGTGGGGGTAGCCAGCTCAACACAATGCCACACACCCAGGTGTAAGAAGCAACATTGCCTAGGCATGGTCTAAGCCCCTCACCTCGTCCCTGTGCTTTGGGGAGCCGGAGGGACACCCGAGGCCTACGGCCCTGAGACCCCTTTGCAAAAAGCCGGCTTCCCACGGAAACAGTTTTCTTGAGGTGCAGACCCTATCCCAAGTGGTTGTGGCAAGGTAAAGCCAATGCCCTCCACTTCTCTGGAAGAAACCACAGTGCCCAGGCATGTTCTAAGCCCTCCCATCCTCCCTGGGCTTCTGGTAGCAGGAGTGAAAAGAGAGGAGCAGAGCACTGGGACCCGTTTGACAAAAACCGGCTTCCCACGGGAAAGTCTTTCTCCACGTGCAGACATGCTCCCAGCTGCCTGTGGCAAGGGGAAGGAAATGCCATACACTGACCTGGAAGAGACCACAGGGCCCAGGCACAGTCTGAACCCTTCCCTCAACCCGGCGGTTTTGCTAGCAGGAGTTCAACCCCAACGAATACAGCCCGGAGACCCCTGGGGCAAAAACGGCTTCCGACGAAAAATAGGCGCTTGCTGTGGAAAACCTTTCCCAAGTGGGGGTAGCCAGGTCAGCAAAATGCCACACACCCAGGTGTAAGAAACAACATTGCCCAGCCATGTTCTAAGCCCCACACCTCGTCCCTGTGCTTTGGGGAGCCGGAGGGACAGCCGAGGCCCACGGCCCTGAGTCCCCTTTGCAAAAAGCCGGCTTCCCACGGAAACAGTTTTCCTGAGGTGCAGACCCTCTCACAAGTGGTTGTGGCAAGGTAAAGCAAATGCCCTCCACTTCTCTGGAAGAAACCACAGTGCCCAGCCATGTTCTAAGCCCTCCCATCCTCCCTGGGCTTCTGGCAGCAGGAGTGAAAAGAGAGGAGCAGAGCACTGGGTCCCGTTTAACAAAAACCGGCTTCCCACGGGAAAGTCTTTCTCCACGTGCAGACATGCTCCCAGGTGCCTGTGGCAAGGGGAAGGAAATGCCATACACTGACCTGGAAGAGACCACAGGGCCCAGGCACAGTCTGAACCCTTCCCTCAACCCGGCGGTTTTGCTAGCAGGAGTTCAAGCCCAACGAACACAGCCCGGAGACCCCTGGGGCAAAAACGGCTTCCGACGAAAAATAGGCGCTTGCTGTGGAAAACCATTCCCAAGTGGGGGTAGCCAGGTCAGCAAAATGCCACACACCCAGGTGTAAGAAACAACATTGCCCAGCCATGGTCTAAGCCCCTCACCTCGTCCCTGTACTTTGGGGAGCCGGAGGGACACCCGAGGCCCATGGCCCTGAGTCCCCTTTGCAAAAAGCCGGCTTCCCACGGAAACAGTTTTCCTGAGGTGCAGACCCTCTCACAAGTGGTTGTGGCAAGGTAAAGCAAATGCCCTCCACTTCTATGGAAGAAACCCCAGTGCCCAGCCATGTTCTAAGCCCTCCCATCCTCCCTGGGCTTCTGGCAGCAGGAATGAAAAGAGAGTTGCAGAGCACTGGGACCCGTTTGACAAAAACCGGCTTCCCACGGGAAAGTCTTTCTCCACGTGCAGACATGCTCCCAGCTGCCTGTGGCAAGGGGAAGGAAATGCCATACACTGACCTGGAAGAGACCACAGGGCCCAGGCACAGTCTGAACCCTTCCCTCAACCCGGCGGTTTTGCTAGCAGGAGTTCAACCCCAACGAATACAGCCCAGAGACCCCTGGGGCAAAAACGGCTTCCGACGAAAAATAGGCGCTTGCTGTGGAAAACCTTTCCCAAGTGGGGGTAGCCAGGTCAGCAAAATGCCACACACCCAGGTGTAAGAAACAACATTGCCCAGGCATGTTCTAAGCCCCACACCTCGTCCCTGTGCTTTGGGGAGCCGGAGGGACAGCCGAGGCCCACGGCCCTGAGTCCCCTTTGCAAAAAGCCGGCTTCCCACGGAAACAGTTTTCCTGAGGTGCAGACCCTCTCACAAGTGGTTGTGGCAAGGTAAAGCAAATGCCCTCCACTTCTCTGGAAGAAACCACAGTGCCCAGCCATGTTCTAAGCCCTCCCATCCTCCCTGGGCTTCTGGCAGCAGGAGTGAAAAGAGAGGAGCAGAGCACTGGGACCCGTTTGACAAACACCAGCTTCCCACGGGAAAGCCTTTCTCCACGTGCAGACATGCTCCCAGGTGCCTGTGGCAAGGGGAAGGAAATGCCATACACTGACCTGGAAGAGACCACAGGGCCCAGGCACAGTCTGAACCCTTCCCTCAACCTGGCGGTTTTGCTAGCAGGAGTTCAAGCCCAACGAACACAGCCCGGAGACCCCTGGGGCAAAAACGGCTTCTGACGAACAATAGGTGCTTGCTGTGGAACACCTATCCCAAGTGGGGGTAGCCAGCTCAAGAAAATGCCACACACCCAGGTGTAAGAAACAACATTGCCTAGGCATGGTCTAAGCCCCTTACCTCGTCCCTGTGCTTTGGGGAGCCGGAGGGACACCCGAGGCCTACGGCCCTGAGACCCCTTTGCAAAAAGCCGGCTTCCCACGGAAACAGTTTTCTTGAGGTGCAGACCCTATCCCAAGTGGTTGTGGCAAGGTAAAGCCAATGCCCTCCACTTCTCTGGAAGAAACCACAGTGCCCAGGCATGTTCTAAGCCCTCCCATCCTCCCTGGGCTTCTGGCAGCAGGAGTGAAAAGAGAGGAGCAGAGCACTGGGACCCGTTTGACAAAAACCGGCTTCCCACGGGAAAGTCTTTCTCCACGTGCAGACATGCTCCCAGGTGCCTGTGGCAAGGGGAAGGAAATGCCATACACTGACCTGGAAGAGACCACAGGGCCCAGGCACAGTCTGAACCCTTCCCTCAACCCGGCGGTTTTGCTAGCAGGAGTTCAAGCCCAACGAACACAGCCCGGAGACCCCTGGGGCAAAAACGGCTTCCGACGAACGATAAGTGCTTGCTGTGGAACACCTATCCCAAGTGGGGGTAGCCAGCTCAACAAAATGCCACACACCCAGGTGTAAGAAACAACATTGCCCAGGCATGGTCTAAGCCCCTCACCTCGTCCCTGTGCTTTGGGGAGACGGAAGGACACCCGAGGCCCACGGCCCTGAGACCCCTTTGCAAAAAGCCGGCTTCCGACGGAAACAGTTTTCCTGAGGTACAGACCCTATCCCAAGTGGCTGTGGCAAGGTAAAGCAAATGCCCTCCACTTCTCTGGAAGAAACCACAGTGCCCAGCCATGTTCTAAGCCCTCCCATCCTCCCTGGGCTTCTGGCAGCAGGAGTGAAAAGAGAGGAGCAGAGCACTGGGACCCGTTTGACAAAAACCGGCTTCCCACGGGAAAGTCTTTCTCCACGTGCAGACATGCTCCCAGGTGCCTGTGGCAAGGGGAAGGAAATGCCATACACTGACCTGGAAGAGACCACAGGGCCCAGGCACAGTCTGAACCCTTCCCTCAACCCGGCGGTTTTGCTAGCAGGAGTTCAACCCCAACGAACACAGCCCGGAGACCCATGGGGCAAAAACGGCTTCCGACGAACAATAGGTGCTTGCTGTGGAACACCTATCCCAAGTGGGGGTAGCCAGCTCAACAAAATTCCACACACCCAGGTGTAAGAAACAACATTGTCCAGCCATGGTCTAAGCCCCTCACCTCGTCCCTGTGCTTTGGGGAGCCGGAGGGACACCCGAGGCCCACGGCCCTGAGACCCCTTTGCAAAAAGCCGGCTTCCCACGGAAGCAGTTTTCCTGAGGTGCAGACCCTCTGACAAGTGGTTGTGGCAAGGTAAAGCAAATGCCCTCCACTTCTCTGGAAGAAACCCCAGTGCCCAGCCATGTTCTAAGCCCTCCCATCCTCCCTGGGCTTCTGGCAGCAGGAGTGAAAAGAGAGGAGCAGAGCACTGGGACCCGTTTGACAAAAACCGGCTTCCCACGGGAAAGTCTTTCTCCACGTGCAGACATGCACCCAGGTGCCTGTGGCAAGGGGAAGGAAATGCCATACACTGACATGGAAGAGACCACAGGGCCCAGGCACAGTCTGAACCCTTCCCTCAACCCGGCGGTTTTGCTAGCAGGAGTTCAAGCCCAACGAACACAGCCCGGAGACCCCTGGGGCAAAAACGGCTTCCGACGAACAATAGGTGCTTGCTGTGGAACACCTATCCCAAGTGGGGGTAGCCAGCTCAACACAATGCCACACACCCAGGTGTAAGAAACAACAATGCCCAGGCATGGTCTAGGCCCCTCACCTCGTCCCTGTGCTTTCGGGAGCCGGAGGGACACCCGAGGCCCACGGCCCTGAGACCCCTTTGCAAAAAGCCGGCTTCCCACGGAAACAGTTTTCCTGAGGTGTAGACCCTCTCACAAGTGGTTGTGGCAAGGTAAAGCAAATGCCCTCCACTTCTCTGGAAGAAACCACAGTGCCCAGGCATGTTCTAAGCCCTCCCATCCTCCCTGGGCTTCTGGCAGCAGGAGTGAAAAGAGAGGAGCAGAGCACTGGGACCCGTTTGACAAAAACCGGCTTCCCACGGGAAAGTCTTTCTCCACGTGCAGACATGCTCCCAGGTGCCTGTGGCAAGGGGAAGGAAATGCCATACACTGACCTGGAAGAGACCACAGGGCGCAGGCACAGTCTGAACCCTTCCCTCAACCCGGCGGTTTTGCTAGCAGGAGTTCAACCCCAACGAACACAGCCCGGAGACACTTGGGGCAAAAACGGCTTCCAACGAACAATAGGTGCTTGCTGTAGAACACCTATCCCAAGTGGGGGTAGCCAGCTCAACAACATGCCACACACCCAGGTGTAAGAAACAACATTGTCCAGCCATGGTCTAAGCCCCTCACCTCGTCCATGTGCTTTGGGGAGCCGGAGGGACACCCGAGGCCCACGGCCCTGAGACCCCTTTGCAAAAAGCCGGCTTCCCACGGAAACAGTTTTCCTGAGGTGCAGACCCTCTCACAAGTGGTTGTGGCAAGGTAAAGCAAATGCCCTCCACTTCTCTGGAAGAAACCACAGTGCCCAGCCATGTTCTAAGCCCTCCCATCCTCCCTGGGCTTCTGGCAGCAGGAGTGAAAAGAGAGGAGCAGAGCACTGGGACCCGTTTGACAAAAACTGGCTTCCCACGGGAAAGCCTTTCTCCACGTGCAGACATGCTCCCAGGTGCCCGTGGCAAGGGGAAGGAAATGCCATACACTGACCTGGAAGAGACCACAGGGCCCAGGCACAGTCTGAACCCTTCCCTCAACCCGGCGGTTTTGCTAGCAGGAGTTCAAGCCCAACGAACACAGCCCGGAGACCCCTGGGCCAAAAACGGCTTCCGACGAACAATAGGTGCTTGCTGTGAAACACCTATCCCAAGTGGGGGTAGCCAGCTCAACAAAATGCCACACACCCAGGTGTAAGAAACAACATTGCCCAGGCATGGTCTAAGCCCCTCACCTCGTCCCTGTGCTTTGGGGAGCCGGAGGGACACCCGAGGCCCACGGCCCTGAGACCCCTTTGCAAAAAGCCGGCTTCCCACGGAAACAGTTTTCCTGAGGTGCAGACCCTCTCACAAGTGGTTGTGGCAAGGTAAAGCAAATGCCCTCCACTTCTCTGGAAGAAACCACAGTGCCCAGCCATGTTCTAAGCCCTCCCATCCTCCCTGGGCTTCTGGCAGCAGGAGTGAAAAGAGAGGAGCAGAGCACTGGGACCCGTTTGACAAAAACCGGCTTCCCACGGGAAACTCTTTCTCCACGTGCAGACATGCTCCCAGGTGCCTGTGGCAAGGGGAAGGAAATGCCATACACTGACCTGGAAGAGACCACAGGGCCCAGGCACAGTCTGAACCCTTCCCTCAACCCGGCGGTTTTGCTAGCACGAGTTCAAGCCCAACGAACAGAGCCCGGAGACCCCTGGGGCAAAAACGGCTTCCGACGAACAATAGGTGCTTGCTGTGGAAAACCTATCCCAAGTGGGGGTAGCCAGGTCAACAAAATGCCACACACCCACGTGTAAGAAACAACATTGCCCAGCCATGGTCTAAGCCCCACACCTCGTCCCTGTGCTTTGGGGAGCCGGAGGGACAGCCGAGGCCCACGGCCCTGAGTCCCCTTTGCAAAAAGCCGGCTTCCCACGGAAACAGTTTTCCTGAGGTGCAGACCCTCTCACAAGTGGTTGTGGCAAGGTAAAGCAAATGCCCTCCACTTCTCTGGAAGAAACCCCAGTGCCCAGCCATGTTCTAAGCCCTCCCATCCTCCCTGGGCTTCTGGCAGCAGGAGTGAAAAGAGAGGAGCAGAGCACTGGGACCCGTTTGACAAAAACCGGCTTCCCACGGGAAAGTCTTTCTCCACGTGCAGACATGCTCCCAGGTGCCTGTGGCAAGGGGAAGGAAATGCCATACACTGACCTGGAAGAGACCACAGGGCCCAGGCACAGTCTGAACCCTTCCCTCAACCCGGCGGTTTTGCTAGCAGGAGTTCAACCCCAACGAATACAGCCCGGAGACCCCTGAGGCAAAAACGGCTTCCGACGAAAAATAGGCGCTTGCTGTGGAACACCTATCCCAAGTGGGGGTAGCCAGCTCAACAAAATGCCACACACCCAGGTGTAAGAAACAACATTGCCCAGGCATGGTCTAAGCCCCTCACCTCGTCCCTGTGCTTTGGGGAGCCGGAGGGACACCCGAGGCTCACGGCCCTGAGACCCCTTTGCAAAAAGCCGGCATCCCACGGAAACAGTTTTCCTGAGGTGCAGACCCTCTCACAAGTGGTTGTGGCAAGGTAAAGCCAATGCCCTCCACTTCTCTGGAAGAAACCACAGTGCCCAGCCATGTTCTAAGCCCTCCCATCCTCCCTGGGCTTCTGGCAGCAGGAGTGAAAAGAGAGGTGCAGAGCACTGGGACCCGTTTGACAAAAACCGGCTTCCCACGGGAAAGTCTTTCTCCACGTGCAGACATGCTCCCAGGTGCCTGTGGCAAGGGGAAGGAAATGCCATACACTGACCTGGAAGAGACCACAGGGCCCAGGCACAGTCTGAACCCTTCCCTCAACCCGGCGGTTTTGCTAGCAGGAGTTCAACCCCAACGAATACAGCCCGGAGACCCCTGGGGCAAAAACGGCTTCCAACGAAAAATAGGCGCTTGCTGTGGAAAACCTTTCCCAAGTGGGGGTAGCCAGGTCAGCAAAATGCCACACACCCAGGTGTAAGAAACAACATTGCCCAGCCATGGTCTAAGCTCCACACCTCGTCCCTGTGCTTTGGGGAGCCGGAGGGACAGCCGAGGCCCACGGCCCTGAGTCCCCTTTGCAAAAAGCCGGCTTCCCACGGAAACAGTTTTCCTGAGGTGCAGACCCTCTCACAAGTGGTTGTGGCAAGGTAAAGCAAATGCCCTCCACTTCTCTGGAAGAAACCACAGTGCCCAGCCATGTTCTAAGCCCTCCCATCCTCCCTGGGCTTCTGGCAGCAGGAGTGAAAAGAGAGTTGCAGAGCACTGGGACCCGTTTGACAAAAACCGGCTTCCCACGGGAAAGTCTTTCTCCACGTGCAGACATGCTCCCAGGTGCCTGTGGCAAGGGGAAGGAAATGCCATACACTGACCTGGAAGAGACCACAGGGCCCAGGCACAGTCTGAACCCTTCCCTCAACCCGGCGGTTTTGCTAGCAGGAGTTCAAGCCCAACGAATACAGCCCGGAGACCCCTGAGGCAAAAACGGCTTCCGACGAAAAATAGGCGCTTGCTGTGGAACACCTATCCCAAGTGGGGGTAGCCAGGTCAGCAAAATGCCACACACCCAGGTGTAAGAAACAACATTGCCCAGGCATGGTCTAAGCCCCTCACCTCGTCCCTGTGCTTTGGGGAGCCGGAGGGACACCCGAGGCTCACGGCCCTGAGACCCCTTTGCAAAAAGCCGGCTTCCCACGGAAACAGTTTTCCTGAGGTGCAGACCCTCTCACAAGTGGTTGTGGCAAGGTAAAGCCAATGCCCTCCACTTCTCTGGAAGAAACCCCAGTGCCCAGCCATGTTCTAAGCCCTCCCATCCTCCCTGGGCTTCTGGCAGCAGGAGTGAAAAGAGAGGAGCAGAGCACTGGGTCCCGTTTGACAAAAACCGGCTTCCCACGGGAAAGTCTTTCTCCACGTGCAGACATGCTCCCAGGTGCCTGTGGCAAGGGGAAGGAAATGCCATACACTGACCTGGAAGAGACCACAGGGCCCAGGCACAGTCTGAACCCTTCCCTCAACCCGGCGGTTTTGCTAGCAGGAGTTCAAGCCCAACGAACACAGCCCGGAGACCCCTGGGGCAAAAACGGCTTCCGAAGAACAATAGGTGCTTGCTGTGGAACACCTATCCCAAGTGGGGGTAGCAGGCTCAACAAAATGCCACACACCCAGGTGTAAGAAACAACATTGCCCAGGCATGGTCTAAGCCCCTCACCTCGTCCCTGTGCTTTGGGGAGCCGGAGGGACACCCGAGACCCACGGCCCTGAGACACCTTTGCAAAAAGCAGGCTTCCCACGGAAAGAGTTTTCCTGAGGTGCAGACCCTCTCACAAGTGGTTGCGGCAAGGTAAAGCCAATTCCCTCCACTTCTCTGGAAGAAACCACAGTGCCCAGGCATGTTCTAAGGCCTCCCATCCTCCCTGGGCTTCTGGCAGCAGGAGTGAAAAGAGAGGAGCAGAGCACTGGGACCCGTTTGACAAAAACCGGCTTCCCACGGGAAAGTCTTTCTCCACGTGCAGACATGCTTCCAGGTGCCTGTGGCAAGGGGAAGGAAATGCCATACACTGACCTGGAAGAGACCACAGGGCCCAGGCACAGTCTGAACCCTTCCCTCAACCCGGCGGTTTTGCTAGCAGGAGTTCAACCCCAACGAATACAGCCCGGAGACCCCTGGGGCAAAAACGGCTTCCGACGAAAAATAGGCGCTTGCTGTGGAAAACCGTTCCCAAGTGGGGGTAGCCAGGTCAGCAAAATGCCACACACCCAGGTGTAAGAAACAACATTGCCCAGCCATGGTCTAAGCCCCACACCTCGTCCCTGTGCTTTGGGGAGCCGGAGGGACAGCCGAGGCCCATGGCCCTGAGTCCCCTTTGCAAAAAGCCGGCTTCCCACGGAAACAGTTTTCCTGAGGTGCAGACCCTCTCACAAGTGGTTGTGGCAAGGTAAAGCAAATGCCCTCCACTTCTATGGAAGAAACCGCAGTGCCCAGCCATGTTCTAAGCCCTCCCATCCTCCCTGGGCTTCTGGCAGCAGGAGTGAAAAGAGAGTTGCAGAGCACTGGGAGCCGTTTGACAAAAACCGGCTTCCCACGGGAAAGTCTTTCTCCACGTGCAGACATGCTCCCAGGTGCCTGTGGCAAGGGGAAGGAAATGCCATACACTGACCTGGAAGAGACCACAGGGCCCAGGCACAGTCTGAACCCTTCCCTCAACCCGGCGGTTTTGCTAGCAGGAGTTCAAGCCCAACGAACACAGCCCGGAGACCCCTGGGGCAAAAACGGCTTCCGACGAACAATAGGTGCTTGCTGTGGAACACCTATCCCAAGTGGGGTTAGCCAGCTCAACACAATGCCACACACCCAGGTGTAAGAAGCAACATTGCCTAGGCATGGTCTAAGCCCCTCACCTCGTCCCTGTGCTTTGGGGAGCCGGAGGGACACCCGAGGCCTACGGCCCTGAGACCCCTTTGCAAAAAGCCGGCTTCCCACGGAAACAGTTTTCTTGAGGTGCAGACCCTATCCCAAGTGGTTGTGGCAAGGTAAAGCCAATGCCCTCCACTTCTCTGGAAGAAACCACAGTGCCCAGGCATGTTCTAAGCCCTCCCATCCTCCCTGGGCTTCTGGTAGCAGGAGTGAAAAGAGAGGAGCAGAGCACTGGGACCCGTTTGACAAAAACCGGCTTCCCACGGGAAAGTCTTTCTCCACGTGCAGACATGCTCCCAGCTGCCTGTGGCAAGGGGAAGGAAATGCCATACACTGACCTGGAAGAGACCACAGGGCCCAGGCACAGTCTGAACCCTTCCCTCAACCCGGCGGTTTTGCTAGCAGGAGTTCAACCCCAACGAATACAGCCCAGAGACCCCTGGGGCAAAAACGGCTTCCGACGAAAAATAGGCGCTTGCTGTGGAAAACCTTTCCCAAGTGGGGGTAGCCAGGTCAGCAAAATGCCACACACCCAGGTGTAAGAAACAACATTGCCCAGGCATGTTCTAAGCCCCACACCTCGTCCCTGTGCTTTGGGGAGCCGGAGGGACAGCCGAGGCCCACGGCCCTGAGTCCCCTTTGCAAAAAGCCGGCTTCCCACGGAAACACTTTTCCTGAGGTGCAGACCCTCTCACAAGTGGTTGTGGCAAGGTAAAGCAAATGCCCTCCACTTCTCTGGAAGAAACCACAGTGCCCAGCCATGTTCTAAGCCCTCCCATCCTCCCTGGGCTTCTGGCAGCAGGAGTGAAAAGAGAGGAGCAGAGCACTGGGACCTGTTTGACAAACACCAGCTTCCCACGGGAAAGCCTTTCTCCACGTGCAGACATGCTCCCAGGTGCCTGTGGCAAGGGGAAGGAAATGCCATACACTGACCTGGAAGAGACCACAGGGCCCAGGCACAGTCTGAACCCTTCCCTCAACCCGGCGGTTTTGCTAGCAGGAGTTCAAGCCCAACGAACACAGCCCGGAGACCCCTGGGGCAAAAACGGCTTCTGACGAACAATAGGTGCTTGCTGTGGAACACCTATCCCAAGTGGGGGTAGCCAGCTCAAGAAAATGCCACACACCCAGGTGTAAGAAACAACATTGCCTAGGCATGGTCTAAGCCCCTTACCTCGTCCCTGTGCTTTGGGGAGCCGGAGGGACACCCGAGGCCTACGGCCCTGAGACCCCTTTGCAAAAAGCCGGCTTCCCACGGAAACAGTTTTCTTGAGGTGCAGACCCTATCCCAAGTGGTTGTGGCAAGGTAAAGCCAATGCCCTCCACTTCTCTGGAAGAAACCACAGTGCCCAGGCATGTTCTAAGCCCTCCCATCCTCCCTGGGCTTCTGGCAGCAGGAGTGAAAAGAGAGGAGCAGAGCACTGGGACCCGTTTGACAAAAACCGGCTTCCCACGGGAAAGTCTTTCTCCACGTGCAGACATGCTCCCAGGTGCCTGTGGCAAGGGGAAGGAAATGCCATACACTGACCTGGAAGAGACCACAGGGCCCAGGCACAGTCTGAACCCTTCCCTCAACCCGGCGGTTTTGCTAGCAGGAGTTCAAGCCCAACGAACACAGCCCGGAGACCCCTGGGGCAAAAACGGCTTCCGACGAACGATAAGTGCTTGCTGTGGAACACCTATCCCAAGTGGGGGTAGCCAGCTCAACAAAATGCCACACACCCAGGTGTAAGAAACAACATTGCCCAGGAATGGTCTAAGCCCCTCACCTCGTCCCTGTGCTTTGGGGAGACGGAAGGACACCCGAGGCCCACGGCCCTGAGACCCCTTTGCAAAAAGCCGGCTTCCGACGGAAACAGTTTTCCTGAGGTACAGACCCTATCCCAAGTGGCTGTGGCAAGGTAAAGCAAATGCCCTCCACTTCTCTGGAAGAAACCACAGTGCCCAGCCATGTTCTAAGCCCTCCCATCCTCCCTGGGCTTCTGGCAGCAGGAGTGAAAAGAGAGGAGCAGAGCACTGGGACCCGTTTGACAAAAACCGGCTTCCCACGGGAAAGTCTTTCTCCACGTGCAGACATGCTCCCAGGTGCCTGTGGCAAGGGGAAGGAAATGCCATACACTGACCTGGAAGAGACCACAGGGCCCAGGCACAGTCTGAACCCTTCCCTCAACCCGGCGGTTTTGCTAGCAGGAGTTCAACCCCAACGAACACAGCCCGGAGACCCATGGGGCAAAAACGGCTTCCGACGAACAATAGGTGCTTGCTGTGGAACACCTATCCCAAGTGGGGGTAGCCAGCTCAACAAAATGCCACACACCCAGGTGTAAGAAACAACATTGCCCAGGCATGGTCTAAGCCCCTCACCTCGTCCCTGTGCTTTGGGGAGCCGGAGGGACACCCGAGGCCCACGTCCCTGAGACCCCTTTGCAAAAAGCCGGCTTCCCACGGAAACAGTTTTCCTGAGGTGCAGACCCTCTCACAAGTGGTGGTGGCAAGGTAAAGCCAATGCCCTCCACTTCTCTGGAAAAAAACCCAGTGCCCAGCCATGTTCTAAGCCCTCCTATCCTCCCTGGTCTTCTGGCAGCAGGAGTGAAAAGAGAGGAGCAGAGCACTGGGACCCGTTTGACAAAAACCGGCTTCCCACGGGAAAGTCTTTCTCCACGTGCAGACATGCTCCCAGGTGCCTGTGGCAAGGGGAAGGAAATGCCATACACTTACCTGGAAGAGACCACAGGGCCCATGCACAGTCTGAACCCTTCCCTCAACCCGGCGGTTTTCGTAGCAGGAGTTCAACACCAACGAACACAGACCGGAGTCCCCTGGGGCAATAACGGCTTCCGACGAACAATAGGTGCTTGCTGTGGAACACCTATCCCAAGTGGGGGTAGCCAGCTCAACAAAATTCCACACACCCAGGTGTAAGAAACAACATTGTCCAGCCATGGTCTAAGCCCCTCACCTCGTCCCTGTGCTTTGGGGAGCCGGAGGGACACCCGAGGCCCACGGCCCTGAGACCCCTTTGCAAAAAGCCGGCTTCCCACGGAAGCAGTTTTCCTGAGGTGCAGACCCTCTGACAAGTGGTTGTGGCAAGGTAAAGCCAATGCCCTCCACTTCTCTGGAAGAAACCCCAGTGCCCAGCCATGTTCTAAGCCCTCCCATCCTCCCTGGGCTTCTGGCAGCAGGAGTGAAAAGAGAGGAGCAGAGCACTGGGACCCGTTTGACAAAAACCGGCTTCCCACGGGAAAGTCTTTCTCCACGTGCAGACATGCACCCAGGTGCCTGTGGCAAGGGGAAGGAAATGCCATACACTGACATGGAAGAGACCACAGGGCCCAGGCACAGTCTGAACCCTTCCCTCAACCCGGCGGTTTTGCTAGCAGGAGTTCAAGCCCAACGAACACAGCCCGGAGACCCCTGGGGCAAAAACGGCTTCCGACGAACAATAGGTGCTTGCTGTGGAACACCTATCCCAAGTGGGGGTAGCCAGCTCAACACAATGCCACACACCCAGGTGTAAGAAACAACAATGCCCAGGCATGGTCTAAGCCCCTCACCTCGTCCCTGTGCTTTCGGGAGCCGGAGGGACACCCGAGGCCCACGGCCCTGAGACCCCTTTGCAAAAAGCCGGCTTCCCACGGAAACAGTTTTCCTGAGGTGCAGACCCTCTCACAAGTGGTTGTGGCAAGGTAAAGCAAATGCCCTCCACTTCTCTGGAAGAAACCACAGTGCCCAGGCATGTTCTAAGCCCTCCCATCCTCCCTGGGCTTCTGGCAGCAGGAGTGAAAAGAGAGGAGCAGAGCACTGGGACCCGTTTGACAAAAACCGGCTTCCCACGGGAAAGTCTTTCTCCACGTGCAGACATGCTCCCAGGTGCCTGTGGCAAGGGGAAGGAAATGCCATACACTGACCTGGAAGAGACCACAGGGCGCAGGCACAGTCTGAACCATTCCCTCAACCCGGCGGTTTTGCTAGCAGGAGTTCAACCCCAACGAACACAGCCCGGAGACACTTGGGGCAAAAACGGCTTCCAACGAACAATAGGTGCTTGCTGTAGAACACCTATCCCAAGTGGGGGTAGCCAGCTCAACAAAATGCCACACACCCAGGTGTAAGAAACAACATTGTCCAGCCATGGTCTAAGCCCCTCACCTCGTCCATGTGCTTTGGGGAGCCGGAGGGACACCCGAGGCCCACGGCCCTGAGACCCCTTTGCAAAAAGCCGGCTTCCCACGGAAACAGTTTTCCTGAGGTACAGACCCTATCCCAAGTGGTTGTGGCAAGGTAAAGCCAATGCCCTCCACTTCTCTGGAAGAAACCCCAGTGCCCAGCCATGTTCTAAGCCCTCCCATCCTCCCTGGGCTTCTGGCAGCAGGAGTGAAAAGAAAGGAGCAGAGCACTGGGACCCGTTTGACAAAAACCGGCTTCCCACGGGAAAGTCTTTCTCCACGTGCAGACATGCTCCCAGGTGCCTGTGGCAAGGGGAAGGAAATGCCATACACTGACCTGGAAGAGACCACATGGCCCAGGCACAGTCTGAACCCTTCCCTAAACCCGGCGGTTTTGCTAGCATGACTTCAAGCCCAACGAACACAGCCCGGAGACCCCTGGGTCAAAAACGGCTTCCGACGAACAATAGGTGCTTGCTGTGGAAAACCTATCCCAAGTGGGGTTAGCCAGCTCAACAAAATGCCACACCCCCAGGTGTAAGAAACAACATTGCCCAGGCATGGTCTAAGCCCCTCACCTCGTCCCTGTGCTTTGGGGAGCCGGAGGGACACCCGAGGCCCACGGCCCTGAGACCCCTTTGCAAAAAGCCGGCTTCCCACGGAAACAGTTTTCCTGAGGTGCAGACCCTCTCACAAGTGGTTGTGGCAAGGTAAAGCAAATGCCCTCCACTTCTCTGGAAGAAACCACAGTGCCCAGCCATGTTCTAAGCCCTCCCATCCTCCCTGGGCTTCTGGCAGCAGGAGTGAAAAGAGAGGAGCAGAGCACTGGGACCCGTTTGACAAAAACTGGCTTCCCACGGGAAAGCCTCTCTCCACGTGCAGACATGCTCCCAGGTGCCTGTGGCAAGGGGAAGGAAATGCCATACACTGACCTGGAAGAGACCACAGGGCCCAGGCACAGTCTGAACCCTTCCCTCAACCTGGCGGTTTTGCTAGCAGGAGTTCAAGCCCAACGAACACAGCCTGGAGACCCCTGGGGCAAAAACGGCTTCCGACGAACAATAGGTGCTTGCTGTGGAACACCTATCCCAAGTGGGGGTAGCCAGCTCAACAAAATGCCACACACCCAGGTGTAAGAAACAACATTGCCCAGGCATGGTCTAAGCCCCTCACCTCGTCCCTGTGCTTTGGGGAGCCGGAGGGACACCCGAGGCCCACGGCCCTGAGACCCCTTTGCAAAAAGCCGGCTTCCCACGGAAACAGTTTTCCTGAGGTGCAGACCCTATCCCAAGTGGTTGTGGCAAGGTAAAGCCAATGCCCTCCACTTCTCTGGAAGAAACCCCAGTGCCCAGCCATATTCTAAGCCCTCCCATCCTCCCTGGGCTTCTGGCAGCAGGAGTGAAAAGAGAGGAGCAGAGCACTGGGACCCGTTTGACAAAAACCGGCTTCCCACGGGAAAGTCTTTCTCCACGTGCAGACATGCTCCCAGGTGCCTGTGGCAAGGGGAAGGAAATGCCATACACTGACCTGGAAGAGACCACAGGGCCCAGGCACAGTCTGAACCCTTCCCTCAACCCGGCGGTTTTGCTAGCAGGAGTTCAACCCCAACGAACACAGCCCGGAGACCCCTGGGGCAAAAACGGCTTCCGACGAACAATAGGTGCTTGCTGTGGAACACCTATCCCAAGTGGGGGTAGCCAGCTCAACAAAATGCCACACACCCAGGTGTAAGAAACAACATTGCCCAGGCATGGTCTAAGCCCCTCACCTCGTCCCTGTGCTTTGGGGAGCCGGAGGGACACCCGAGGCCCACGGCCCTGAGACCCTTTTGCAAAAAGCCGGCTTCCCACGGAAACAGTTTTCCTTAGGTGCAGACCCTCTCACAAGTGGTTGTGGCAAGGTAAAGCAAATGCCCTCCACTTCTCTGGAAGAAACCACAGTGCCCAGCCATGTTCTAAGCCCTCCCATCCTCCCTGGGCTTCTGGCAGCAGGAGTGAAAAGAGAGGAGCAGAGCACTGGGACCCGTTTGACAAAAACTGGCTTCCCACGGGAAAGCCTTTCTCCACGTGCAGACATGCTCCCAGGTGCCTGTGGCAAGGGGAAGGAAATGCCATACACTGACCTGGAAGAGACCACAGGGCCCAGGCACAGTCTGAACCCTTCCCTCAACCCGGCGGTTTTGCTAGCAGGAGTTCAAGCCCAACGAACACAGACCGGAGACCCCTGGGGCAAAAACGGCTTCCGACGAACAATAGGTGCTTGCTGTGGAACACCTATCCCAAGTGGGGGTAGCCAGCTCAACAAAATGCCACACACCCAGGTGTAAGAAACAACATTGCCCAGGAATGGTCTAAGCCCCTCACCTCGTCCCTGTGCTTTGGGGAGCCGGAGGGACACTCGAGGCCCACGGCCCTGAGACCCCTTTGCAAAAAGCCGGCTTCCCACGGAAACAGTTTTCCTGAGGTGTAGACCCTATCCCAAGTGGTTGTGGCAAGGTAAAGCCAATGCCCTCCACTTCTCTGGAAGAAACCACAGTGGCCAGCCATGTTCTAAGCCCTCCCATCCTCCCTGGGCTTCTGGCAGCAGGAGTGAAAAGAGAGGAGCAGAGCACTGGGACCCGTTTGACAAAAACCGGCTTCCCACGGGAAAGTCTTTCTCCACGTGCAGACATGCTCCCAGGTCTCTGGCAAGGGGAAGGAAATGCCATACACTGACCTGGAAGAGACCACAGGGCCCATGCACAGTCTGAACACTTCCCTCAACCCGGCGGTTTTGCTAGCAGGAGTTCTAGCCCAACGAACACAGCCCGGAGACCCCTGGGGCAAAAACGGCTTCCGACGAACAATAGGTGCTTGCTGTGGAACACCTATCCCAAGTGGGGGTAGCCAGCTCAACAAAATGCCACACACCCAGGTGTAAGAAACAACATTGCCCAGCCATGGTCTAAGCCCCTCACCTCGTCCCTGTGCTTTGGGGAGCCGGAGGGACACCCGAGGCCCACGGCCCTGAGACCCCTTTGCAAAAAGCCGGCTTCCCACGGAAACAGTTTTCCTGAGGTGCAGACCCTCTCACAAGTGGTTGTGGCAAGGTAAAGCCAATGCCCTCCACTTCTCTGGAAGAAACCACAGTGCCCAGCCATGTTCTAAGCCCTCCCATCCTCCCTGGGCTTCTGGCAGCAGGAGTGAAAAGAGAGGAGCAGAGCACTGGGACCCGTTTGACAAAAACCGGCTTCCACGGGAAAGTCTTTCTCCACGTGCAGACATGCTCCCAGGTGCCTGTGGCAAGGGGAAGGAAATGCCATACACTGACCTGGAAGAGACCACAGGGCCCAGGCACAGTCTGAACCCTTCCCTCAACCCGGCGGTTTTGCTAGCAGGAGTTCAAGCCCAACGAACACAGCCCAGAGACCCCTGGGGCAAAAACGGCTTCCGACGAACAATGGGTGCTTGCTGTGGAACACCTATCCCAAGTGGGGGTAGCCAGCTCAACAAAATGCCACACACCCAGGTGTAAGAAACAACATTGCCCAGGCATGGTCTAAGCCCCTCACCTCGTCCCTGTGCTTTGGGGAGCCGGAGGGACACCCGAGGCCCACGGCCCTGAGACCCCTTTGCAAAAAGCATGCTTCCCACGGAAACAGTTTTCCTGAGGTGTAAACCCTCTCACAAGTGGTTGTGGCAAGGTAAAGCCAATGCCCTCCACTTCTCTGGAAGAAACCACAGTGCCCAGCCATGTTCTAAGCCCTCCCATCCTCCCTGGGCTTCTGGCAGCAGGAGTGAAAAGAGAGGAGCAGAGCACTGGGACCCGTTTGACAAAAACCGGCTTCCACGGGAAAGTCTTTCTCCACGTGCAGACATGCTCCCAGGTGCCTGTGGCAAGGGGAAGGAAATGCCATACACTGACCTGGAAGAGACCACAGGGCCCAGGCACAGTCTGAACCCTTCCCTCAACCCGGCGGTTTTGCTAGCAGGAGTTCAAGCCCAACGAACACAGCCCGGAGACCCCTGGGGCAAAAACGGCTTCCGACGAACAATGGGTGCTTGCTGTGGAACACCTATCCCAAGTGGGGGTAGCCAGCTCAACAAAATGCCACACACCCAGGTGTAAGAAACAACATTGCCCAGGCATGGTCTAAGCCCCTCACCTCGTCCCTGTGCTTTGGGGAGCCGGAGGGACACCCGAGGCCCACGGCCCTGAGACCCCTTTGCAAAAAGCATGCTTCCCACGGAAACAGTTTTCCTGAGGTGCAGACCCTATCCCAAGTGGTTGTGGCAAGGTAAAGCCAATGCCCTCCACTTCTCTGGAAGAAACCACAGTGCCCAGCCATGTTCTAAGCCCTCCCATCCTCCCTGGGCTTCTGGCAGCAGGAGTGAAAAGAGAGGAGCAGAGCACTGGGACCCGTTTGACAAAAACCGGCTTCCCACGGGAAAGTCTTTCTCCACGTTCAGACATGCTCCCAGGTGCCTGTGGCAAGGGGAAGGAAATGCCATACACTGACCTGGAAGAGACCACAGGGCCCAGGCACAGTCTGAACCCTTCCCTCAACCCGGCGGTTTTGCTAGCAGGAGTTCAAGCCCAACGAACACAGCCCGGAGACCCCTGGGGCAAAAACGGCTTCCGACGAACAATAGGTGCTTGCTGTGGAACACCTATCCCAAGTGGGGGTAGCCAGCTCAACACAATGCCACACACCCAGGTGTAAGAAACAACATTGCCCAGGCATGGTCTAAGCCCCTCACCTCGTCCCTGTGCTTTGGGGAGCCGGAGGGACACCCGAGGCCCATGGCCCTGAGACCCCTTTGCAAAAAGCCGGCTTCCCACGGAAACAGTTTTCCTGAGGTGCAGACCCTCTCACAAGTGGTTGTGGCAAGGTAAAGCAAATGCCCTCCACTTCTCTGGAAGAAACCACAGTGCCCAGCCATGTTCTAAGCCCTCCCATCCTCCCTGGGCTTCTGGCAGCAGGAGTGAAAAGAGAGGAGCAGAGCACTGGGACCCGTTTGACAAAAACCGGCTTCCACGGGAAAGTCTTTCTCCACGTGAAGACATGCTCCCAGGTGCCTGTGGCAAGGGGAAGGAAATGCCATACACTGACCTGGAAGAGACCACAGGGCCCAGGCACAGTCTGAACCCTTCCCTCAACCCGGCGGTTTTGCTAGCAGGAGTTCAAGCCCAACGAACACAGCCCGGAGACCCCTGGGGCAAAAACGGCTTCCGACGAACAATGGGTGCTTGCTGTGGAACACCTATCCCAAGTGGGGGTAGCCAGCTCAACAAAATGCCACACACCCAGGTGTAAGAAACAACATTGCCCAGGCATGGTCTAAGCCCCTCACCTCGTCCCTGTGC
This sequence comes from Ursus americanus, assembly GCF_024610735.1. Lineage (NCBI taxonomy): Eukaryota > Metazoa > Chordata > Mammalia > Carnivora > Ursidae > Ursus > Ursus americanus. Next base: position 762,344 of record NW_028273656.1, read on the forward strand.
TTTGGGGAGCCGGAGGGACACCCGAGGCCCACGGCCCTGAGACCCCTTTGCAAAAAGCATGCTTCCCACGGAAACAGTTTTCCTGAGGTGCAGACCCTATCCCAAGTGGTTGTGGCAAGGTAAAGCCAATGCCCTCCACTTCTCTGGAAGAAACCCCAGTGCCCAGGCATGTTCTAAGGCCTCCCATCCTCCCTGGGCTTCTGGCAGCAGGAGTGAAAAGAGAGGAGCAGAGCACTGGGACCCGTTTGACAAAAACCGGCTTCCCACGGGAAAGTCTTTCTCCACGTGCAGACATGCTCCCAGGTGCCTGTGGCAAGGGGAAGGAAATGCCATACACTGACCTGGAAGAGACCACAGGGCCCAGGCACAGTCTGAACCCTTCCCTCAACCCGGCGGTTTTGCTAGCAGGAGTTCAAGCCCAACGAACACAGCCCGGAGACCCCTGGGGCAAAAACGGCTTCCGACGAACAATAGGTGCTTGCTGTGGAACACCTATCCCAAGTGGGGGTAGCCAGCTCAACAAAATGCCACACACCCAGGTGTAAGAAACAACATTGCCCAGCCATGGTCTAAGCCCCTCACCTCGTCCCTGTGCTTTGGGGAGCCGGAGGGACACACGAGGCCCATGGCCCTGAGACCCCTTTGCAAAAAGCCGGCATCCCACGGAGACAGTTTTCCTGAGGTGTAGACCCTCTCCCAAGTGGTTGTGGCAAGGTAAAACCAATGCCCTCCACTTCTCTGGAAGAAACCACAGTGCCCAGCCATGTTCTAAGCCCTCCCATCCTCCCTGGGCTTCTGGCAGCAGGAGTGAAAAGTGAGGAGCAGAGCACTGGGACCCGTTTGACAAAAACCGGCTTCCACGGGAAAGTCTTTCTCCACGTGCAGACATGCTCCCAGGTGCCTGTGGCAAGGGGAAGGAAATGCCATACACTGACCTGGAAGAGACCACAGGGCCCAGGCACAGTCTGAACCCTTCCCTCAACCCGGCGGTTTTGCTAGCAGGAGTTCAAGCCCAACGAACACAGCCCGGAGACCCCTGGGGCAAAAACGGCTTCCGACGAACAATGGGTGCTTGCTGTGGAACACCTATCCCAAGTGGGGGTAGCCAGCTCAACAAAATGCCACACACCCAGGTGTAAGAACCAACATTGCGCAGGCATGGTCTAAGCCCCTCACCTCGTCCCTGTGCTTCGGGGAGCCGGAGGGACACACGAGGCCCATGGCCCTGAGACCCCTTTGCAAAAAGCCGGCTTCCCACGGAAACAGTTTTCCTGAGGTGCAGACCCTCTCACAAGTGGTTGTGGCAAGGTAAAGCCAATGCCCTCCACTTCTCTGGAAGAAACCACAGTGCCCAGCCATGTTCTAAGGCCTCCCATCCTCCCTGGGCTTCTGGCAGCAGGAGTGAAAAGAGAGGAGCAGAGCACTGGGACCCGTTTGACAAAAACCGGCTTCCACGGGAAAGTCTTTCTCCACGTGCAGACATGCTCCCAGGTGCCTGTGGCAAGGGGAAGGAAATGCCATACACTGACCTGGAAGAGACCACAGGGCCCAGGCACAGTCTGAACCCTTCCCTCAACCCGGCGGTTTTGCTAGCAGGAGTTCAAGCACAACGAACACAGCCCAGAGACCCCTGGGGCAAAAACGGCTTCCGACGAACAATGGGTGCTTGCTGTGGAACACCTATCCCAAGTGGGGGTAGCCAGCTCAACAAAATGCCACACACCCAGGTGTAAGAAACAACATTGCCCAGGCATAGTCTAAGCCCCTCACCTCGTCCCTGTGCTTTGGGGAGCCGGAGGGACACCCGAGGCCCACGGCCCTGAGACCCCTTTGCAAAAAGGATGCTTCCCACGGAAACAGTTTTCCTGAGGTGCAGACCCTATCCCAAGTGGTTGTGGCAAGGTAAAGCCAATGCCCTCCACTTCTCTGGAAGAAACCACAGTGCCCAGGCATGTTCTAAGGCCTCCCATCCTCCCTGGGCTTCTGGCAGCAGGAGTGAAAAGAGAGGAGCAGAGCACTGGGACCCGTTTGACAAAAACCGGCTTCCCACGGGAAAGTCTTTCTCCACGTGCAGACATGCTCCCAGGTGCCTGTGGCAAGGGGAAGGAAATGCCATACACTGACCTGGAAGAGACCACAGGGCCCAGGCACAGTCTGAACCCTTCCCTCAACCCGGCGGTTTTGCTAGCAGGAGTTCAAGCCCAACGAACACAGCCCGGAGACCCCTGGGGCAAAAACGGCTTCCGACGAACAATAGGTGCTTGCTGTGGAACACCTATCCCAAGTGGGGGTAGCCAGCTCAACAAAATGCCACACACCCAGGTGTAAGAAACAACATTGCCCAGCCATGGTCTAAGCCCCTCACCTCGTCCCTGTGCTTTGGGGAGCCGGAGGGACACACGAGGCCCATGGCCCTGAGACCCCTTTGCAAAAAGCCGGCATCCCACGGAGACAGTTTTCCTGAGGTGTAGACCCTCTCCCAAGTGGTTGTGGCAAGGTAAAACCAATGCCCTCCACTTCTCTGGAAGAAACCACAGTGCCCAGCCATGTTCTAAGCCCTCCCATCCTCCCTGGGCTTCTGGCAGCAGGAGTGAAAAGTGAGGAGCAGAGCACTGGGACCCGTTTGACAAAAACCGGCTTCCACGGGAAAGGCTTTCTCCACGTGCAGACATGCTCCCAGGTGCCTGTGGCAAGGGGAAGGAAATGCCATACACTGACCTGGAAGAGACCACAGGGCCCAGGCACAGTCTGAACCCTTCCCTCAACCCGGCGGTTTTGCTAGCAGGAGTTCAAGCCCAACGAACACAGCCCGGAGACCCCTGGGGCAAAAACGGCTTCCGACGAACAATGGGTGCTTGCTGTGGAACACCTATCCCAAGTGGGGGTAGCCAGCTCAACAAAATGCCACACACCCAGGTGTAAGAACCAACATTGCGCAGGCATGGTCTAAGCCCCTCACCTCGTCCCTGTGCTTCGGGGAGCCGGAGGGACACACGAGGCCCATGGCCCTGAGACCCCTTTGCAAAAAGCCGGCATCCCACGGAGACAGTTTTCCTGAGGTGTAAACCCTCTCCCAAGTGGTTGTGGCAAGGTAAAGCCAATGCCCTCCACTTCTCTGGAAGAAACCACAGTGCCCAGCCATGTTCTAAGCCCTCCCATCCTCCCTGGGCTTCTGGCAGCAGGAGTGAAAAGTGAGGAGCAGAGCACTGGGACCCGTTTGACAAAAACCGGCTTCCCACGGGAAAGTCTTTCTCCACGTGCAGACATGCTCCCAGGTGCCTGTGGCAAGGGGAAGGAAATGCCATACACTGACCTGGAAGAGACCACAGGGCCCAGGCACAGTCTGAACACTTCCCTCAACCCGGCGGTTTTGCTAGCAGGAGTTCTAGCCCAACGAACACAGCCCGGAGACCCCTGGGGCAAAAACGGCTTCCGACGAACAATAGGTGCTTGCTGTGGAACACCTATCCCAAGTGGGGGTAGCCAGCTCAACAAAATGCCACACACCCAGGTGTAAGAAACAACATTGCCCAGCCATGGTCTAAGCCCCTCACCTCGTCCCTGTGCTTTGGGGAGCCGGAGGGACACCCGAGGCCCACGGCCCTGAGACCCCTTTGCAAAAAGCCGGCTTCCCACGGAAACAGTTTTCCTGAGGTGCAGACCCTCTCACAAGTGGTTGTGGCAAGGTAAAGCCAATGCCCTCCACTTCTCTGGAAGAAACCACAGTGCCCAGCCATGTTCTAAGGCCTCCCATCCTCCCTGGGCTTCTGGCAGCAGGAGTGAAAAGAGAGGAGCAGAGCACTAGGACCCGTTTGACAAAAACCGGCTTCCACGGGAAAGTCTTTCTCCACGTGCAGACATGCTCCCAGGTGCCTGTGGCAAGGGGAAGGAAATGCCATACACTGACCTGGAAGAGACCACAGGGCCCAGGCACAGTCTGAACCCTTCCCTCAACCCGGCGGTTTTGCTAGCAGGAGTTCAAGCACAACGAACACAGCCCAGAGACCCCTGGGGCAAAAACGGCTTCCGACGAACAATGGGTGCTTGCTGTGGAACACCTATCCCAAGTGGGGGTAGCCAGCTCAACAAAATGCCACACACCCAGGTGTAAGAAACAACATTGCCCAGGCATGGTCTAAGCCCCTCACCTCGTCCCTGTGCTTTGGGGAGCCGGAGGGACACCCGAGGCCCACGGCCCTGAGACCCCTTTGCAAAAAGGATGCTTCCCACGGAAACAGTTTTCCTGAGGTGCAGACCCTATCCCAAGTGGTTGTGGCAAGGTAAAGCCAATGCCCTCCACTTCTCTGGAAGAAACCACAGTGCCCAGCCATGTTCTAAGCCCTCCCATCCTCCCTTGGCTTCTGGCAGCAGGAGTGAAAAGAGAGGAGCAGAGCACTGGGACCCGTTTGACAAAAACCGGCTTCCCACGGGAAAGTCTTTCTCCACGTTCAGACATGCTCCCAGGTGCCTGTGGCAAGGGGAAGGAAATGCCATACACTGACCTGGAAGAAACCACAGGGCCCAGGCACAGTCTGAACCCTTCCCTCAACCCGGCGGTTTTGCTAGCAGGAGTTCAAGCCCAACGAACACAGCCCGGAGACCCCTGGGCAAAAACGGCTTCCGACGAACAATAGGTGCTTGCTGTGGAACACCTATCCCAAGTGGGGGTAGCCAGCTCAACAAAATGCCACACACCCAGGTGTAAGAAACAACATTGCCCAGGCATGGTCTAAGCCCCTCACCTCGTCCCTGTGCTTTGGGGAGCCGGAGGGACACCCGAGGCCCACGGCCCTGAGACCCCTTTGCAAAAAGCCGGCTTCCCACGGAAACAGTTTTCCTGAGGTGCAGACCCTCTCACAAGTGGTTGTGGCAAGGTAAAGCAAATGCCCTCCACTTCTCTGGAAGAAACCACAGTGCCCAGCCATGTTCTAAGCCCTCCCATCCTCCCTGGGCTTCTGGCAGCAGGAGTGAAAAGAGAGGAGCAGAGCACTGGGACCCGTTTGACAAAAACCGACTTCCACCCGAAAGTCTTTCTCCACGTGCAGACATGCTCCCAGGTGCCTGTGGCAAGGGGAAGGAAATGCCATACACTGACCTGGAAGAGACCACAGGGCCCAGGCACAGTCTGAACCCTTCCCTCAACCCGGCGGTTTTGCTAGCAGGAGTTCAAGCCCAACGAACACAGCCCGGAGACCCCTGGGGCAAAAACGGCTTCCGACGAACAATAGGTGCTTGCTGTGGAACACCTATCCCAAGTGGGGGTAGCCAGGTCAACAAAATGCCACACACCCAGGTGTAAGAAACAACATTGCCCAGGCATGGTCTAAGCCCCTCACCTCGTCCCTGTGCTTTGGGGAGCCGGAGGGACACCCGAGGCCCACGGCCCTGAGACCCCTTTACAAAAAGCCGGCTTCCCACGGAAACAGTTTTCCTGAGGTGCAGACCCTCTCCCAAGTGGTTGTGGCAAGGTAAAGCCAATGCCCTCCACTTCTCTGGAAGAAACCACAGTGCCCAGCCATGTTCTAAGCCCTCCCATCCTCCCTGGGCTTCTGGCAGCAGGAGTGAAAAGAGAGGAGCAGAGCACTGGGACCCGTTTGACAAAAACCGGCTTCCCACGGGAAAGTCTTTCTCCACGTGCAGACATGCTGCAAGGTGCCTGTGGCAAGGGGAAGGAAATGCCATACACTGACCTGGAAGAGACCACAGGGCCCAGGCACAGTCTGAACCCTTCCCTCAACCCGGCGGTTTTGCTAGCAGGAGTTCAACCCCAACGAACACAGCCCGGAGACCCATGGGGCAAAAACGGCTTCCGACGAACAATAGGTGCTTGCTGTGGAACACCTATCCCAAGTGGGGGTAGCCAGCTCAACAAAATGCCACACACCCAGGTGTAAGAAACAACATTGCCCAGGCATGGTCTAAGCCCCTCACCTCGTCCCTGTGCTTTGGGGAGCCGGAGGGACACCCGAGGCCCACGGCCCTGAGACCCCTTTGCAAAAAGCCGGCTTCCCACGGAGACAGTTTTCCTGAGGTGTAGACCCTCTCCCAAGTGGTTGTGGCAAGGTAAAGCCAATGCCCTCCACTTCTCTGGAAGAAACCACAGTGCCCAGCCATGTTCTAAGCCCTCCCATCCTCCCTGGGCTTCTGGCAGCAGGAGTGAAAAGAGAGGAGCAGAGCACTGGGACCCGTTTGACAAAAACCGGCTTCCCACGGGAAAGTCTTTCTCCACGTGCAGACATGCTCCCAGGTGCCTGTGGCAAGGGGAAGGAAATGCCATACACTGACCTGGAAGAGACCACAGGGCCCAGGCACAGTCTGAACCCTTCCCTCAACCTGGCGGTTTTGCTAGCAGGAGTTCTAGCCCAACGAACACAGCCCGGAGACCCCTGGGTCAAAAACGGCTTCCGACGAACAATAGGTGCTTGCTGTGGAACACCTATCCCAAATGGGGGTAGCCAGCTCAACAAAATGCCACACACCCAGGTGTAAGAAACAACATGGCCCAGGCATGGTCTAAGCCCCTCACCTCGTCCCTGTGCTTTGGGGAGCCGGAGGGACACCCGAGGCCCAGGGCCTAGAGACCCCTTTGCAAAAAGCCGGCTTCCCACGGAAACAGTTTTCCTGAGGTACAGACCCTATCCCAAGGGTTGTGGCAAGGTAAAGCAAATGCCCTCCACTTCTCTGGAAGAAACCAAAGTGCCCAGCCATGTTCTAAGCCCTCCCATCCTCCCTGGGCTTCTGGCAGCAGGAGTGAAAAGAGAGGAGCAGAGCACTGGGACCCGTTTGACAAAAACCGGCTTCCCACGGGAAAGTCTTTCTCCACATGCAGACATGCTCCCAGGTGCCTGAGGCAAGGGGAAGGAAATGCCATACACTGACCTGGAAGAGACCACAGGGCCCAGGCACAGTCTGAACCCTTCCCTCAACCCGGCGGTTTTGCTAGCAGGAGTTCAACCCCAACGAACACAGCCCGGACACCCCTGGGGCAAAAACGGCTTCCGACGAACAATAGGTGCTTGCTGTGGAACACCTATCCCAAGTGGGGGTAGCCAGCTCAACAAAATGCCACACACCCAGGTGTAAGAAACAACATTGCCCAGGCATGTTCTAAGCCCCTCACCTGGTCCCTGTGCTTTGGGGAGCCGGAGGGACACCCGAGGCCCACGGCCCTGAGACCCCTTTGCAAAAAGCCGGCTTCCCACGGAAACAGTTTTCCTGAGGTGCAGACCCTATCCCAAGTGGTTGTGGCAAGGTAAAGCAAATGCCCTCCACTTCTCTGGAAGAAACCACAGTGCCCAGCCATGTTCTAAGCCCTCCCATCCTCCCTGGGCTTCTGGCAGCAGGAGTGAAAAGAGAGGAGCAGAGCACTGGGACCCGTTTGACAAAAACCGGCTTCCCACGGGAAAGTCTTTCTCCACGTGCAGACATGCTCCCAGGTGCCTGTGGCAAGGGGAAGGAAATGCCATACACTGACCTGGAAGAGACCACAGGGCCCAGGCACAGTCTGAACCCTTCCCTCAACCCGGCGGTTTTGCTAGCAGGAGTTCAAGCCCAACGAACACAGCCCGGAGACCCCTGGGGCAAAAACGGCTTCCGACGAACAATGGGTGCTTGCTGTGGAACACCTATCCCAAGTGGGGGTAGCCAGCTCAACAAAATGCCACACACCCAGGTGTAAGAAACAACATTGCCCAGGTATGGTCTAAGCCCCTCACCTCGTCCCTGTGCTTTGGGGAGCCGGAGGGACACCCGAGGCCCACGGCCCTGAGACCCCTTTGCAAAAAGCAGGCTTCCCACGGAAACAGTTTTCCTGAGGTGCAGACCCTATCCCAAGTGGTTGTGGCAAGGTAAAGCCAATGCCCTCCACTTCTCTGGAAGAAACCACAGTGCCCAGCCATGTTCTAAGCCCTCCCATCCTCCCTGGGCTTCTGGCAGCAGGAGTGAAAAGAGAGGAGCAGAGCACTGGGACCCGTTTGACAAAAACCGGCTTCCACGGGAAAGTCTTTCTCCACGTGCAGACATGCTCCCAGGTGCCTGTGGCAAGGGGAAGGAAATGCCATACACTGACCTGGAAGAGACCACAGGGCCCAGGCACAGTCTGAAACCTTCCCTCAACCCGGCGGTTTTGCTAGCAGGAGTTCAAGCCCAACGAACACAGCCCGGAGACCCCTGGGGCAAAAACGGCTTCCGACGAACAATGGGTGCTTGCTGTGGAACACCTATCCCAAGTGGGGGTAGCCAGCTCAACAAAATGCCACACACCCAGGTGTAAGAAACAACATTGCCCAGGCATGGTCTAAGCCCCTCACCTCGTCCCTGTGCTTTGGGGAGCCGGAGGGACACCCGAGGCCCACGGCCCTGAGACCCCTTTGCAAAAAGCATGCTTCCCACGGAAACAGTTTTCCTGAGGTACAGACCCTATCCCAAGTGGTTGTGGCAAGGTAAAGCCAATGCCCTCCACTTCTCTGGAAGAAACCACAGTGCCCAGCCATGTTCTAAGCCCTCCCATCCTCCCTGGGCTTCTGGCAGCAGGAGTGAAAAGAGAGGAGCAGAGCACTGGGACCCGTTTGACAAAAACCGGCTTCCCACGGGAAAGTCTTTCTCCACGTGCAGACATGCTCCCAGGTGCCTGTGGCAAGGGGAAGGAAATGCCATACACTGACCTGGAAGAGACCACAGGGCCCAGGCACAGTCTGAACCCTTCCCTCAACCCGGCGGTTTTGCTAGCAGGAGTTCAACCCCAAGGAACACAGCCCGGAGACCCCTGGGGCAAAAACGGCTTCCAACGAACAATAGGTGCTTGCTGTGGAACACCTATCCCAAGTGGGGGTAGCCAGCTGAACAAAATGCCACACACCCAGGTGTAAGAAACAACATTGCCCAGCCATGGTCTAAGCCCCTCACCTCGTCCCTGTGCTTTGGGGAGCCGGAGGGACACCCGAGGCCCACGGCCCTGAGACCCCTTTGCAAAAAGCCGGCTTCCCACGGAAACAGTTTTCCTGAGGTGCAGACCCTATCCCAAGTGGTTGTGGCAAGGTAAAGCAAATGCCCTCCACTTCTCTGGAAGAAACCCCAGTGCCCAGCCATGTTCTAAGCCCTCCCATCCTCCCTGGGCTTCTGGCAGCAGGAGTGAAAAGAGAGGAGCAGAGCACTGGGACCCGTTTGACAAAAACCGGCTTCCCATGGGAAAGTCTTTCTCCACGTGCAGACATGCTCCCAGGTGCCTGTGGCAAGGGGAAGGAAATGCCATACACTGACCTGGAAGAGACCACAGGGCCCAGGCACAGTCTGAACCCTTCCCTCAACCCGACGGTTTTGCTAGCAGGAGTTCAAGCCCAACGAACACAGCCCGGAGACCCGTGGGGCAAAAACGGCTTCCGACGAACAATAGGTGCTTGCTGTGGAACACCTATCCCAAGTGGGGGTAGCCAGCTCAACAAAATGCCACACACCCAGGTGTAAGAAACAACATTGCCCAGGCATGGTCTAAGCCCCTCACCTCGTCCCTGTGCTTTGGGGAGCCGGAGGGACGCCCGAGGCCCATGGCCCTGAGACCCCTTTGCAAAAAGCCGGCTTCCCACGGAAACAGTTTTCTTGAGGTGCAGACCCTATCCCAAGTGGTTGTGGCAAGGTAAAGCCATGCCCTCACTTCTCTGGAAGAAACCACAGTGCCCAGGCATGTTCTAAGGCCTCCCATCCTCCCTGGGCTTCTGGCAGCAGGAGTGAAAAGAGAGGAGCAAAGCACTGGGACCCGTTTGACAAAAACCGGCTTCCCACGGGAAAGTCTTTCTCCACGTGCAGACATGCTCCCAGGTGCCTGTGGCAAGGGGAAGGAAATGCCATACACTGACCTGGAAGAGAACACAGGGCCCAGGCACAGTCTGAACCCTTCCCTCAACCCGGCGGTTTTGCTAGCAGGAGTTCAAGCCCAACGAACACAGCCCGGAGACCCCTGGGGCAAAAACGGCTTCCGACGAACAATGGGTGCTTGCTGTGGAACACCTATCCCAAGTGGGGGTAGCCAGCTCAACAAAATGCCACACACCCAGGTGTAAGAAACAACATTGCCCAGGCATGGTCTAAGCCCCTCACCTCGTCCCTGTGCTTTGGGGAGCCGGAGGGACACCCGAGGCCCACGGCCCTGAGACCCCTTTGCAAAAAGCCGGCTTCCCACGGAAACAGTTTTCCTGAGGTGCAGACCCTATCCCAAGTGGTTGTGGCAAGGTAAAGCCAATGCCCTCCACTTCTCTGGAAGAAACCACAGTGCCCAGCCATGTTCTAAGCCCTCCCATCCTCCCTGGGCTTCTGGCAGCAGGAGTGAAAAGAGAGGAGCAGAGCACTGGGACCCGTTTGACAAAAACCGGCTTCCCATGGGAAAGTCTTTCTCCACGTTCAGACATGCTCCCAGGTGCCTGTGGCAAGGGGAAGGAAATGCCATACACTGACCTGGAAGAGACCACAGGGCCCAGGCACAGTCTGAACCCTTCCCTCAACCCGGCGGTTTTGCTAGCAGGAGTTCAAGCCCAACGAACACAGCCCGGAGACCCGTGGGGCAAAAACGGCTTCCGACGAACAATAGGTGCTTGCTGTGGAACACCTATCCCAAGTGGGGGTAGCCAGCTCAACAAAATGCCACACACCCAGGTGTAAGAAACAACATTGCCCAGGCATGGTCTAAGCCCCTCACCTCGTCCCTGTGCTTTGGGGAGCCGGAGGGACGCCCGAGGCCCATGGCCCTGAGACCCCTTTGCAAAAAGCCGGCTTCCCACGGAAACAGTTTTCTTGAGGTGCAGACCCTATCCCAAGTGGTTGTGGCAAGGTAAAGCCATGCCCTCACTTCTCTGGAAGAAACCACAGTGCCCAGGCATGTTCTAAGGCCTCCCATCCTCCCTGGGCTTCTGGCAGCAGGAGTGAAAAGAGAGGAGCAGAGCACTGGGACCCGTTTGACAAAAACCGGCTTCCCACGGGAAAGTCTTTCTCCACGTGCAGACATGCTCCCAGGTGCCTGTGGCAAGGGGAAGGAAATGCCATACACTGACCTGGAAGAGAACACAGGGCCCAGGCACAGTCTGAACCCTTCCCTCAACCCGGCGGTTTTGCTAGCAGGAGTTCAAGCCCAACGAACACAGCCCGGAGACCCCTGGGGCAAAAACGGCTTCCGACGAACAATAGTGCTTGCTGTGGAACATCTATCCCAAGTGGGGGTAGCCAGCTCAACAAAATGCCACACACCCAGGTGCAAGAAACACCATTGCCCAGGAATGGTCTAAGCCCCTCACCTCGTCCCTGTGCTTTGGGGAGCCGGAGGGACACCCGAGGCCCACGGCCCTGAGACCCCTTTGCAAAAAGCCGGCTTCCCACGGAGACAGTTTTCCTGAGGTGTAGACCCTCTCCCAAGTGGTTGTGGCAAGGTAAAGCCAATGCCCTCCACTTCTCTGGAAGAAACCACAGTGCCCAGGCATGTTCTAAGGCCTCCCATCCTCCCTGGGCTTCTGGCAGCAGGAGTGAAAAGAGAGGAGCAGAGCACTGGGACCCGTTTGACAAAAACCGGCTTCCCACGGGAAAGTCTTTCTCCACGTGCAGACATGCTCCCAGGTGCCTGTGGCAAGGGGAAGGAAATGCCATACACTGACCTGGAAGAGACCACAGGGCCCAGGCACAGTCTGAACCCTTCCCTCAACCCGGCGGTTTTGCTAGCAGGAGTTCAAGCCCAACGAACACAGCCCGGAGACCCCTGGGGCAAAAACGGCTTCCGACGAACAATAGGTGCTTGCTGTGGAACACCTATCCCAAGTGGGGGTAGCCAGCTCAACAAAATGCCACACACCCAGGTGTAAGAAACAACATTGCCCAGGCATGGTCTAAGCCCCTCACCTCGTCCCTGTGCTTTGGGGAGGCGGAGGGACACACGAGGCCCATGGCCCTGAGACCCCTTTGCAAAAAGCCGGCATCCCACGGAGACAGATTTCCTGAGGTGTAGACCCTCTCCTAAGTGGTTGTGGCAAGGTAAAGCCAATGCCCTCCACTTCTCTGGAAGAAACCACAGTGCCCAGCCATGTTCTAAGCCCTCCCATCCTCCCTGGGCTTCTGGCAGCAGGAGTGAAAAGTGAGGAGCAGAGCACTGGGACCCGTTTGACAAAAACCGGCTTCCCACGGGAAAGTCTTTCTCCACGTGCAGACATGCTCCCAGGTGCCTGTGGCAAGGGGAAGGAAATGCCATACACTGACCTGGAAGAGACCACAGGGCCCAGGCACAGTCTGAACCCTTCCCTCAACCCGGCGGTTTTGCTAGCAGGAGTTCAACCCCAACGAACACAGCCCGGAGACCCATGGGGCAAAAACGGCTTCCGACGAACAATAGGTGCTTGCTGTGGAACACCTATCCCAAGTGGGGGTAGCCAGCTCAACAAAATGCCACACACCCAGGTGTAAGAAACAACATTGCCCAGGCATGGTCTAAGCCCCTCACCTCGTCCCTGTGCTTTGGGGAGCCGGAAGGACACCCGAGGCCCACGGCCCTGAGACCCCTTTGCAAAAAGCCGGCTTCCCACGGAAACAGTTTTCCTGAGGTACAGACCCTATCCCAAGTGGCTGTAGCAAGGTAAAGCAAATGCCCTCCACTTCTCTGGAAGAAACCACAGTGCCCAGCCATGTTCTAAGCCCTCCCATCCTCCCTGGGCTTCTGGCAGCAGGAGTGAAAAGAGAGGAGCAGAGCACTGGGACCCGTTTGACAAAAACCGGCTTCCCACGGGAAAGTCTTTCTCCACGTGCAGACATGCTCCCAGGTGCCTGTGGCAAGGGGAAGGAAATGCCATACACTGACCTGGAAGAGACCACAGGGCCCAGGCACAGTCTGAACCCTTCCCTCAACCCGGCGGTTTTGCTAGCAGGAGTTCAAGCCCAACGAACACAGCCCGGAGAACCCTGGGGCAAAACCGGCTTCCGACGAACAATAGTGCTTGCTGTGGAACATCTATCCCAAGTGGGGGTAGCCAGCTCAACAAAATGCCACACACCCAGGTGCAAGAAACACCATTGCCCAGGAATGGTCTAAGCCCCTCACCTCGTCCCTGTGCTTTGGGGAGCCGGAGGGACACCCGAGGCCCACGGCCCTGAGACCCCTTTGCAAAAAGCCGGCTTCCCACGGAGACAGTTTTCCTGAGGTGTAGACCCTCTCCCAAGTGGTTGTGGCAAGGTAAAGCCAATGCCCTCCACTTCTCTGGAAGAAACCACAGTGCCCAGCCATGTTCTAAGCCCTCCCATCCTCCCTGGGCTTCTGGCAGCAGGAGTGAAAAGAGAGGAGCAGAGCACTGGGACCCGTTTGACAAAAACCGGCTTCCCACGGGAAAGTCTTTCTCCACGTGCAGACATGCTCCCAGGTGCCTGTGGCAAGGGGAAGGAAATGCCATACACTGACCTGGAAGAGACCACAGGGCCCAGGCACAGTCTGAACCCTTCCCTCAACCCGGCGGTTTTGCTAGCAGGAGTTCAAGCCCAACGAACACAGCCCGGAGACCCCTGGGGCAAAAACGGCTTCCGACGAACAATGGGTGCTTGCTGTGGAACACCTATCCCAAGTGGGGGTAGCCAGCTCAACAAAATGCCACACACCCAGGTGTAAGAAACAACATTGCCCAGGCATGGTCTAAGCCCCTCACCTCGTCCCTGTGCTTTGGGGAGCCGGAGGGACACCCGAGGCCCACGGCCCTGAGACCCCTTTGCAAAAAGCAGGCTTCCCACGGAAACAGTTTTCCTGAGGTGCAGACCCTATCCCAAGTGGTTGTGGCAAGGTAAAGCAAATGCCCTCCACTTCTCTGGAAGAAACCACAGTGCCCAGCCATGTTCTAAGCCCTCCCATCCTCCCTGGGCTTCTGGCAGCAGGAGTGAAAAGAGAGGAGCAGAGCACTGGGACCCGTTTGACAAAAACCGGCTTCCCACGGGAAAGTCTTTCTCCACGTGCAGACATGCTCCCAGGTGCCTGTGGCAAGGGGAAGGAAATGCCATACACTGACCTGGAAGAGACCACAGGGCCCAGGCACAGTCTGAACAATTCCCTCCACCCGGCGGTTTTGCTAGCAGGAGTTCAAGCCCAACGAACACAGCCCGGAGACCCCTGGGGCAAAAACGGCTTCCGACGAACAATAGGTGCTTGCTGTGGAACACCTATCCCAAGTGGGGGTAGCCAGCTCAACAAAATGCCACATACCCAGGTGTAAGAACCAACATTGCGCAGGCATGGTCTAAGCCCCTCACCTCGTCCCTGTGCTTTGGGGAGCCGGAGGGACACACGAGGCCCATGGCCCTGAGACCCCTTTGCATAAAGCCGGCATCCCACGGAGACAGTTTTCCTGAGGTGTAAACCCTCCCCCAAGTGGTTGTGGCAAGGTAAAGCCAATGCCCTCCACTTCTCTGGAAGAAACCACAGTGCCCAGCCATGTTCTAAGCCCTCCCATCCTCCCTGGGCTTCTGGCAGCAGGAGTGAAAAGTGAGGAGCAGAGCACTGGGACCCGTTTGACAAAAACCGGCTTCCCACGGGAAAGTCTTTCTCCACGTGCAGACATGCTCCCAGGTGCCTGTGGCAAGGGGAAGGAAATGCCATACACTGACCTGGAAGAGACCACAGGGCCCATGCACAGTCTGAACACTTCCCTCAACCCGGCGGTTTTGCTAGCAGGAGTTCTAGCCCAACGAACACAGCCCGGAGACCCCTGGGGCAAAAACGGCTTCCGACGAACAATAGGTGCTTGCTGTGGAACACCTATCCCAAGTGGGGGTAGCCAGCTCAACAAAATGCCACACACCCAGGTGTAAGAAACAACATTGCCCAGCCATGGTCTAAGCCCCTCACCTCGTCCCTGTGCTTTGGGGAGCCGGAGGGACACCCGAGGCCCACGGCCCTGAGACCCCTTTGCAAAAAGCCGGCTTCCCACGGAAACAGTTTTCCTGAGGTGCAGACCCTCTCACAAGTGGTTGTGGCAAGGTAAAGCCAATGCCCTCCACTTCTCTGGAAGAAACCACAGTGCCCAGCCATGTTCTAAGCCCTCCCATCCTCCCTGGGCTTCTGGCAGCAGGAGTGAAAAGAGAGGAGCAGAGCACTGGGACCCGTTTGACAAAAACCGGCTTCCACGGGAAAGTCTTTCTCCACGTGCAGACATGCTCCCAGGTGCCTGTGGCAAGGGGAAGGAAATGCCATACACTGACCTGGAAGAGACCACAGGGCCCAGGCACAGTCTGAACCCTTCCCTCAACCCGGCGGTTTTGCTAGCAGGAGTTCAAGCCCAACGAACACAGCCCAGAGACCCCTGGGGCAAAAACGGCTTCCGACGAACAATGGGTGCTTGCTGTGGAACACCTATCCCAAGTGGGGGTAGCCAGCTCAACAAAATGCCACACACCCAGGTGTAAGAAACAACATTGCCCAGCCATGGTCTAAGCCCCTCACCTCGTCCCTGTGCTTTGGGGAGCCGGAGGGACACCCGAGGCCCACGGCCCTGAGACCCCTTTGCAAAAAGCCGGCTTCCCACGGAAACAGTTTTCCTGAGGTGCAGACCCTATCCCAAGTGGTTGTGGCAAGGTAAAGCCAATGCCCTCCACTTCTCTGGAAGAAACCACAGTGCCCAGCCATGTTCTAAGCCCTCCCATCCTCCCTGGGCTTCTGGCAGCAGGAGTGAAAAGAGAGGAGCAGAGCACTGGGACCCGTTTGACAAAAACCGGCTTCCCACGGGAAAGTCTTTCTCCACGTGCAGACATGCTGCAAGGTGCCTGTGGCAAGGGGAAGGAAATGCCATACACTGACCTGGAAGAGACCACAGGGCCCAGGCACAGTCTGAACCCTTCCCTCAACCCAGCGGTTTTGCTAGCAGGAGTTCAAGCCCAACGAACACAGCCCGGAGACCCCTGGGGCAAAAACGGCTTCCGACGAACAATGGGTGCTTGCTGTGGAACACCTATCCCAAGTGGGGGTAGCCAGCTCAACAAAATGCCACACACCCAGGTGTAAGAAACAACATTGCCCAGGCATGGTCTAAGCCCCTCACCTCGTCCCTGTGCTTTGGGGAGCCGGAGGGACACCCGAGGCCCACGGCCCTGAGACCCCTTTGCAAAAAGCATGCTTCCCACGGAAACAGTTTTCCTGAGGTGTAGACCCTCTCCCAAGTGGTTGTGGCAAGGTAAAGCCAATGCCCTCAACTTCTCTGGAAGAAACCACAGTGCCCAGCCATGTTCTAAGCCCTCCCATCCTCCCTGGGCTTCTGGCAGCAGGAGTGAAAAGTGAGGAGCAGAGCACTGGGACCCGTTTGACAAAAACCGGCTTCCCACGGGAAAGTCTTTCTCCACGTGCAGACATGCTCCCAGGTGCCTGTGGCAAGGGGAAGGAAATGCCATACACTGACCTGGAAGAGACCACAGGGCCCATGCACAGTCTGAACCCTTCCCTCAACCCGGCGGTTTTGCTAGCAGGAGTTCTAGCCCAACGAACACAGCCCGGAGACCCCTGGGGCAAAAACGGCTTCCGACGAACAATAGGTGCTTGCTGTGGAACACCTATCCCAAGTGAGGGTAGCCAGGTCACCAAAATGCCACACACCCAGGTGTAAGAAACAACATTGCCCAGGCATGGTCTAAGCCCCTCACCTCGTCCCTGTGCTTTGGGGAGCCGGAGGGACACCCGAGGCCCACGGCCCTGAGACCCCTTTGCAAAAAGCCGGCTTCCCACGGAAACAGTTTTCCTGAGGTGCAGACCCTCTCACAAGTGGTTGTGGCAAGGTAAAGCAAATGCCCTCCACTTCTCTGGAAGAAACCACAGTGCCCAGCCATGTTCTAAGCCCTCCCATCCTCCCTGGGCTTCTGGCAGCAGGAGTGAAAAGAGAGGAGCAGAGCACTGGGACCCGTTTGACAAAAACCGGCTTCCACGGGAAAGTCTTTCTCCACGTGCAGACATGCTCCCAGGTGCCTGTGGCAAGGGGAAGGAAATGCCATACACTGACCTGGAAGAGACCACAGGGCCCAGGCACAGTCTGAACCCTTCCCTCAACCCGGCGGTTTTGCTAGCAGGAGTTCAAGCCCAACGAACACAGCCCAGAGACCCCTGGGGCAAAAACGGCTTCCGACGAACAATGGGTGCTTGCTGTGGAACACCTATCCCAAGTGGGGGTAGCCAGCTCACCAAAATGCCACACACGCAGGTGTAAGAAACAACATTGCCCAGGCATGGTCTAAGCCCCTCACCTCGTCCCTGTGCTTTGGGGAGCCGGAGGGACACCCGAGGCCCACGGCCCTGAGACCCCTTTGCAAAAAGCATGCTTCCCACGGAAACAGTTTTCCTGAGGTGCAGACCCTATCCCAAGTGGTTGTGGCAAGGTAAAGCCAATGCCCTCCACTTCTCTGGAAGAAACCACAGTGCCCAGCCATGTTCTAAGCCCTCCCATCCTCCCTGGGCTTCTGGCAGCAGGAGTGAAAAGAGAGGAGCAGAGCACTGGGACCCGTTTGACAAAAACCGGCTTCCCACGGGAAAGTCTTTCTCCACGTGCAGACATGCTCCCAGGTGCCTGTGGCAAGGGGAAGGAAATGCCATACACTGACCTGGAAGAGACCACAGGGCCCAGGCACAGTCTGAACCATTCCCTCCACCCGGCGGTTTTGCTAGCAGGAGTTCAAGCCCAACGAACACAGCCCGGAGACCCCTGGGGCAAAAACGGCTTCCGACGAACAATAGGTGCTTGCTGTGGAACACCTATCCCAAGTGGGGGTAGCCAGCTCAACAAAATGCCACACACCCAGGTGTAAGAACCAACATTGCGCAGGCATGGTCTAAGCCCCTCACCTCGTCCCTGTGCTTCGGGGAGCCGGAGGGACACCCGAGGCCCACGGCCCTGAGACCCCTTTGCAAAAAGCCGGCTTCCCACGGAAACAGTTTTCCTGAGGTGCAGACCCTCTCACAAGTGGTTGTGGCAAGGTAAAGCCAATGCCCTCCACTTCTCTGGAAGAAACCACAGTGCCCAGCCATGTTCTAAGCCCTCCCATCCTCCCTGGGCTTCTGGCAGCAGGAGTGAAAAGAGAGGAGCAGAGCACTGGGACCCGTTTGACAAAAACCGGCTTCCACGGGAAAGTCTTTCTCCACGTGCAGACATGCTCCCAGGTGCCTATGGCAAGGGGAAGGAAATGCCATACACTGACCTGGAAGAGACCACAGGGCCCAGGCACAGTCTGAACCCTTCCCTCAACCCGGCGGTTTTGCTAGCAGGAGTTCGAGCCCAACGAACACAGCCCGGAGACCCCTGGGGCAAAAACGGCTTCCGACGAACAATGGGTGCTTGCTGTGGAACACCTATCCCAAGTGGGGGTAGCCAGCTCAACAAAATGCCACACACCCAGGTGTAAGAAACAACATTGCCCAGGCATGGTCTAAGCCCCTCACCTCGTCCCTGTGCTTTGGGGAGCCGGAGGGACACCCGAGGCCCACGGCCCTGAGACCCCTTTGCAAAAAGCATGCTTCCCACGGAAACAGTTTTCCTGAGGTGCAGACCCTATCCCAAGTGGTTGTGGCAAGGTAAAGCCAATGCCCTCCACTTCTCTGGAAGAAACCACAGTGCCCAGCCATGTTCTAAGGCCTCCCATCCTCCCTGGGCTTCTGGCAGCAGGAGTGAAAAGAGAGGAGCAGAGCACTGGGACCCGTTTGACAAAAACCGGCTTCCCACGGGAAAGTCTTTCTCCACGTGCAGACATGCTCCCAGGTGCCTGTGGCAAGGGGAAGGAAATGCCATACACTGACCTGGAAGAGACCACAGGGCCCAGGCACAGTCTGAACCCTTCCCTCAACCCGGCGGTTTTGCTAGCAGGAGTTCAAGCCCAACGAACACAGCCCGGAGACCCCTGGGGCAAAAACGGCTTCCGACGAACAATAGGTGCTTGCTGTGGAACACCTATCCCAAGTGGGGGTAGCCAGCTCAACAAAATGCCACACACCCAGGTGTAAGAAACAACATTGCCCAGCCATGGTCTAAGCCCCTCACCTCGTCCCTGTGCTTTGGGGAGCCGGAGGGACACACGAGGCCCATGGCCCTGAGACCCCTTTGCAAAAAGCCGGCATCCCACGGAGACAGTTTTCCTGAGGTGTAGACCCTCTCCCAAGTGGTTGTGGCAAGGTAAAACCAATGCCCTCCACTTCTCTGGAAGAAACCACAGTGCCCAGCCATGTTCTAAGCCCTCCCATCCTCCCTGGGCTTCTGGCAGCAGGAGTGAAAAGTGAGGAGCAGAGCACTGGGACCCGTTTGACAAAAACCGGCTTCCACGGGAAAGTCTTTCTCCACGTGCAGACATGCTCCCAGGTGCCTGTGGCAAGGGGAAGGAAATGCCATACACTGACCTGGAAGAGACCACAGGGCCCAGGCACAGTCTGAACCCTTCCCTCAACCCGGCGGTTTTGCTAGCAGGAGTTCAAGCCCAACGAACACAGCCCGGAGACCCCTGGGGCAAAAACGGCTTCCGACGAACAATGGGTGCTTGCTGTGGAACACCTATCCCAAGTGGGGGTAGCCAGCTCAACAAAATGCCACACACCCAGGTGTAAGAAACAACATTGCCCAGGCATGGTCTAAGCCCCTCACCTCGTCCCTGTGCTTTGGGGAGCCGGAGGGACACCCGAGGCCCACGGCCCTAAGACCCCTTTGCAAAAAGCATGCTTCCCACGGAAACAGTTTTCCTGAGGTGTAGACCCTCTCCCAAGTGGTTGTGGCAAGGTAAAGCCAATGCCCTCAACTTCTCTGGAAGAAACCACAGTGCCCAGCCATGTTCTAAGGCCTCCCATCCTCCCTGGGCTTCTGGCAGCAGGAGTGAAAAGAGAGGAGCAGAGCACTGGGACCCGTTTGACAAAAACCGGCTTCCACGGGAAAGTCTTTCTCCACGTGCAGACATGCTCCCAGGTGCCTGTGGCAAGGGGAAGGAAATGCCATACACTGACCTGGAAGAGACCACAGGGCCCAGGCACAGTCTGAACCCTTCCCTCAACCCGGCGGTTTTGCTAGCAGGAGTTCAAGCCCAACGAACACAGCCCAGAGACCCCTGGGGCAAAAACGGCTTCCGACGAACAATGGGTGCTTGCTGTGGAACACCTATCCCAAGTGGGGGTAGCCAGCTCAACAAAATGCCACACACCCAGGTGTAAGAAACAACATTGCCCAGGCATGGTCTAAGCCCCTCACCTCGTCCCTGTGCTTCGGGGAGCCGGAGGGACACCCGAGGCCCACGGCCCTGAGACCCCTTTGCAAAAAGCAGGCTTCCCACGGAAACAGTTTTCCTGAGGTGCAGACCCTCTCACAAGTGGTTGTGGCAAGGTAAAGCCAATGCCCTCCACTTCTCTGGAAGAAACCACAGTGCCCAGCCATGTTCTAAGCCCTCCCATCCTCCCTGGGCTTCTGGCAGCAGGAGTGAAAAGAGAGGAGCAGAGCACTGGGACCCGTTTGACAAAAACCGGCTTCCCACGGGAAAGTCTTTCTCCACGTGCAGACATGCTCCCAGGTGCCTGTGGCAAGGGGAAGGAAATGCCATACACTGACCTGGAAGAGACCACAGGGCCCAGGCACAGTCTGAACCATTCCCTCCACCCGGCGGTTTTGCTAGCAGGAGTTCAAGCCCAACGAACACAGCCCGGAGACCCCTGGGGCAAAAACGGCTTCCGACGAACAATAGGTGCTTGCTGTGGAACACCTATCCCAAGTGGGGGTAGCCAGCTCAACAAAATGCCACACACCCAGGTGTAAGAAACAACATTGCCCAGGCATGGTCTAAGCCCCTCACCTCGTCCCTGTGCTTCGGGGAGCCGGAGGGACACACGAGGCCCATGGCCCTGAGACCCCTTTGCAAAAAGTCGGCATCCCACGGAGACAGTTTTCCTGAGGTGTAAACCCTCTCCCAAGTGGTTGTGGCAAGGTAAAGCCAATGCCCTCCACTTCTCTGGAAGAAACCACAGTGCCCAGCCATGTTCTAAGCCCTCCCATCCTCCCTGGGCTTCTGGCAGCAGGAGTGAAAAGTGAGGAGCAGAGCACTGGGACCCGTTTGACAAAAACCGGCTTCCACGGGAAAGTCTTTCTCCACGTGCAGACATGCTCCCAGGTGCCTGTGGCAAGGGGAAGGAAATGCCATACACTGACCTGGAAGAGACCACAGGGCCCAGGCACAGTCTGAACCCTTCCCTCAACCCGGCGGTTTTGCTAGCAGGAGTTCAAGCACAACGAACACAGCCCAGAGACCCCTGGGGCAAAAACGGCTTCCGACGAACAATGCGTGCTTGCTGTGGAACACCTATCCCAAGTGGGGGTAGCCAGCTCAACAAAATGCCACACACCCAGGTGAAAGAAACAACATTGCCCAGGCATGGTCTAAGCCCCTCACCTCGTCCCTGTGCTTTGGGGAGCCGGAGGGACACCCGAGGCCCACGGCCCTGAGACCCCTTTGCAAAAAGCATGCTTCCCACGGAAACAGTTTTCCTGAGGTGCAGACCCTATCCCAAGTGGTTGTGGCAAGGTAAAGCCAATGCCCTCCACTTCTCTGGAAGAAACCACAGTGCCCAGCCATGTTCTAAGCCCTCCCATCCTCCCTTGGCTTCTGGCAGCAGGAGTGAAAAGAGAGGAGCAGAGCACTGGGACCCGTTTGACAAAAACCGGCTTCCCACGGGAAAGTCTTTCTCCACGTGCAGACATGCTCCCAGGTGCCTGTGGCAAGGGGAAGGAAATGCCATACACTGACCTGGAAGAGACCACAGGGCCCAGGCACAGTCTGAACCCTTCCCTCAACCCGGCGGTTTTGCTAGCAGGAGTTCAAGCCCAACGAACACAGCCCGGAGACCCCTGGGGCAAAAACGGCTTCCGACGAACAACAGGTGCTTGCTGTGGAACACCTATCCCAAGTGGGGGTAGCCAGCTCAACAAAATGCCACACACCCAGGTGTAAGAAACAACATTGCCCAGGCATGGTCTAAGCCCCTCACCTCGTCCCTGTGCTTTGGGGAGCCGGAGGGACACCCGAGGCCCACGGCCCTGAGACCCCTTTGCAAAAAGCCGGCTTCCCACGGAAACAGTTTTCCTGAGGTGCAGACCCTCTCACAAGTGGTTGTGGCAAGGTAAAGCAAATGCCCTCCACTTCTCTGGAAGAAACCACAGTGCCCAGCCATGTTCTAAGCCCTCCCATCCTCCCTGGGCTTCTGGCAGCAGGAGTGAAAAGAGAGGAGCAGAGCACTGGGACCCGTTTGACAAAAACCGGCTTCCACGGGAAAGTCTTTCTCCACGTGCAGACATGCTCCCAGGTGCCTGTGGCAAGGGGAAGGAAATGCCATACACTGACCTGGAAGAGACCACAGGGCCCAGGCACAGTCTGAACCCTTCCCTCAACCCGGCGGTTTTGCTAGCAGGAGTTCAAGCCCAACGAACACAGCCCGGAGACCCCTGGGACAAAAACGGCTTCCGACGAACAATGGGTGCTTGCTGTGGAACACCTATCCCAAGTGGGGGTAGCCAGCTCAACAAAATGCCACACACCCAGGTGTAAGAAACAACATTGCCCAGGCATGGTCTAAGCCCCTCACCTCGTCCCTGTGCTTTGGGGAGCCGGAGGGACACCCGAGGCCCACGGCCCTGAGACCCCTTTGTAAAAAGCATGCTTCCCACGGAAACAGTTTTCCTGAGGTGCAGACCCTATCCCAAGTGGTTGTGGCAAGGTAAATCCAATGCCCTCCACTTCTCTGGAAGAAACCACAGTGCCCAGGCATGTTCTAAGGCCTCCCATCCTCCCTGGGCTTCTGGCAGCAGGAGTGAAAAGAGAGGAGCAGAGCACTGGGACCCGTTTGACAAAAACCGGCTTCCCACGGGAAAGTCTTTCTCCACGTGCAGACATGCTCCCAGGTGCCTGTGGCAAGGGGAAGGAAATGCCATACACTGACCTGGAAGAGACCACAGGGCCCAGGCACAGTCTGAACCCTTCCCACAACCCGGCGGTTTTGCTAGCAGGAGTTCAAGCCCAACGAACACAGCCCGGAGACCCCTGGGGCAAAAACGGCTTCCGACGAACAATAGGTGCTTGCTGTGGAACACCTATCCCAAGTGGGGGTAGCCAGCTCAACAAAATGCCACACACCCAGGTGTAAGAAACAACATTGCCCAGGCATGGTCTAAGCCCCTCACCTCGTCCCTGTGCTTTGGGGAGCCGGAGGGACACACGAGGCCCATGGCCCTGAGACCCCTTTGCAAAAAGCCGGCATCCCACGGAGACAGTTTTCCTGAGGTGTAGACCCTCTCCCAAGTGGTTGTGGCAAGGTAAAGCCAATGCCCTCCACTTCTCTGGAAGAAACCACAGTGCCCAGCCATGTTCTAAGCCCTCCCATCCTCCCTGGGCTTCTGGCAGCAGGAGTGAAAAGAGAGGAGCAGAGCACTGGGACCCGTTTGACAAAAACCGGCTTCCCACGGGAAAGTCTTTCTCCACGTGCAGACATGCTCCCAGGTGCCTGTGGCAAGGGGAAGGAAATGCCATACACTGACCTGGAAGAGACCACAGGGCCCAGGCACAGTCTGAACCCTTCCCTCAACCCGGCGGTTTTGCTAGCAGGAGTTCAAGCCCAACGAACACAGCCCGGAGACCCCTGGGGCAAAAACGGCTTCCGACGAACAACGGGTGCTTGCTGTGGAACACCTATCCCAAGTGGGGGTAGCCAGCTCAACAAAATGCCACACACCCAGGTGTAAGAAACAACATTGCCCAGGCATGGTCTAAGCCCCTCACCTCGTCCCTGTGCTTTGGGGAGCCGGAGGGACACCCGAGGCCCACGGCCCTGAGACCCCTTTGCAAAAAGCCGGCTTCCCACGGAAACAGTTTTCCTGAGGTGCAGACCCTCTCACAAGTGGTTGTGGCAAGGTAAAGCAAATGCCCTCCACTTCTCTGGAAGAAACCACAGTGCCCAGCCATGTTCTAAGCCCTCCCATCCTCCCTGGGCTTCTGGCAGCAGGAGTGAAAAGAGAGGAGCAGAGCACTGGGACCCGTTTGACAAAAACCGGCATCCCACGGGAAAGTCTTTCTCCACGTGCAGACATGCTCCCAGGTGCCTGTGGCAAGGGGAAGGAAATGCCATACACTGACCTGGAAGAGACCACAGGGCCCAGGCACAGTCTGAACCCTTCCCTCAACCCGGCGGTTTTGCTAGCAGGAGTTCAAGCCCAACGAACACAGCCCGGAGACCCCTGGGGCAAAAACGGCTTCCGACGAACAATGGGTGCTTGCTGTGGAACACCTATCCCAAGTGGGGGTAGCCAGCTCAACAAAATGCCACACACCCAGGTGTAAGAAACAACATTGCCCAGGCATGGTCTAAGCCCCTCACCTCGTCCCTGTGCTTTGGGGAGCCGGAGGGACACCCGAGGCCCACGGCCCTGAGACCCCTTTGCAAAAAGCATGCTTCCCACGGAAACAGTTTTCCTGAGGTGCAGACCCTATCCCAAGTGGTTGTGGCAAGGTAAAGCCAATGCCCTCCACTTCTCTGGAAGAAACCACAGTGCCCAGGCATGTTCTAAGGCCTCCCATCCTCCCTGGGCTTCTGGCAGCAGGAGTGAAAAGAGAGGAGCAGAGCACTGGGACCCGTTTGACAAAAACCGGCTTCCCACGGGAAAGTCTTTCTCCACGTGCAGACATGCTCCCAGGTGCCTGTGGCAAGGGGAAGGAAATGCCATACACTGACCTGGAAGAGACCACAGGGCCCAGGCACAGTCTGAACCCTTCCCTCAACCCGGCGGTTTTGCTAGCAGGAGTTCAAGCCCAACGAACACAGCCCGGAGACCCCTGGGGCAAAAACGGCTTCTGACGAACAATAGGTGCTTGCTGTGGAACACCTATCCCAAGTGGGGGTAGCCAGCTCAACAAAATGCCACACACCCAGGTGTAAGAAACAACATTGCCCAGCCATGGTCTAAGCCCCTCACCTCGTCCCTGTGCTTTGGGGAGCCGGAGGGACACACGAGGCCCATGGCCCTGAGACCCCTTTGCAAAAAGCCGGCATCCCACGGAGACAGTTTTCCTGAGGTGTAGACCCTCTCCCAAGTGGTTGTGGCAAGGTAAAACCAATGCCCTCCACTTCTCTGGAAGAAACCACAGTGCCCAGCCATGTTCTAAGCCCTCCCATCCTCCCTGGGCTTCTGGCAGCAGGAGTGAAAAGTGAGGAGCAGAGCACTGGGACCCGTTTGACAAAAACCGGCTTCCACGGGAAAGTCTTTCTCCACGTGCAGACATGCTCCCAGGTGCCTGTGGCAAGGGGAAGGAAATGCCATACACTGACCTGGAAGAGACCACAGGGCCCAGGCACAGTCTGAACCCTTCCCTCAACCCGGCGGTTTTGCTAGCAGGAGTTCAAGCCCAACGAACACAGCCCGGAGACCCCTGGGGCAAAAACGGCTTCTGACGAACAATAGGTGCTTGCTGTGGAACACCTATCCCAAGTGGGGGTAGCCAGCTCAACAAAATGCCACACACCCAGGTGTAAGAAACAACATTGCCCAGCCATGGTCTAAGCCCCTCACCTCGTCCCTGTGCTTTGGGGAGCCGGAGGGACACACGAGGCCCATGGCCCTGAGACCCCTTTGCAAAAAGCCGGCATCCCACGGAGACAGTTTTCCTGAGGTGTAGACCCTCTCCCAAGTGGTTGTGGCAAGGTAAAACCAATGCCCTCCACTTCTCTGGAAGAAACCACAGTGCCCAGCCATGTTCTAAGCCCTCCCATCCTCCCTGGGCTTCTGGCAGCAGGAGTGAAAAGTGAGGAGCAGAGCACTGGGACCCGTTTGACAAAAACCGGCTTCCACGGGAAAGTCTTTCTCCACGTGCAGACATGCTCCCAGGTGCCTGTGGCAAGGGGAAGGAAATGCCATACACTGACCTGGAAGAGACCACAGGGCCCAGGCACAGTCTGAACCCTTCCCTCAACCCGGCGGTTTTGCTAGCAGGAGTTCAAGCCCAACGAACACAGCCCGGAGACCCCTGGGGCAAAAACGGCTTCCGACGAACAATGGGTGCTTGCTGTGGAACACCTATCAAAAGTGGGGGTAGCCAGCTCAACAAAATGCCACACACCCAGGTGTAAGAAACAACATTGCCCAGGCATGGTCTAAGCCCCTCACCTCGTCCCTGTGCTTTGGGGAGCCGGAGGGACACCCGAGGCCCACGGCCCTGAGACCCCTTTGCAAAAAGCATGCTTCCCACGGAAACAGTTTTCCTGAGGTGCAGACCCTATCCCAAGTGGTTGTGGCAAGGTAAAGCCAATGCCCTCCACTTCTCTGGAAGAAACCACAGTGCCCAGCCATGTTCTAAGCCCTCCCATCCTCCCTGGGCTTCTGGCAGCAGGAGTGAAAAGAGAGGAGCAGAGCACTGGGACCCGTTTGACAAAAACCGGCTTCCCACGGGAAAGTCTTTCTCCACGTTCAGACATGCTCCCAGGTGCCTGTGGCAAGGGGAAGGAAATGCCATACACTGACCTGGAAGAGACCACAGGGCCCAGGCACAGTCTGAACCCTTCCCTCAACCCGGCGGTTTTGCTAGCAGGAGTTCAAGCCCAACGAACACAGCCCGGAGACCCCTGGGGCAAAAACGGCTTCCGACGAACAATAGGTGCTTGCTGTGGAACACCTATCCCAAGTGGGGGTAGCCAGCTCAACAAAATGCCACACACCCAGGTGTAAGAAACAACATTGCCCAGGCATGGTCTAAGCCCCTCACCTCGTCCCTGTGCTTTGGGGAGCCGGAGGGACACCCGAGGCCCATGGCCCTGAGACCCCTTTGCAAAAAGCCGGCTTCCCACGGAAACAGTTTTCCTGAGGTGCAGACCCTCTCACAAGTGGTTGTGGCAAGGTAAAGCAAATGCCCTCCACTTCTCTGGAAGAAACCACAGTGCCCAGCCATGTTCTAAGCCCTCCCATCCTCCCTGGGCTTCTGGCAGCAGGAGTGAAAAGAGAGGAGCAGAGCACTGGGACCCGTTTGACAAAAACCGGCTTCCCACGGGAAAGTCTTTCTCCACGTGCAGACATGCTCCCAGGTGCCTGTGGCAAGGGGAAGGAAATGCCATACACTGACCTGGAAGAGACCACAGGGCCCAGGCACAGTCTGAACCCTTCCGTCAACCCGGCGGTTTTGCTAGCAGGAGTTCAAGCCCAACGAACACAGCCCGGAGACCCCTGGGGCAAAAACGACTTCCGACGAACAATAGGTGCTTGCTGTGGAACACCTATCCCAAGTGGGGGTAGCCAGCTCAACAAAATGCCACACACCCAGGTGTAAGAAACAACATTGCCCAGCCATGGTCTAAGCCCCTCACCTCGTCCCTGTGCTTTGGGGAGCCGGAGGGACACACGAGGCCCATGGCCCTGAGACCCCTTTGCAAAAAGCCGGCATCCCACGGGGACAGTTTTCCTGAGGTGTAGACCCTCTCCCAAGTGGTTGTGGCAAGGTAAAACCAATGCCCTCCACTTCTCTGGAAGAAACCACAGTGCCCAGCCATGTTCTAAGCCCTCCCATCCTCCCTGGGCTTCTGGCAGCAGGAGTGAAAAGTGAGGAGCAGAGCACTGGGACCCGTTTGACAAAAACCGGCTTCCACGGGAAAGTCTTTCTCCACGTGCAGACATGCTCCCAGGTGCCTGTGGCAAGGGGAAGGAAATGCCATACACTGACCTGGAAGAGACCACAGGGCCCAGGCACAGTCTGAACCCTTCCCTCAACCCGGCGGTTTTGCTAGCAGGAGTTCAAGCCCAACGAACACAGCCCGGAGACCCCTGGGGCAAAAACGGCTTCCGACGAACAATGGGTGCTTGCTGTGGAACACCTATCCCAAGTGGGGGTAGCCAGCTCAACAAAATGCCACACACCCAGGTGTAAGAAACAACATTGCCCAGGCATGGTCTAAGCCCCTCACCTCGTCCCTGTGCTTTGGGGAGCCGGAGGGACACCCGAGGCCCACGGCCCTGAGACCCCTTTGCAAAAAGCATGCTTCCCACGGAAACAGTTTTCCTGAGGTGTAGACCCTCTCCCAAGTGGTTGTGGCAAGGTAAAGCCAATGCCCTCAACTTCTCTGGAAGAAACCACAGTGCCCAGCCATGTTCTAAGCCCTCCCATCCTCCCTGGGCTTCTGGCAGCAGGAGTGAAAAGTGAGGAGCAGAGCACTGGGACCCGTTTGACAAAAACCGGCTTCCCACGGGAAAGTCTTTCTCCACGTGCAGACATGCTCCCAGGTGCCTGTGGCAAGGGGAAGGAAATGCCATACACTGACCTGGAAGAGACCACAGGGCCCATGCACAGTCTGAACCCTTCCCTCAACCCGGCGGTTTTGCTAGCAGGAGTTCTAGCCCAACGAACACAGCCCGGAGACCCCTGGGGCAAAAACGGCTTCCGACGAACAATAGGTGCTTGCTGTGGAACACCTATCCCAAGTGGGGGTAGCCAGGTCACCAAAATGCCACACACCCAGGTGTAAGAAACAACATTGCCCAGGCATGGTCTAAGCCCCTCACCTCGTCCCTGTGCTTTGGGGAGCCGGAGGGACACCCGAGGCCCACGGCCCTGAGACCCCTTTGCAAAAAGCCGGCTTCCCACGGAAACAGTTTTCCTGAGGTGCAGACCCTCTCACAAGTGGTTGTGGCAAGGTAAAGCAAATGCCCTCCACTTCTCTGGAAGAAACCACAGTGCCCAGCCATGTTCTAAGCCCTCCCATCCTCCCTGGGCTTCTGGCAGCAGGAGTGAAAAGAGAGGAGCAGAGCACTGGGACCCTTTTGACAAAAACCGGCTTCCACGGGAAAGTCTTTCT
Source organism: Ursus americanus (assembly GCF_024610735.1). Classification (NCBI taxonomy): domain Eukaryota; kingdom Metazoa; phylum Chordata; class Mammalia; order Carnivora; family Ursidae; genus Ursus; species Ursus americanus. Next base: position 791,160 of record NW_028273656.1, read on the forward strand.
CCACGTGCAGACATGCTCCCAGGTGCCTGTGGCAAGGGGAAGGAAATGCCATACACTGACCTGGAAGAGACCACAGGGCCCAGGCACAGTCTGAACCCTTCCCTCAACCCGGCGGTTTTGCTAGCAGGAGTTCAAGCCCAACGAACACAGCCCAGAGACCCCTGGGGCAAAAACGGCTTCCGACGAACAATGGGTGCTTGCTGTGGAACACCTATCCCAAGTGGGGGTAGCCAGCTCAACAAAATGCCACACACCCAGGTGTAAGAAACAACATTGCCCAGGCATGGTCTAAGCCCCTCACCTCGTCCCTGTGCTTCGGGGAGCCGGAGGGACACACGAGGCCCATGGCCCTGAGACCCCTTTGCAAAAAGCCGGCATCCCACGGAGACAGTTTTCCTGAGGTGTAAACCCTCTCCCAAGTGGTTGTGGCAAGGTAAAGCCAATGCCCTCCACTTCTCTGGAAGAAACCACAGTGCCCAGCCATGTTCTAAGCCCTCCCATCCTCCCTGGGCTTCTGGCAGCAGGAGTGAAAAGAGAGGAGCAGAGCACTGGGACCCGTTTGACAAAAACCGGCTTCCCACGGGAAAGTCTTTCTCCACGTGCAGACATGCTCCCAGGTGCCTGTGGCAAGGGGAAGGAAATGCCATACACTGACCTGGAAGAGACCACAGGGCCCAGGCACAGTCTGAACCATTCCCTCCACCCGGCGGTTTTGCTAGCAGGAGTTCAAGCCCAACGAACACAGCCCGGAGACCCCTGGGGCAAAAACGGCTTCCGACGAACAATAGGTGCTTGCTGTGGAACACCTATCCCAAGTGGGGGTAGCCAGCTCAACAAAATGCCACACACCCAGGTGTAAGAACCAACATTGCGCAGGCATGGTCTAAGCCCCTCACCTCGTCCCTGTGCTTTGGGGAGCCGGAGGGACACACGAGGCCCATGGCCCTGAGACCCCTTTGCAAAAAGCCGGCATCCCACGGAGACAGTTTTCCTGAGGTGTAAACCCTCTCCCAAGTGGTTGTGGCAAGGTAAAGCCAATGCCCTCCACTTCTCTGGAAGAAACCACAGTGCCCAGCCATGTTCTAAGCCCTCCCATCCTCCCTGGGCTTCTGGCAGCAGGAGTGAAAAGTGAGGAGCAGAGCACTGGGACCCGTTTGACAAAAACCGGCTTCCCACGGGAAAGTCTTTCTCCACGTGCAGACATGCTCCCAGGTGCCTGTGGCAAGGGGAAGGAAATGCCATACACTGACCTGGAAGAGACCACAGGGCCCAGGCACAGTCTGAACCCTTCCCTCAACCCGGCGGTTTTGCTAGCAGGAGTTCAAGCCCAACGAACACAGCCCGGAGAACCCTGGGGCAAAACCGGCTTCCGACGAACAATAGTGCTTGCTGTGGAACATCTATCCCAAGTGGGGGTAGCCAGCTCAACAAAATGCCACACACCCAGGTGCAAGAAACACCATTGCCCAGGAATGGTCTAAGCCCCTCACCTCGTCCCTGTGCTTTGGGGAGCCGGAGGGACACCCGAGGCCCACGGCCCTGAGACCCCTTTGCAAAAAGCCGGCTTCCCACGGAGACAGTTTTCCTGAGGTGTAGACCCTCTCCCAAGTGGTTGTGGCAAGGTAAAGCCAATGCCCTCCACTTCTCTGGAAGAAACCACAGTGCCCAGCCATGTTCTAAGCCCTCCCATCCTCCCTGGGCTTCTGGCAGCAGGAGTGAAAAGAGAGGAGCAGAGCACTGGGACCCGTTTGACAAAAACCGGCTTCCCACGGGAAAGTCTTTCTCCACGTGCAGACATGCTCCCAGGTGCCTGTGGCAAGGGGAAGGAAATGCCATACACTGACCTGGAAGAGACCACAGGGCCCAGGCACAGTCTGAACCCTTCCCTCAACCCGGCGGTTTTGCTAGCAGGAGTTCAAGCCCAACGAACACAGCCCGGAGACCCCTGGGGCAAAAACGGCTTCCGACGAACAATGGGTGCTTGCTGTGGAACACCTATCCCAAGTGGGGGTAGCCAGCTCAACAAAATGCCACACACCCAGGTGTAAGAAACAACATTGCCCAGGCATGGTCTAAGCCCCTCACCTCGTCCCTGTGCTTTGGGGAGCCGGAGGGACACCCGAGGCCCACGGCCCTGAGACCCCTTTGCAAAAAGCAGGCTTCCCACGGAAACAGTTTTCCTGAGGTGCAGACCCTATCCCAAGTGGTTGTGGCAAGGTAAAGCAAATGCCCTCCACTTCTCTGGAAGAAACCACAGTGCCCAGCCATGTTCTAAGCCCTCCCATCCTCCCTGGGCTTCTGGCAGCAGGAGTGAAAAGAGAGGAGCAGAGCACTGGGACCCGTTTGACAAAAACCGGCTTCCCACGGGAAAGTCTTTCTCCACGTGCAGACATGCTCCCAGGTGCCTGTGGCAAGGGGAAGGAAATGCCATACACTGACCTGGAAGAGACCACAGGGCCCAGGCACAGTCTGAACAATTCCCTCCACCCGGCGGTTTTGCTAGCAGGAGTTCAAGCCCAACGAACACAGCCCGGAGACCCCTGGGGCAAAAACGGCTTCCGACGAACAATAGGTGCTTGCTGTGGAACACCTATCCCAAGTGGGGGTAGCCAGCTCAACAAAATGCCACATACCCAGGTGTAAGAACCAACATTGCGCAGGCATGGTCTAAGCCCCTCACCTCGTCCCTGTGCTTTGGGGAGCCGGAGGGACACACGAGGCCCATGGCCCTGAGACCCCTTTGCATAAAGCCGGCATCCCACGGAGACAGTTTTCCTGAGGTGTAAACCCTCCCCCAAGTGGTTGTGGCAAGGTAAAGCCAATGCCCTCCACTTCTCTGGAAGAAACCACAGTGCCCAGCCATGTTCTAAGCCCTCCCATCCTCCCTGGGCTTCTGGCAGCAGGAGTGAAAAGTGAGGAGCAGAGCACTGGGACCCGTTTGACAAAAACCGGCTTCCCACGGGAAAGTCTTTCTCCACGTGCAGACATGCTCCCAGGTGCCTGTGGCAAGGGGAAGGAAATGCCATACACTGACCTGGAAGAGACCACAGGGCCCATGCACAGTCTGAACACTTCCCTCAACCCGGCGGTTTTGCTAGCAGGAGTTCTAGCCCAACGAACACAGCCCGGAGACCCCTGGGGCAAAAACGGCTTCCGACGAACAATAGGTGCTTGCTGTGGAACACCTATCCCAAGTGGGGGTAGCCAGCTCAACAAAATGCCACACACCCAGGTGTAAGAAACAACATTGCCCAGCCATGGTCTAAGCCCCTCACCTCGTCCCTGTGCTTTGGGGAGCCGGAGGGACACCCGAGGCCCACGGCCCTGAGACCCCTTTGCAAAAAGCCGGCTTCCCACGGAAACAGTTTTCCTGAGGTGCAGACCCTCTCACAAGTGGTTGTGGCAAGGTAAAGCCAATGCCCTCCACTTCTCTGGAAGAAACCACAGTGCCCAGCCATGTTCTAAGCCCTCCCATCCTCCCTGGGCTTCTGGCAGCAGGAGTGAAAAGAGAGGAGCAGAGCACTGGGACCCGTTTGACAAAAACCGGCTTCCACGGGAAAGTCTTTCTCCACGTGCAGACATGCTCCCAGGTGCCTGTGGCAAGGGGAAGGAAATGCCATACACTGACCTGGAAGAGACCACAGGGCCCAGGCACAGTCTGAACCCTTCCCTCAACCCGGCGGTTTTGCTAGCAGGAGTTCAAGCCCAACGAACACAGCCCAGAGACCCCTGGGGCAAAAACGGCTTCCGACGAACAATGGGTGCTTGCTGTGGAACACCTATCCCAAGTGGGGGTAGCCAGCTCAACAAAATGCCACACACCCAGGTGTAAGAAACAACATTGCCCAGCCATGGTCTAAGCCCCTCACCTCGTCCCTGTGCTTTGGGGAGCCGGAGGGACACCCGAGGCCCACGGCCCTGAGACCCCTTTGCAAAAAGCCGGCTTCCCACGGAAACAGTTTTCCTGAGGTGCAGACCCTATCCCAAGTGGTTGTGGCAAGGTAAAGCCAATGCCCTCCACTTCTCTGGAAGAAACCACAGTGCCCAGCCATGTTCTAAGCCCTCCCATCCTCCCTGGGCTTCTGGCAGCAGGAGTGAAAAGAGAGGAGCAGAGCACTGGGACCCGTTTGACAAAAACCGGCTTCCCACGGGAAAGTCTTTCTCCACGTGCAGACATGCTGCAAGGTGCCTGTGGCAAGGGGAAGGAAATGCCATACACTGACCTGGAAGAGACCACAGGGCCCAGGCACAGTCTGAACCCTTCCCTCAACCCAGCGGTTTTGCTAGCAGGAGTTCAAGCCCAACGAACACAGCCCGGAGACCCCTGGGGCAAAAACGGCTTCCGACGAACAATGGGTGCTTGCTGTGGAACACCTATCCCAAGTGGGGGTAGCCAGCTCAACAAAATGCCACACACCCAGGTGTAAGAAACAACATTGCCCAGGCATGGTCTAAGCCCCTCACCTCGTCCCTGTGCTTTGGGGAGCCGGAGGGACACCCGAGGCCCACGGCCCTGAGACCCCTTTGCAAAAAGCATGCTTCCCACGGAAACAGTTTTCCTGAGGTGTAGACCCTCTCCCAAGTGGTTGTGGCAAGGTAAAGCCAATGCCCTCAACTTCTCTGGAAGAAACCACAGTGCCCAGCCATGTTCTAAGCCCTCCCATCCTCCCTGGGCTTCTGGCAGCAGGAGTGAAAAGTGAGGAGCAGAGCACTGGGACCCGTTTGACAAAAACCGGCTTCCCACGGGAAAGTCTTTCTCCACGTGCAGACATGCTCCCAGGTGCCTGTGGCAAGGGGAAGGAAATGCCATACACTGACCTGGAAGAGACCACAGGGCCCATGCACAGTCTGAACCCTTCCCTCAACCCGGCGGTTTTGCTAGCAGGAGTTCTAGCCCAACGAACACAGCCCGGAGACCCCTGGGGCAAAAACGGCTTCCGACGAACAATAGGTGCTTGCTGTGGAACACCTATCCCAAGTGAGGGTAGCCAGGTCACCAAAATGCCACACACCCAGGTGTAAGAAACAACATTGCCCAGGCATGGTCTAAGCCCCTCACCTCGTCCCTGTGCTTTGGGGAGCCGGAGGGACACCCGAGGCCCACGGCCCTGAGACCCCTTTGCAAAAAGCCGGCTTCCCACGGAAACAGTTTTCCTGAGGTGCAGACCCTCTCACAAGTGGTTGTGGCAAGGTAAAGCAAATGCCCTCCACTTCTCTGGAAGAAACCACAGTGCCCAGCCATGTTCTAAGCCCTCCCATCCTCCCTGGGCTTCTGGCAGCAGGAGTGAAAAGAGAGGAGCAGAGCACTGGGACCCGTTTGACAAAAACCGGCTTCCACGGGAAAGTCTTTCTCCACGTGCAGACATGCTCCCAGGTGCCTGTGGCAAGGGGAAGGAAATGCCATACACTGACCTGGAAGAGACCACAGGGCCCAGGCACAGTCTGAACCCTTCCCTCAACCCGGCGGTTTTGCTAGCAGGAGTTCAAGCCCAACGAACACAGCCCAGAGACCCCTGGGGCAAAAACGGCTTCCGACGAACAATGGGTGCTTGCTGTGGAACACCTATCCCAAGTGGGGGTAGCCAGCTCACCAAAATGCCACACACGCAGGTGTAAGAAACAACATTGCCCAGGCATGGTCTAAGCCCCTCACCTCGTCCCTGTGCTTTGGGGAGCCGGAGGGACACCCGAGGCCCACGGCCCTGAGACCCCTTTGCAAAAAGCATGCTTCCCACGGAAACAGTTTTCCTGAGGTGCAGACCCTATCCCAAGTGGTTGTGGCAAGGTAAAGCCAATGCCCTCCACTTCTCTGGAAGAAACCACAGTGCCCAGCCATGTTCTAAGCCCTCCCATCCTCCCTGGGCTTCTGGCAGCAGGAGTGAAAAGAGAGGAGCAGAGCACTGGGACCCGTTTGACAAAAACCGGCTTCCCACGGGAAAGTCTTTCTCCACGTGCAGACATGCTCCCAGGTGCCTGTGGCAAGGGGAAGGAAATGCCATACACTGACCTGGAAGAGACCACAGGGCCCAGGCACAGTCTGAACCATTCCCTCCACCCGGCGGTTTTGCTAGCAGGAGTTCAAGCCCAACGAACACAGCCCGGAGACCCCTGGGGCAAAAACGGCTTCCGACGAACAATAGGTGCTTGCTGTGGAACACCTATCCCAAGTGGGGGTAGCCAGCTCAACAAAATGCCACACACCCAGGTGTAAGAACCAACATTGCGCAGGCATGGTCTAAGCCCCTCACCTCGTCCCTGTGCTTCGGGGAGCCGGAGGGACACCCGAGGCCCACGGCCCTGAGACCCCTTTGCAAAAAGCCGGCTTCCCACGGAAACAGTTTTCCTGAGGTGCAGACCCTCTCACAAGTGGTTGTGGCAAGGTAAAGCCAATGCCCTCCACTTCTCTGGAAGAAACCACAGTGCCCAGCCATGTTCTAAGCCCTCCCATCCTCCCTGGGCTTCTGGCAGCAGGAGTGAAAAGAGAGGAGCAGAGCACTGGGACCCGTTTGACAAAAACCGGCTTCCACGGGAAAGTCTTTCTCCACGTGCAGACATGCTCCCAGGTGCCTATGGCAAGGGGAAGGAAATGCCATACACTGACCTGGAAGAGACCACAGGGCCCAGGCACAGTCTGAACCCTTCCCTCAACCCGGCGGTTTTGCTAGCAGGAGTTCGAGCCCAACGAACACAGCCCGGAGACCCCTGGGGCAAAAACGGCTTCCGACGAACAATGGGTGCTTGCTGTGGAACACCTATCCCAAGTGGGGGTAGCCAGCTCAACAAAATGCCACACACCCAGGTGTAAGAAACAACATTGCCCAGGCATGGTCTAAGCCCCTCACCTCGTCCCTGTGCTTTGGGGAGCCGGAGGGACACCCGAGGCCCACGGCCCTGAGACCCCTTTGCAAAAAGCATGCTTCCCACGGAAACAGTTTTCCTGAGGTGCAGACCCTATCCCAAGTGGTTGTGGCAAGGTAAAGCCAATGCCCTCCACTTCTCTGGAAGAAACCACAGTGCCCAGCCATGTTCTAAGGCCTCCCATCCTCCCTGGGCTTCTGGCAGCAGGAGTGAAAAGAGAGGAGCAGAGCACTGGGACCCGTTTGACAAAAACCGGCTTCCCACGGGAAAGTCTTTCTCCACGTGCAGACATGCTCCCAGGTGCCTGTGGCAAGGGGAAGGAAATGCCATACACTGACCTGGAAGAGACCACAGGGCCCAGGCACAGTCTGAACCCTTCCCTCAACCCGGCGGTTTTGCTAGCAGGAGTTCAAGCCCAACGAACACAGCCCGGAGACCCCTGGGGCAAAAACGGCTTCCGACGAACAATAGGTGCTTGCTGTGGAACACCTATCCCAAGTGGGGGTAGCCAGCTCAACAAAATGCCACACACCCAGGTGTAAGAAACAACATTGCCCAGCCATGGTCTAAGCCCCTCACCTCGTCCCTGTGCTTTGGGGAGCCGGAGGGACACACGAGGCCCATGGCCCTGAGACCCCTTTGCAAAAAGCCGGCATCCCACGGAGACAGTTTTCCTGAGGTGTAGACCCTCTCCCAAGTGGTTGTGGCAAGGTAAAACCAATGCCCTCCACTTCTCTGGAAGAAACCACAGTGCCCAGCCATGTTCTAAGCCCTCCCATCCTCCCTGGGCTTCTGGCAGCAGGAGTGAAAAGTGAGGAGCAGAGCACTGGGACCCGTTTGACAAAAACCGGCTTCCACGGGAAAGTCTTTCTCCACGTGCAGACATGCTCCCAGGTGCCTGTGGCAAGGGGAAGGAAATGCCATACACTGACCTGGAAGAGACCACAGGGCCCAGGCACAGTCTGAACCCTTCCCTCAACCCGGCGGTTTTGCTAGCAGGAGTTCAAGCCCAACGAACACAGCCCGGAGACCCCTGGGGCAAAAACGGCTTCCGACGAACAATGGGTGCTTGCTGTGGAACACCTATCCCAAGTGGGGGTAGCCAGCTCAACAAAATGCCACACACCCAGGTGTAAGAAACAACATTGCCCAGGCATGGTCTAAGCCCCTCACCTCGTCCCTGTGCTTTGGGGAGCCGGAGGGACACCCGAGGCCCACGGCCCTAAGACCCCTTTGCAAAAAGCATGCTTCCCACGGAAACAGTTTTCCTGAGGTGTAGACCCTCTCCCAAGTGGTTGTGGCAAGGTAAAGCCAATGCCCTCAACTTCTCTGGAAGAAACCACAGTGCCCAGCCATGTTCTAAGGCCTCCCATCCTCCCTGGGCTTCTGGCAGCAGGAGTGAAAAGAGAGGAGCAGAGCACTGGGACCCGTTTGACAAAAACCGGCTTCCACGGGAAAGTCTTTCTCCACGTGCAGACATGCTCCCAGGTGCCTGTGGCAAGGGGAAGGAAATGCCATACACTGACCTGGAAGAGACCACAGGGCCCAGGCACAGTCTGAACCCTTCCCTCAACCCGGCGGTTTTGCTAGCAGGAGTTCAAGCCCAACGAACACAGCCCAGAGACCCCTGGGGCAAAAACGGCTTCCGACGAACAATGGGTGCTTGCTGTGGAACACCTATCCCAAGTGGGGGTAGCCAGCTCAACAAAATGCCACACACCCAGGTGTAAGAAACAACATTGCCCAGGCATGGTCTAAGCCCCTCACCTCGTCCCTGTGCTTCGGGGAGCCGGAGGGACACCCGAGGCCCACGGCCCTGAGACCCCTTTGCAAAAAGCAGGCTTCCCACGGAAACAGTTTTCCTGAGGTGCAGACCCTCTCACAAGTGGTTGTGGCAAGGTAAAGCCAATGCCCTCCACTTCTCTGGAAGAAACCACAGTGCCCAGCCATGTTCTAAGCCCTCCCATCCTCCCTGGGCTTCTGGCAGCAGGAGTGAAAAGAGAGGAGCAGAGCACTGGGACCCGTTTGACAAAAACCGGCTTCCCACGGGAAAGTCTTTCTCCACGTGCAGACATGCTCCCAGGTGCCTGTGGCAAGGGGAAGGAAATGCCATACACTGACCTGGAAGAGACCACAGGGCCCAGGCACAGTCTGAACCATTCCCTCCACCCGGCGGTTTTGCTAGCAGGAGTTCAAGCCCAACGAACACAGCCCGGAGACCCCTGGGGCAAAAACGGCTTCCGACGAACAATAGGTGCTTGCTGTGGAACACCTATCCCAAGTGGGGGTAGCCAGCTCAACAAAATGCCACACACCCAGGTGTAAGAAACAACATTGCCCAGGCATGGTCTAAGCCCCTCACCTCGTCCCTGTGCTTCGGGGAGCCGGAGGGACACACGAGGCCCATGGCCCTGAGACCCCTTTGCAAAAAGTCGGCATCCCACGGAGACAGTTTTCCTGAGGTGTAAACCCTCTCCCAAGTGGTTGTGGCAAGGTAAAGCCAATGCCCTCCACTTCTCTGGAAGAAACCACAGTGCCCAGCCATGTTCTAAGCCCTCCCATCCTCCCTGGGCTTCTGGCAGCAGGAGTGAAAAGTGAGGAGCAGAGCACTGGGACCCGTTTGACAAAAACCGGCTTCCACGGGAAAGTCTTTCTCCACGTGCAGACATGCTCCCAGGTGCCTGTGGCAAGGGGAAGGAAATGCCATACACTGACCTGGAAGAGACCACAGGGCCCAGGCACAGTCTGAACCCTTCCCTCAACCCGGCGGTTTTGCTAGCAGGAGTTCAAGCACAACGAACACAGCCCAGAGACCCCTGGGGCAAAAACGGCTTCCGACGAACAATGCGTGCTTGCTGTGGAACACCTATCCCAAGTGGGGGTAGCCAGCTCAACAAAATGCCACACACCCAGGTGAAAGAAACAACATTGCCCAGGCATGGTCTAAGCCCCTCACCTCGTCCCTGTGCTTTGGGGAGCCGGAGGGACACCCGAGGCCCACGGCCCTGAGACCCCTTTGCAAAAAGCATGCTTCCCACGGAAACAGTTTTCCTGAGGTGCAGACCCTATCCCAAGTGGTTGTGGCAAGGTAAAGCCAATGCCCTCCACTTCTCTGGAAGAAACCACAGTGCCCAGCCATGTTCTAAGCCCTCCCATCCTCCCTTGGCTTCTGGCAGCAGGAGTGAAAAGAGAGGAGCAGAGCACTGGGACCCGTTTGACAAAAACCGGCTTCCCACGGGAAAGTCTTTCTCCACGTGCAGACATGCTCCCAGGTGCCTGTGGCAAGGGGAAGGAAATGCCATACACTGACCTGGAAGAGACCACAGGGCCCAGGCACAGTCTGAACCCTTCCCTCAACCCGGCGGTTTTGCTAGCAGGAGTTCAAGCCCAACGAACACAGCCCGGAGACCCCTGGGGCAAAAACGGCTTCCGACGAACAACAGGTGCTTGCTGTGGAACACCTATCCCAAGTGGGGGTAGCCAGCTCAACAAAATGCCACACACCCAGGTGTAAGAAACAACATTGCCCAGGCATGGTCTAAGCCCCTCACCTCGTCCCTGTGCTTTGGGGAGCCGGAGGGACACCCGAGGCCCACGGCCCTGAGACCCCTTTGCAAAAAGCCGGCTTCCCACGGAAACAGTTTTCCTGAGGTGCAGACCCTCTCACAAGTGGTTGTGGCAAGGTAAAGCAAATGCCCTCCACTTCTCTGGAAGAAACCACAGTGCCCAGCCATGTTCTAAGCCCTCCCATCCTCCCTGGGCTTCTGGCAGCAGGAGTGAAAAGAGAGGAGCAGAGCACTGGGACCCGTTTGACAAAAACCGGCTTCCACGGGAAAGTCTTTCTCCACGTGCAGACATGCTCCCAGGTGCCTGTGGCAAGGGGAAGGAAATGCCATACACTGACCTGGAAGAGACCACAGGGCCCAGGCACAGTCTGAACCCTTCCCTCAACCCGGCGGTTTTGCTAGCAGGAGTTCAAGCCCAACGAACACAGCCCGGAGACCCCTGGGACAAAAACGGCTTCCGACGAACAATGGGTGCTTGCTGTGGAACACCTATCCCAAGTGGGGGTAGCCAGCTCAACAAAATGCCACACACCCAGGTGTAAGAAACAACATTGCCCAGGCATGGTCTAAGCCCCTCACCTCGTCCCTGTGCTTTGGGGAGCCGGAGGGACACCCGAGGCCCACGGCCCTGAGACCCCTTTGTAAAAAGCATGCTTCCCACGGAAACAGTTTTCCTGAGGTGCAGACCCTATCCCAAGTGGTTGTGGCAAGGTAAATCCAATGCCCTCCACTTCTCTGGAAGAAACCACAGTGCCCAGGCATGTTCTAAGGCCTCCCATCCTCCCTGGGCTTCTGGCAGCAGGAGTGAAAAGAGAGGAGCAGAGCACTGGGACCCGTTTGACAAAAACCGGCTTCCCACGGGAAAGTCTTTCTCCACGTGCAGACATGCTCCCAGGTGCCTGTGGCAAGGGGAAGGAAATGCCATACACTGACCTGGAAGAGACCACAGGGCCCAGGCACAGTCTGAACCCTTCCCACAACCCGGCGGTTTTGCTAGCAGGAGTTCAAGCCCAACGAACACAGCCCGGAGACCCCTGGGGCAAAAACGGCTTCCGACGAACAATAGGTGCTTGCTGTGGAACACCTATCCCAAGTGGGGGTAGCCAGCTCAACAAAATGCCACACACCCAGGTGTAAGAAACAACATTGCCCAGGCATGGTCTAAGCCCCTCACCTCGTCCCTGTGCTTTGGGGAGCCGGAGGGACACACGAGGCCCATGGCCCTGAGACCCCTTTGCAAAAAGCCGGCATCCCACGGAGACAGTTTTCCTGAGGTGTAGACCCTCTCCCAAGTGGTTGTGGCAAGGTAAAGCCAATGCCCTCCACTTCTCTGGAAGAAACCACAGTGCCCAGCCATGTTCTAAGCCCTCCCATCCTCCCTGGGCTTCTGGCAGCAGGAGTGAAAAGAGAGGAGCAGAGCACTGGGACCCGTTTGACAAAAACCGGCTTCCCACGGGAAAGTCTTTCTCCACGTGCAGACATGCTCCCAGGTGCCTGTGGCAAGGGGAAGGAAATGCCATACACTGACCTGGAAGAGACCACAGGGCCCAGGCACAGTCTGAACCCTTCCCTCAACCCGGCGGTTTTGCTAGCAGGAGTTCAAGCCCAACGAACACAGCCCGGAGACCCCTGGGGCAAAAACGGCTTCCGACGAACAACGGGTGCTTGCTGTGGAACACCTATCCCAAGTGGGGGTAGCCAGCTCAACAAAATGCCACACACCCAGGTGTAAGAAACAACATTGCCCAGGCATGGTCTAAGCCCCTCACCTCGTCCCTGTGCTTTGGGGAGCCGGAGGGACACCCGAGGCCCACGGCCCTGAGACCCCTTTGCAAAAAGCCGGCTTCCCACGGAAACAGTTTTCCTGAGGTGCAGACCCTCTCACAAGTGGTTGTGGCAAGGTAAAGCAAATGCCCTCCACTTCTCTGGAAGAAACCACAGTGCCCAGCCATGTTCTAAGCCCTCCCATCCTCCCTGGGCTTCTGGCAGCAGGAGTGAAAAGAGAGGAGCAGAGCACTGGGACCCGTTTGACAAAAACCGGCATCCCACGGGAAAGTCTTTCTCCACGTGCAGACATGCTCCCAGGTGCCTGTGGCAAGGGGAAGGAAATGCCATACACTGACCTGGAAGAGACCACAGGGCCCAGGCACAGTCTGAACCCTTCCCTCAACCCGGCGGTTTTGCTAGCAGGAGTTCAAGCCCAACGAACACAGCCCGGAGACCCCTGGGGCAAAAACGGCTTCCGACGAACAATGGGTGCTTGCTGTGGAACACCTATCCCAAGTGGGGGTAGCCAGCTCAACAAAATGCCACACACCCAGGTGTAAGAAACAACATTGCCCAGGCATGGTCTAAGCCCCTCACCTCGTCCCTGTGCTTTGGGGAGCCGGAGGGACACCCGAGGCCCACGGCCCTGAGACCCCTTTGCAAAAAGCATGCTTCCCACGGAAACAGTTTTCCTGAGGTGCAGACCCTATCCCAAGTGGTTGTGGCAAGGTAAAGCCAATGCCCTCCACTTCTCTGGAAGAAACCACAGTGCCCAGGCATGTTCTAAGGCCTCCCATCCTCCCTGGGCTTCTGGCAGCAGGAGTGAAAAGAGAGGAGCAGAGCACTGGGACCCGTTTGACAAAAACCGGCTTCCCACGGGAAAGTCTTTCTCCACGTGCAGACATGCTCCCAGGTGCCTGTGGCAAGGGGAAGGAAATGCCATACACTGACCTGGAAGAGACCACAGGGCCCAGGCACAGTCTGAACCCTTCCCTCAACCCGGCGGTTTTGCTAGCAGGAGTTCAAGCCCAACGAACACAGCCCGGAGACCCCTGGGGCAAAAACGGCTTCTGACGAACAATAGGTGCTTGCTGTGGAACACCTATCCCAAGTGGGGGTAGCCAGCTCAACAAAATGCCACACACCCAGGTGTAAGAAACAACATTGCCCAGCCATGGTCTAAGCCCCTCACCTCGTCCCTGTGCTTTGGGGAGCCGGAGGGACACACGAGGCCCATGGCCCTGAGACCCCTTTGCAAAAAGCCGGCATCCCACGGAGACAGTTTTCCTGAGGTGTAGACCCTCTCCCAAGTGGTTGTGGCAAGGTAAAACCAATGCCCTCCACTTCTCTGGAAGAAACCACAGTGCCCAGCCATGTTCTAAGCCCTCCCATCCTCCCTGGGCTTCTGGCAGCAGGAGTGAAAAGTGAGGAGCAGAGCACTGGGACCCGTTTGACAAAAACCGGCTTCCACGGGAAAGTCTTTCTCCACGTGCAGACATGCTCCCAGGTGCCTGTGGCAAGGGGAAGGAAATGCCATACACTGACCTGGAAGAGACCACAGGGCCCAGGCACAGTCTGAACCCTTCCCTCAACCCGGCGGTTTTGCTAGCAGGAGTTCAAGCCCAACGAACACAGCCCGGAGACCCCTGGGGCAAAAACGGCTTCTGACGAACAATAGGTGCTTGCTGTGGAACACCTATCCCAAGTGGGGGTAGCCAGCTCAACAAAATGCCACACACCCAGGTGTAAGAAACAACATTGCCCAGCCATGGTCTAAGCCCCTCACCTCGTCCCTGTGCTTTGGGGAGCCGGAGGGACACACGAGGCCCATGGCCCTGAGACCCCTTTGCAAAAAGCCGGCATCCCACGGAGACAGTTTTCCTGAGGTGTAGACCCTCTCCCAAGTGGTTGTGGCAAGGTAAAACCAATGCCCTCCACTTCTCTGGAAGAAACCACAGTGCCCAGCCATGTTCTAAGCCCTCCCATCCTCCCTGGGCTTCTGGCAGCAGGAGTGAAAAGTGAGGAGCAGAGCACTGGGACCCGTTTGACAAAAACCGGCTTCCACGGGAAAGTCTTTCTCCACGTGCAGACATGCTCCCAGGTGCCTGTGGCAAGGGGAAGGAAATGCCATACACTGACCTGGAAGAGACCACAGGGCCCAGGCACAGTCTGAACCCTTCCCTCAACCCGGCGGTTTTGCTAGCAGGAGTTCAAGCCCAACGAACACAGCCCGGAGACCCCTGGGGCAAAAACGGCTTCCGACGAACAATGGGTGCTTGCTGTGGAACACCTATCAAAAGTGGGGGTAGCCAGCTCAACAAAATGCCACACACCCAGGTGTAAGAAACAACATTGCCCAGGCATGGTCTAAGCCCCTCACCTCGTCCCTGTGCTTTGGGGAGCCGGAGGGACACCCGAGGCCCACGGCCCTGAGACCCCTTTGCAAAAAGCATGCTTCCCACGGAAACAGTTTTCCTGAGGTGCAGACCCTATCCCAAGTGGTTGTGGCAAGGTAAAGCCAATGCCCTCCACTTCTCTGGAAGAAACCACAGTGCCCAGCCATGTTCTAAGCCCTCCCATCCTCCCTGGGCTTCTGGCAGCAGGAGTGAAAAGAGAGGAGCAGAGCACTGGGACCCGTTTGACAAAAACCGGCTTCCCACGGGAAAGTCTTTCTCCACGTTCAGACATGCTCCCAGGTGCCTGTGGCAAGGGGAAGGAAATGCCATACACTGACCTGGAAGAGACCACAGGGCCCAGGCACAGTCTGAACCCTTCCCTCAACCCGGCGGTTTTGCTAGCAGGAGTTCAAGCCCAACGAACACAGCCCGGAGACCCCTGGGGCAAAAACGGCTTCCGACGAACAATAGGTGCTTGCTGTGGAACACCTATCCCAAGTGGGGGTAGCCAGCTCAACAAAATGCCACACACCCAGGTGTAAGAAACAACATTGCCCAGGCATGGTCTAAGCCCCTCACCTCGTCCCTGTGCTTTGGGGAGCCGGAGGGACACCCGAGGCCCATGGCCCTGAGACCCCTTTGCAAAAAGCCGGCTTCCCACGGAAACAGTTTTCCTGAGGTGCAGACCCTCTCACAAGTGGTTGTGGCAAGGTAAAGCAAATGCCCTCCACTTCTCTGGAAGAAACCACAGTGCCCAGCCATGTTCTAAGCCCTCCCATCCTCCCTGGGCTTCTGGCAGCAGGAGTGAAAAGAGAGGAGCAGAGCACTGGGACCCGTTTGACAAAAACCGGCTTCCCACGGGAAAGTCTTTCTCCACGTGCAGACATGCTCCCAGGTGCCTGTGGCAAGGGGAAGGAAATGCCATACACTGACCTGGAAGAGACCACAGGGCCCAGGCACAGTCTGAACCCTTCCGTCAACCCGGCGGTTTTGCTAGCAGGAGTTCAAGCCCAACGAACACAGCCCGGAGACCCCTGGGGCAAAAACGACTTCCGACGAACAATAGGTGCTTGCTGTGGAACACCTATCCCAAGTGGGGGTAGCCAGCTCAACAAAATGCCACACACCCAGGTGTAAGAAACAACATTGCCCAGCCATGGTCTAAGCCCCTCACCTCGTCCCTGTGCTTTGGGGAGCCGGAGGGACACACGAGGCCCATGGCCCTGAGACCCCTTTGCAAAAAGCCGGCATCCCACGGGGACAGTTTTCCTGAGGTGTAGACCCTCTCCCAAGTGGTTGTGGCAAGGTAAAACCAATGCCCTCCACTTCTCTGGAAGAAACCACAGTGCCCAGCCATGTTCTAAGCCCTCCCATCCTCCCTGGGCTTCTGGCAGCAGGAGTGAAAAGTGAGGAGCAGAGCACTGGGACCCGTTTGACAAAAACCGGCTTCCACGGGAAAGTCTTTCTCCACGTGCAGACATGCTCCCAGGTGCCTGTGGCAAGGGGAAGGAAATGCCATACACTGACCTGGAAGAGACCACAGGGCCCAGGCACAGTCTGAACCCTTCCCTCAACCCGGCGGTTTTGCTAGCAGGAGTTCAAGCCCAACGAACACAGCCCGGAGACCCCTGGGGCAAAAACGGCTTCCGACGAACAATGGGTGCTTGCTGTGGAACACCTATCCCAAGTGGGGGTAGCCAGCTCAACAAAATGCCACACACCCAGGTGTAAGAAACAACATTGCCCAGGCATGGTCTAAGCCCCTCACCTCGTCCCTGTGCTTTGGGGAGCCGGAGGGACACCCGAGGCCCACGGCCCTGAGACCCCTTTGCAAAAAGCATGCTTCCCACGGAAACAGTTTTCCTGAGGTGTAGACCCTCTCCCAAGTGGTTGTGGCAAGGTAAAGCCAATGCCCTCAACTTCTCTGGAAGAAACCACAGTGCCCAGCCATGTTCTAAGCCCTCCCATCCTCCCTGGGCTTCTGGCAGCAGGAGTGAAAAGTGAGGAGCAGAGCACTGGGACCCGTTTGACAAAAACCGGCTTCCCACGGGAAAGTCTTTCTCCACGTGCAGACATGCTCCCAGGTGCCTGTGGCAAGGGGAAGGAAATGCCATACACTGACCTGGAAGAGACCACAGGGCCCATGCACAGTCTGAACCCTTCCCTCAACCCGGCGGTTTTGCTAGCAGGAGTTCTAGCCCAACGAACACAGCCCGGAGACCCCTGGGGCAAAAACGGCTTCCGACGAACAATAGGTGCTTGCTGTGGAACACCTATCCCAAGTGGGGGTAGCCAGGTCACCAAAATGCCACACACCCAGGTGTAAGAAACAACATTGCCCAGGCATGGTCTAAGCCCCTCACCTCGTCCCTGTGCTTTGGGGAGCCGGAGGGACACCCGAGGCCCACGGCCCTGAGACCCCTTTGCAAAAAGCCGGCTTCCCACGGAAACAGTTTTCCTGAGGTGCAGACCCTCTCACAAGTGGTTGTGGCAAGGTAAAGCAAATGCCCTCCACTTCTCTGGAAGAAACCACAGTGCCCAGCCATGTTCTAAGCCCTCCCATCCTCCCTGGGCTTCTGGCAGCAGGAGTGAAAAGAGAGGAGCAGAGCACTGGGACCCTTTTGACAAAAACCGGCTTCCACGGGAAAGTCTTTCTCCACGTGCAGACATGCTCCCAGGTGCCTGTGGCAAGGGGAAGGAAATGCCATACACTGACCTGGAAGAGACCACAGGGCCCAGGCACAGTCTGAACCCTTCCCTCAACCCGGCGGTTTTGCTAGCAGGAGTTCAAGCCCAACGAACACAGCCCAGAGACCCCTGGGGCAAAAACGGCTTCCGACGAACAATGGGTGCTTGCTGTGGAACACCTATCCCAAGTGGGGGTAGCCAGCTCAACAAAATGCCACACACCCAGGTGTAAGAAACAACATTGCCCAGGCATGGTCTAAGCCCCTCACCTCGTCCCTGTGCTTCGGGGAGCCGGAGGGACACACGAGGCCCATGGCCCTGAGACCCCTTTGCAAAAAGCCGGCATCCCACGGAGACAGTTTTCCTGAGGTGTAAACCCTCTCCCAAGTGGTTGTGGCAAGGTAAAGCCAATGCCCTCCACTTCTCTGGAAGAAACCACAGTGCCCAGCCATGTTCTAAGCCCTCCCATCCTCCCTGGGCTTCTGGCAGCAGGAGTGAAAAGAGAGGAGCAGAGCACTGGGACCCGTTTGACAAAAACCGGCTTCCCACGGGAAAGTCTTTCTCCACGTGCAGACATGCTCCCAGGTGCCTGTGGCAAGGGGAAGGAAATGCCATACACTGACCTGGAAGAGACCACAGGGCCCAGGCACAGTCTGAACCATTCCCTCCACCCGGCGGTTTTGCTAGCAGGAGTTCAAGCCCAACGAACACAGCCCGGAGACCCCTGGGGCAAAAACGGCTTCCGACGAACAATAGGTGCTTGCTGTGGAACACCTATCCCAAGTGGGGGTAGCCAGCTCAACAAAATGCCACACACCCAGGTGTAAGAACCAACATTGCGCAGGCATGGTCTAAGCCCCTCACCTCGTCCCTGTGCTTTGGGGAGCCGGAGGGACACACGAGGCCCATGGCCCTGAGACCCCTTTGCAAAAAGCCGGCATCCCACGGAGACAGTTTTCCTGAGGTGTAAACCCTCTCCCAAGTGGTTGTGGCAAGGTAAAGCCAATGCCCTCCACTTCTCTGGAAGAAACCACAGTGCCCAGCCATGTTCTAAGCCCTCCCATCCTCCCTGGGCTTCTGGCAGCAGGAGTGAAAAGTGAGGAGCAGAGCACTGGGACCCTTTTGACAAAAACCGGCTTCCCACGGGAAAGTCTTTCTCCACGTGCAGACATGCTCCCAGGTGCCTGTGGCAAGGGGAAGGAAATGCCATACACTGACCTGGAAGAGACCACAGGGCCCATGCACAGTCTGAACACTGCCCTCAACCCGGCGGTTTTGCTAGCAGGAGTTCTAGCCCAACGAACACAGCCCGGAGACCCCTGGGGCAAAAACGGCTTCCGACGAACAATAGGTGCTTGCTGTGGAACACCTATCCCAAGTGGGGGTAGCCAGCTCAACAAAATGCCACACACCCAGGTGTAAGAAACAACATTGCCCAGCCATGGTCTAAGCCCCTCACCTCGTCCCTGTGCTTTGGGGAGCCGGAGGGACACCCGAAGCCCACGGCCCTGAGACCCCTTTGCAAAAAGCCGGCTTCCCACGGAAACAGTTTTCCTGAGGTGCAGACCCTCTCACAAGTGGTTGTGGCAAGGTAAAGCCAATGCCCTCCACTTCTCTGGAAGAAACCACAGTGCCCAGCCATGTTCTAAGCCCTCCCATCCTCCCTGGGCTTCTGGCAGCAGGAGTGAAAAGAGAGGAGCAGAGCACTGGGACCCGTTTGACAAAAACCGGCTTCCACGGGAAAGTCTTTCTCCACGTGCAGACATGCTCCCAGGTGCCTGTGGCAAGGGGAAGGAAATGCCATACACTGACCT
The DNA here is from genome assembly GCF_024610735.1 of Ursus americanus. Taxonomy (NCBI): domain Eukaryota; kingdom Metazoa; phylum Chordata; class Mammalia; order Carnivora; family Ursidae; genus Ursus; species Ursus americanus. Next base: position 810,249 of record NW_028273656.1, read on the forward strand.
GGAAGAGACCACAGGGCCCAGGCACAGTCTGAACCCTTCCCTCAACCCGGCGGTTTTGCTAGCAGGAGTTCAAGCACAACGAACACAGCCCAGAGACCCCTGGGGCAAAAACGGCTTCCGACGAACAATGGGTGCTTGCTGTGGAACACCTATCCCAAGTGGGGGTAGCCAGCTCAACAAAATGCCACACACCCAGGTGTAAGAAACAACATTGCCCAGGCATGGTCTAAGCCCCTCACCTCGTCCCTGTGCTTTGGGGAGCCGGAGGGACACCCGAGGCCCACGGCCCTGAGACCCCTTTGCAAAAAGCATGCTTCCCACGGAAACAGTTTTCCTGAGGTGCAGACCCTATCCCAAGTGGTTGTGGCAAGGTAAAGCCAATGCCCTCCACTTCTCTGGAAGAAACCACAGTGCCCAGCCATGTTCTAAGCCCTCCCATCCTCCCTTGGCTTCTGGCAGCAGGAGTGAAAAGAGAGGAGCAGAGCACTGGGACCCGTTTGACAAAAACCGGCTTCCCACGGGAAAGTCTTTCTCCACGTGCAGACATGCTCCCAGGTGCCTGTGGCAAGGGGAAGGAAATGCCATACACTGACCTGGAAGAGACCACAGGGCCCAGGCACAGTCTGAACCCTTCCCTCAACCCGGCGGTTTTGCTAGCAGGAGTTCAAGCCCAACGAACACAGCCCGGAGACCCCTGGGGCAAAAACGGCTTCCGACGAACAATAGGTGCTTGCTGTGGAACACCTATCCCAAGTGGGGGTAGCCAGCTCAACAAAATGCCACACACCCAGGTGTAAGAAACAACATTGCCCAGGCATGGTCTAAGCCCCTCACCTCGTCCCTGTGCTTTGGGGAGCCGGAGGGACACACGAGGCCCATGGCCCAGAGACCCCTTTGCAAAAAGCCGGCATCCCACGGAGACAGTTTTCCTGAGGTGTAGACCCTCTCCCAAGTGGTTGTGGCAAGGTAAAACCAATGCCCTCCACTTCTCTGGAAGAAACCACAGTGCCCAGCCATGTTCTAAGCCCTCCCATCCTCCCTGGGCTTCTGGCAGCAGGAGTGAAAAGTGAGGAGCAGAGCACTGGGACCCGTTTGACAAAAACCGGCTTCCATGGGAAAGTCTTTCTACACGTGCAGACATGCTCCCAGGTGCCTGTGGCAAGGGGAAGGAAATGCCATACACTGACCTGGAAGAGACCACAGGGCCCAGGCACAGTCTGAACCCTTCCCTCAACCCGGCGGTTTTGCTAGCAGGAGTTCAAGCCCAACGAACACAGCCCGGAGACCCCTGGGGCAAAAACGGCTTCCGACGAACAATGGGTGCTTGCTGTGGAACACCTATCCCAAGTGGGGGTAGCCAGCTCAACAAAATGCCACACACCCAGGTGTAAGAAACAACATTGCCCAGGCATGGTCTAAGCCCCTCACCTCGTCCCTGTGCTTTGGGGAGCCGGAGGGACACCCGAGGCCCACGGCCCTGAGACCCCTTTGCAAAAAGCATGCTTCCCACGGAAACAGTTTTCCTGAGGTGTAGACCCTCTCCCAAGTGGTTGAGGCAAGGTAAAGCCAATGCCCTCAACTTCTCTGGAAGAAACCACAGTGCCCAGCCATGTTCTAAGCCCTCCCATCCTCCCTGGGCTTCTGGCAGCAGGAGTGAGAAGTGAGGAGCAGAGCACTGGGACCCGTTTGACAAAAACCGGCTTCCCACGGGAAAGTCTTTCTCCACGTGCAGACATGCTCCCAGGTGCCTGTGGCAAGGGGAAGGAAATGCCATACACTGACCTGGAAGAGACCACCGGGCCCAGGCACAGTCTGAACCCTTCCCTCAACACGGCGGTTTTGCTAGCAGGAGTTCTAGCCCAACGAACACAGCCCGGAGACCCCTGGGGCAAAAACGGCTTCCGACGAACAATAGGTGCTTGCTGTGGAACACCTATCCCAAGTGGGGGTAGCCAGGTCACCAAAATGCCACACACCCAGGTGTAAGAAACAACATTGCCCAGGCATGGTCTAAGCCCCTCACCTCGTCCCTGTGCTTTGGGGAGCCGGAGGGACACCCGAGGCCCACGGCCCTGAGACCCCTTTGCAAAAAGCCGGCTTCCCACGGAAACAGTTTTCCTGAGGTGCAGACCCTCTCACAAGTGGTTGTGGCAAGGTAAAGCAAATGCCCTCCACTTCTCTGGAAGAAACCACAGTGCCCAGCCATGTTCTAAGCCCTCCCATCCTCCCTGGGCTTCTGGCAGCAGGAGTGAAAAGAGAGGAGCAGAGCACTGGGACCCGTTTGACAAAAACCGGCTTCCACGGGAAAGTCTTTCTCCACGTGCAGACATGCTCCTAGGTGCCTGTGGCAAGGGGAAGGAAATGCCATACACTGACCTGGAAGAGACCACAGGGCCCAGGCACAGTCTGAACCCTTCCCTCAACCCGGCGGTTTTGCTAGCAGGAGTTCAAGCCCAACGAACACAGCCCGGAGACCCCTGGGGCAAAAACGGCTTCCGACGAACAATGGGTGCTTGCTGTGGAACACCTATCCCAAGTGGGGGTAGCCAGCTCAACAAAATGCCACACACCCAGGTGTAAGAAACAACATTGCCCAGGCATGGTCTAAGCCCCTCACCTCGTCCCTGTGCTTTGGGGAGCCGGAGGGACACCCGAGGCCCACGGCCCTGAGACCCCTTTGCAAAAAGCATGCTTCCCACGGAAACAGTTTTCCTGAGGTGCAGACCCTATCCCAAGTGGTTGTGGCAAGGTAAAGCCAATGCCCTCCACTTCTCTGGAAGAAACCACAGTGCCCAGCCATGTTCTAAGCCCTCCCATCCTCCCTGGGCTTCTGGCAGCAGGAGTGAAAAGAGAGGAGCAGAGCACTGGGACCCGTTTGACAAAAACCGGCTTCCCACGGGAAAGTCTTTCTCCACGTGCAGACATGCTCCCAGGTGCCTGTGGCAAGGGGAAGGAAATGCCATACACTGACCTGGAAGAGACCACAGGGCCCATGCACAGTCTGAACCCTTCCCTCAACCCGGCGGTTTTGCTAGCAGGAGTTCTAGCCCAACGAACACAGCCCGGAGACCCCTGGGGCAAAAACGGCTTCCGACGAACAATAGGTGCTTGCTGTGGAACACCTATCCCAAGTGGGGGTAGCCAGGTCACCAAAATGCCACACACCCAGGTGTAAGAAACAACATTGCCCAGGCATGGTCTAAGCCCCTCACCTCGTCCCTGTGCTTTGGGGAGCCGGAGGGACACCCGAGTCCCACGGCCCTGAGACCCCTTTGCAAAAAGCCGGCTTCCCACGGAAACAGTTTTCCTGAGGTACAGACCCTATCCCAAGTGGTTGTGGCAAGGTAAAGCAAATGCCCTCCACTTCTCTGGAAGAAACCACAGTGCCCAGCCATGTTCTAAGCCCTCCCATCCTCCCTGGGCTTCTGGCAGCAGGAGTGAAAAGAGAGGAGCAGAGCACTGGGACCCGTTTGACAAAAACCGGCTTCCCACGGGAAAGTCTTTCTCCACGTGCAGACATGCTCCCAGGTGCCTGAGGCAAGGGGAAGGAAATGCCATACACTGACCTGGAAGAGACCACAGGGCCCAGGCACAGTCTGAACCCTTCCCTCAACCCGGCGGTTTTGCTAGCAGGAGTTCAAGCCCAACGAACACAGCCCGGAGACCCCTGGGGCAAAAACGGCTTCAGATGAACAATAGGTGCTTGCTGTGGAACACCTATCCCAAGTGGGGGTAGCCAGCTAAACAAAATGCCACACACCCAGGTGTAAGAAACAACAATGCCCAGGCATGGTCTAAGCCCCTCACCTCGTCCCTGTGCTTTGGGGAGCAGGAGGGACACCCGAGGCCCACGGCCCTGAGACCCCTTTGCAAAAAGCATGCTTCCCACGGAAACAGTTTTCCTGAGGTGCAGACCCTATCCCAAGTGGTTGTGGCAAGGTAAAGCCAATGCCCTCCACTTCTCTGGAAGAAACCACAGTGCCCAGCCATGTTCTAAGCCCTCCCATCCTCCCTGGGCTTCTGGCAGCAGGAGTGAAAAGTGAGGAGCAGAGCACTGGGACCCGTTTGACAAAAACCGGCTTCCCACGGGAATGTCTTTCTCCACGTGCAGACATGCTCCCAGGTGCCTGTGGCAAGGGGAAGGAAATGCCATACACTGACCTGGAAGAGACCACAGGGCCCATGCACAGTCTGAACCCTTCCCTCAACCCGGCGGTTTTGCTAGCAGGAGTTCTAGCCCAACGAACACAGCCCGGAGACCCCTGGGGCAAAAACGGCTTCCGACGAACAATAGGTGCTTGCTGTGGAACACCTATCCCAAGTGGGGGTAGCCAGCTCAACACAATGCCACACACCCAGGTATAAGAACCAACATTGCGCAGGCATGGTCTAAGCCCCTCACCTCGTCCCTGTGCTTTGGGGAGAAGGAGGGACACCCGAGGCCCACGGCCCTGAGACCCCTTTGCAAAAAGCCGGCTTCCCACGGAAACAGTTTTCCTGAGGTGCAGACCCTCTCACAAGTGGTTGTGGCAAGGTAAAGCAAATGCCCTCCACTTCTCTGGAAGAAACCACAGTGCCCAGCCATGTTCTAAGCCCTCCCATCCTCCCTGGGCTTCTGGCAGCAGGAGTGAAAAGAGAGGAGCAGAGCACTGGGACCCCTTTGACAAAAACCGGCTTCCACGGGAAAGTCTTTCTCCACGTGCAGACATGCTCCCAGGTGCCTGTGGCAAGGGGAAGGAAATGCCATACACTGACCTGGAAGAGACCACAGGGCCCAGGCACAGTCTGAACCCTTCCCTCAACCCGGCGGTTTTGCTAGCAGGAGTTCAAGCCCAACGAACACAGCCCGGAGACCCCTGGGGCAAAAACGGCTTCCGACGAACAATGGGTGCTTGCTGTGGAACACCTATCCCAAGTGGGGGTAGCCAGCTCAACAAAATGCCACACACCCAGGTGTAAGAAACAACATTGCCCAGGCATGGTCTAAGCCCCTCACCTCGTCCCTGTGCTTTGGGGAGCCGGAGGGACACCCGAGGCCCACGGCCCTGAGACCCCTTTGCAAAAAGCATGCTTCCCACGGAAACAGTTTTCCTGAGGTGCAGACCCTCTCACAAGTGGTTGTGGCAAGGTAAAGCAAATGCCCTCCACTTCTCTGGAAGAAACCACAGTGCCCAGCCATGTTCTAAGCCCTCCCATCCTCCCTGGGCTTCTGGCAGCAGGAGTGAAAAGAGAGGAGCAGAGCACTGGGACCCGTTTGACAAAAACCGGCTTCCACGGGAAAGTCTTTCTCCACGTGCAGACATGCTCCCAGGTGCCTGTGGCAAGGGGAAGGAAATGCCATACACTGACCTGGAAGAGACCACAGGGCCCAGGCACAGTCTGAACCCTTCCCTCAACCCGGCGGTTTTGCTAGCAGGAGTTCAACCCCAACGAACACAGGCCGGAGACCCCTGGGGCAAAAACGGCTTCCGACGAACAATGGGTGCTTGCTGTGGAACACCTATCCCAAGTGGGGGCAGCCAGCTCAACAAAATGCCACACACCCAGGTGTAAGAAACAACATTGCCAGGCATGGTCTAAGCCCCTCACCTCGTCCCTGTGCTTTGGGGAGCTGGAGGGACACCCGAGGCCCACGGCCCTGAGACCCCTTTGCAAAAAGCAGGCTTCCCACGGAAACAGTTTTCCTGAGGTGCAGACCCTATCCCAAGTGGTTGTGGCAAGGTAAAGACAATGCCCTCCACTTCTTTGGAAGAAACCACAGTGCCCAGCCATGTTCTAAGCCCTCCCATCCTCCCTGGGCTTCTGGCAGCAGGAGTGAAAAGAGAGGAGCAGAGCACTGGGACCCGTTTGACAAAAACCGGCTTCCCACGGGAAAGTCTTTCTCCACGTGCAGACATGCTCCCAGGTGCCTGTGGCAAGGGGAAGGAAATGCCATACACTGACCTGGAAGAGACCACAGGGCCCAGGCACAGTCTGAACCCTTCCCTCAACCCGGCGGTTTTGCTAGCAGGAGTTCAAGCCCAACGAACACAGCCCGGAGACCCCTGGGGCAAAAACGGCTTCCGACGAACAATAGGTGCTTGCTGTGGAACACCTATCCCAAGTGTGGGTAGCCAGCTCAACAAAATGCCACACACCCATGTGTAAGAAACAACATTGCCCAGGCATGGTCTAAGCCCCTCACCTCGTCCCTGTGCTTTGGGGAGCCGGAGGGACACCCGAGGCCCACGGCCCTGAGACCCCTTTGCAAAAAGCATGCTTCCCACGGAAACAGTATTCCTGAGGTGTAGACCCTCTCCCAAGTGGTTGTGGCAAGGTAAAGCCAATGCCCTCAACTTCTCTGGAAGAAACCACAGTGCCCAGCCATGTTCTAAGCCCTCCCATCCTCCCTGGGCTTCTGGCACCAGGAGTGAAAAGTGAGGAGCAGAGCACTGGGACCCGTTTGACAAAAACCGGCTTCCACGGGAAAGTCTTTCTCCACGTGCAGACATGCTCCCAGGTGCCTGTGGGAAGGGGAAGGAAATGCCATACACTGACCTGGAAGAGACCACAGGGACCAGGCACAGTCTGAACCCTTCCCTCAACCCGGCGGTTTTGCTAGCAGGAGTTCAACCCCAACGAACACAGCCCGGAGACCCCTGGGGCAAAAACGGCTTCCGACGAACAATGGGTGCTTGCTGTGGAACACCTATCCCAAGTGGGGGTAGCCAGCTCAACAAAATGCCACACACCCAGGTGTAAGAAACAACATTGCCCAGGCATGGTCTAAGCCCCTCACCTCGTCCCTGTGCTTTGGGGAGCCGGAGGGACACACGAGGCCCATGGCCCTGAGACCCCTTTGCAAAAAGCCGGCATCCCACGGAGACAGTTTTCCTGAGGTGTAGACCCTCTCACAAGTGGTTGTGGCAAGATAAAACCAATGCCCTCCACTTCTCTGGAAGAAACCACAGTGCCCAGCCATGTTCTAAGCCCTCCCATCCTCCCTGGGCTTCTGGCAGCAGGAGTGAAAAGTGAGGAGCAGAGCACTGGGACCCGTTTGACAAAAACCGGCTTCCACGGGAAAGTCTTTCTCCACGTGCAGACATGCTCCCAGGTGCCTGTGGCAAGGGGAAGGAAATGCCATACACTGACCTGGAAGAGACCACAGGGCCCAGGCACAGTCTGAACCCTTCCCTCAACCCGGCGGTTTTGCTAGCAGGAGTTCAAGCCCAACGAACACAGCCCGGAGACCCCTGGGGCAAAAACGGCTTCCGACGAACAATGGGTGCTTGCTGTGGAACACCTATCCCAAGTGGGGGTAGCCAGCTCAACAAAATGCCACACACCCAGGTGTAAGAAACAACATTGCCCAGGCATGGTCTAAGCCCCTCACCTCGTCCCTGTGCTTTGGGGAGCCGGAGGGACACCCGAGGCCCACGGCCCTGAGACCCCTTTGCAAAAAGCATGCTTCCCACGGAAACAGTTTTCCTGAGGTGTAGACCCTCTCCCAAGTGGTTGTGGCAAGGTAAAGCCAATGCCCTCAACTTCTCTGGAAGAAACCAGAGTGCCCAGCCATGTTCTAAGCCCTCCCATCCTCCCTGGGCTTATGGCAGCAGGAGTGAAAAGTGAGGAGCAGAGCACTGGGACCCGTTTGACAAAAACCGGCTTCCCACGGGAAAGTCTTTCTCCACGTGCAGACATGCTCCCAGGTGCCTGTGGCAAGGGGAAGGAAATGCCATACACTGACCTGGAAGAGACCACAGGGCCCATGCACAGTCTGAACCCTTCCCTCAACCCGGCGGTTTTGCTAGCAGGAGTTCTAGCCCAACGAACACAGCCCGGAGACCCCTGGGGCAAAAACGGCTTCCGACGAACAATAGGTGCTTGCTGTGGAACACCTATCCCAAGTGGGGGTAGCCAGGTCACCAAAATGCCACACACCCAGGTGTAAGAAACAACATTGCCCAGGCATGGTCTAAGCCCCTCACCTCGTCCCTGTGCTTTGGGGAGCCGGAGGGACACCCGAGGCCCACGGCCCTGAGACCCCTTTGCAAAAAGCCGGCTTCCCACGGAAACAGTTTTCCTGAGGTGCAGACCCTCTCACAAGTGGTTGTGGCAAGGTAAAGCAAATGCCCTCCACTTCTCTGGAAGAAACCACAGTGCCCAGCCATGTTCTAAGCCCTCCCATCCTCCCTGGGCTTCTGGCAGCAGGAGTGAAAAGAGAGGAGCAGAGCACTGGGACCCGTTTGACAAAAACCGGCTTCCACGGGAAAGTCTTTCTCCACGTGCAGACATGCTCCCAGGTGCCTGTGGCAAGGGGAAGGAAATGCCATACACTGACCTGGAAGAGACCACAGGGCCCAGGCACAGTCTGAACCCTTCCCTCAACCCGGCGGTTTTGCTAGCAGGAGTTCAAGCCCAACGAACACAGCCCGGAGACCCCTGGGGCAAAAACGGCTTCCGACAAACAATGGGTGCTTGCTGTGGAACACCTATCCCAAGTGGGGGTAGCCAGCTCAACAAAATGCCACACACCCAGGTGTAAGAAACAACATTGCCCAGGCATGGTCTAAGCCCCTCACCTCGTCCCTGTGCTTTGGGGAGCCGGAGGGACACCCGAGGCCCACGGCCCTGAGACCCCTTTGCAAAAAGCATGCTTCCCACGGAAACAGTTTTCCTGAGGTGCAGACCCTATCCCAAGTGGTTGTGGCAAGGTAAAGCCAATGCCCTCCACTTCTCTGGAAGAAACCACAGTGCCCAGCCATGTTCTAAGCCCTCCCATCCTCCCTGGGCTTCTGGCAGCAGGAGTGAAAAGAGAGGAGCAGAGCACTGGGACCCGTTTGACAAAAACCGGCTTCCCACGGGAAAGTCTTTCTCCACGTGCAGACATGCTCCCAGGTGCCTGTGGCAAGGGGAAGGAAATGCCATACACTGACCTGGAAGAGACCACAGGGCCCATGCACAGTCTGAACCCTTCCCTCAACCCGGCGGTTTTGCTAGCAGGAGTTCTAGCCCAACGAACACAGCCCGGAGACCCCTGGGGCAAAAATGGCTTCCGACGAACAATAGGTGCTTGCTGTGGAACACCTATCCCAAGTGGGGGTAGCCAGCTCAACAAAATGCCACACACCCAGGTGTAAGAAACAACATTGCCCAGGCATGGTCTAAGCCCCTCACCTCGTCCCTGTGCTTTGGGGAGCCGGAGGGACACCCGAGTCCCACGGCCCTGAGACCCCTTTGCAAAAAGCCGGCTTCCCACGGAAACAGTTTTCCTGAGGTACAGACCCTATCCCAAGTGGTTGTGGCAAGGTAAAGCAAATGCCCTCCACTTCTCTGGAAGAAACCACAGTGCCCAGCCATGTTCTAAGCCCTCCCATCCTCCCTGGGCTTCTGGCAGCAGGAGTGAAAAGAGAGGAGCAGAGCACTGGGACCCGTTTGACAAAAACCGGCTTCCCACGGGAAAGTCTTTCTCCACGTGCAGACATGCTCCCAGGTGCCTGAGGCAAGGGGAAGGAAATGCCATACACTGACCTGGAAGAGACCACAGGGCCCAGGCACAGTCTGAACCCTTCCCTCAACCTGGCGGTTTTGCTAGCAGGAGTTCAAGCCCAACGAACACAGCCCGGAGACCCATGGGGCAAAAACGGCTTCCGATGAACAATAGGTGCTTGCTGTGGAACACCTATCCCAAGTGGGGGTAGCCAGCTAAACAAAATGCCACACACCCAGGTGTAAGAAACAACATTGCCCAGGCATGGTCTAAGCCCCTCACCTCGTCCCTGTGCTTTGGGGAGCAGGAGGGACACCCGAGGCCCACGGCCCTGAGACCCCTTTGCAAAAAGCATGCTTCCCACGGAAACAGTTTTCCTGAGGTGCAGACCCTATCCCAAGTGGTTGTGGCAAGGTAAAGCCAATGCCCTCCACTTCTCTGGAAGAAACCACAGTGCCCAGCCATGTTCTAAGCCCTCCCATCCTCCCTGGGCTTCTGGCAGCAGGAGTGAAAAGTGAGGAGCAGAGCACTGGGACCCGTTTGACAAAAACCGGCTTCCCACGGGAAAGTCTTTCTCCACGTGCAGACATGCTCCCAGGTGCCTGTGGCAAGGGGAAGGAAATGCCATACACTGACCTGGAAGAGACCACAGGGCCCATGCACAGTCTGAACCCTTCCCTCAACCCGGCGGTTTTGCTAGCAGGAGTTCTAGCCCAACGAACACAGCCCGGAGACCCCTGGGGCAAAAACGGCTTCCGACGAACAATAGGTGCTTGCTGTGGAACACCTATCCCAAGTGGGGGTAGCCAGCTCAACACAATGCCACACACCCAGGTGTAAGAACCAACATTGCGCAGGCATGGTCTAAGCCCCTCACCTCGTCCCTGTGCTTTGGGGAGCCGGAGGGACACCCGAGGCCCACGGCCCTGAGACCCCTTTGCAAAAAGCCGGCTTCCCACGGAAACAGTTTTCCTGAGGTGCAGACCCTCTCACAAGTAGTTGTGGCAAGGTAAAGCCAATGCCCTCCACTTCTCTGGAAGAAACCACAGTGCCCAGCCATGTTCTAAGCCCTCCCATCCTCCCTGGGCTTCTGGCAGCAGGAGTGAAAAGAGAGGAGCAGAGCACTGGGACCCCTTTGACAAAAAACGGCTTCCACGGGAAAGTCTTTCTCCACGTGCAGACATGCTCCCAGGTGCCTGTGGCAAGGGGAAGGAAATACCATACACTGACCTGGAAGAGACCACAGGGCCCATGCACAGTCTGAACCCTTCCCTCAACCCGGCGGTTTTGCTAGCAGGAGTTCTAGCCCAACGAACACAGCCCGGAGACCCCTGGGGCAAAAACGGCTTCCGACGAACAATAGGTGCTTGCTGTGGAACACCTATCCCAAGTGGGGGTAGCCAGCTCAACAAAATGCCACACACCCAGGTGTAAGAAACAACATTGCCCAGGCATGGTCTAAGCCCCTCACCTCGTCCCTGTGCTTTGGGGAGCCGGAGGGACACCCGAGGCCCACGTCCCTGAGACCCCTTTGCAAAAAGCATGCTTCCCACGGAAACAGTTTTCCTGAGGTGCAGACCCTATCCCAAGTGGTTGTGGCAAGGTAAAGCCAATGCCCTCCACTTCTCTGGAAGAAACCACAGTGCCCAGCCATGTTCTAAGCCCTCCCATCCTCCCTGGGCTTCTGGCAGCAGGAGTGAAAAGAGAGGAGCAGAGCACTGGGACCCGTTTGACAAAAACCGGCTTCCCACGGGAAAGTCTTTCTCCACGTGCAGACATGCTCCCAGGTGCCTGTGGCAAGGGGAAGGAAATGCCATACACTGACCTGGAAGAGACCACCGGGCACAGGCACAGTCTGAACCCTTCCCTCAACCCGGCGGTTTTGCTAGCAGGAGTTCTAGCCCAACGAACACAGCCCGGAGACCCCTGGGGCAAAAACGGCTTCCGACGAACAATAGGTGCTTGCTGTGGAACACCTATCCCAAGTGGGGGTAGCCAGGTCACCAAAATGCCACACACCCAGGTGTAAGAAACAACATTGCCCAGGCATGGTCTAAGCCCCTAACCTCGTCCCTGTGCTTTGGGGAGCCGGAGGGACACCCGAGGCCCACGGCCCTGAGACCCCTTTGCAAAAAGCCGGCTTCCCACGGAAACAGTTTTCCTGAGGTACAGACCCTATCCCAAGTGGTTGTGGCAAGGTAAAGCAAATGCCCTCCACTTCTCTGGAAGAAACCACAGTGCCCAGCCATGTTCTAAGCCCTCCCATCCTCCCTGGGCTTCTGGCAGCAGGAGTGAAAAGAGAGGAGCAGAGCACTGGGACCCGTTTGACAAAAACCGGCTTCCCACGGGAAACTCTTTCTCCACGTGCAGACATGCTCCCAGGTGCCTGAGGCAAGGGGAAGGAAATGCCATACACTGACCTGGAAGAGACCACAGGGCCCAGGCACAGTCTGAACCCTTCCCTCAACCCGGCGGTTTTGCTAGCAGGAGTTCAAGCCCAACGAACACAGCCCGGAGACCCCTGGGGCAAAAACGGCTTCCGACGAACAATAGGTGCTTGCTGTGGATCACCTATCCCAAGTGGGGGTAGCCAGCTAAACAAAATGCCACACACCCAGGTGTCAGAAACAACATTGCCCAGGCATGGTCTAAGCCCCTCACCTCGTCCCTGTGCTTTGGGGAGCCGGAGGGACACCCGAGGCCCACGGCCCTGAGACCCCTTTGCAAAAAGCCGGCTTCCCACGGAGACAGATTTCCTGAGGTGTAGACCCTCTCCCAAGTGGTTGTGGCAAGGTAAAGCCAATGCCCTCCACTTCTCTGGAAGAAACCACAGTGCCCAGCCATGTTCTAAGCCCTCCCATCCTCCCTGGGCTTCTGGCAGCAGGAGTGAAAAGAGAGGAGCAGAGCACTGGGACCCGTTTGACAAAAACCGGCTTCCCACGGGAAAGTCTTTCTCCACGTGCAGACATGCTCCCAGGTGCCTGTGGCAAGGGGAAGGAAATGCCATACACTGACCTGGAAGAGACCACAGGGCCCAGGCACAGTCTGAACCCTTCCCTCAACCCGGCGGTTTTGCTAGCAGGAGTTCAAGCCCAACGAACACAGCCCGGAGACCCCTGGGGCAAAAACGGCTTCCGACGAACAATGGGTGCTTGCTGTGGAACACCTATCCCAAGTGGGGGTAGCCAGCTCAACAAAATGCCACACACCCAGGTGTAAGAAACAACATTGCCCAGGCATGGTCTAAGCCCCTCACCTCGTCCCTGTGCTTTGGGGAGCCGGAGGGACACCCGAGGCCCACGGCCCTGAGACCCCTTTGCAAAAAGCATGCTTCCCACGGAAACAGTTTTCCTGAGGTGCAGACCCTATCCCAAGTGGTTGTGGCAAGGTAAAGCCAATGCCCTCCACTTCTCTGGAAGAAACCACAGTGCCCAGGCATGTTCTAAGGCCTCCCATCCTCCCTGGGCTTCTGGCAGCAGGAGTGAAAAGAGAGGAGCAGAGCACTGGGACCCGTTTGACAAAAACCGGCTTCCACGGGAAAGTCTTTCTCCACGTGCAGACATGCTCCCAGGTGCCTGTGGCAAGGGGAAGGAAATGCCATACACTGACCTGGAAGAGACCACAGGGCCCAGGCACAGTCTGAACCCTTCCCTCAACCCGGCGGTTTTGCTAGCAGGAGTTCAAGCCCAACGAACACAGCCCGGAGACCCCTGGGGCAAAAACGGCTTCCGACGAACAATAGGTGCTTGCTGTGGAACACCTATCCCAAGTGGGGGTAGCCAGCTCAACAAAATGCCACACACCCAGGTGTAAGAAACAACATTGCCCAGCCATGGTCTAAGCCCCTCACCTCGTCCCTGTGCTTTGGGGAGCCGGAGGGACACACGAGGCCCATGGCCCTGAGACCCCTTTGCAAAAAGCCGGCATCCCACGGAGACAGTTTTCCTGAGGTGTAGACCCTCTCCCAAGTGGTTGTGGCAAGGTAAAACCAATGCCCTCCACTTCTCTGGAAGAAACCACAGTGCCCAGGCATGTTCTAAGGCCTCCCATCCTCCCTGGGCTTCTGGCAGCAGGAGTGAAAAGAGAGGAGCAGAGCACTGGGACCCGTTTGACAAAAACCGGCTTCCACGGGAAAGTCTTTCTCCACGTGCAGACATGCTCCCAGGTGCCTGTGGCAAGGGGAAGGAAATGCCATACACTGACCTGGAAATGACCACAGGGCCCAGGCACAGTCTGAACCCTTCCCTCAACCCGGCGGTTTTGCTAGCAGGAGTTCAAGCCCAACGAACACAGCCCGGAGACCCCTGGGGCAAAAACGGCTTCCGACGAACAATAGGTGCTTGCTGTGGAACACCTATCCCAAGTGGGGGTAGCCAGCTCAACAAAATGCCACACACCCAGGTGTAAGAAACAACATTGCCCAGGCATGGTCTAAGCCCCTCACCTCGTCCCTGTGCTTTGGGGAGCCGGAGGGACACTCGAGGCCCACGGCCCTGAGACCCCTTTGCAAAAAGCCGGCTTCCCACGGAAACAGTTTTCCTGAGGTGTAGACCCTATCCCAAGTGGTTGTGGCAAGGTAAAGCCAATGCCCTCCACTTCTCTGGAAGAAACCACAGTGCCCAGCCATGTTCTAAGCCCTCCCATCCTCCCTGGGCTTCTGGCAGCAGGAGTGAAAAGAGAGGAGCAGAGCACTGGGACCCGTTTGACAAAAACCGGCTTCCCACGGGAAAGTCTTTCTCCACGTGCAGACATGCTCCCAGGTCTCTGGCAAGGGGAAGGAAATGCCATACACTGACCTGGAAGAGACCACAGGGCCCAGGCACAGTCTGAACCCTTCCCTCAACCCGGCGGTTTTGCTAGCAGGAGTTCAAGCCCAACGAACACAGCCCGGAGACCCCTGGGGCAAAAACGGCTTCCGACGAACAATAGGTGTTTGCTGTGGAACACCTATCCCAAGTGGGGGTAGCCAGGTCAACAAAATGCCACACACCCAGGTGTAAGAAACAACATTGCCCAGGCATGGTCTAAGCCCCTCACCTCGTCCCTGTGCTTTGGGGAGACGGAGGGACACACGAGGCCCATGGCCCTGAGACCCCTTTGCAAAAAGCCGGCTTCCCACGGAGACAGTTTTCCTGAGGTGTAGACCCTCTCCCAAGTGGTTGTGGCAAGGTAAAGCCAATGCCCTCCACTTCTCTGGAAGAAACCACAGTGCCCAGCCATGTTCTAAGCCCTCCCATCCTCCCTGGGCTTCTGGCAGCAGGAGTGAAAAGTGAGGAGCAGAGCACTGGGACCCGTTTGACAAAAACCGGCTTCCCAAGGGAAAGTCTTTCTCCACGTGCAGACATGCTCCCAGGTGCCTGTGGCAAGGGGAAGGAAATGCCATACACTGACCTGGAAGAGACCACAGGGCCCAGGCACAGTCTGAACCCTTCCCTCAACCCGGCGGTTTTGCTAGCAGGAGTTCAAGCCCAACGAACACAGCCCGGAGACCCCTGGGGCAAAAACGGCTTCCGACGAACAATAGTTGCTTGCTGTGGAACACCTATCCCAAGTGGGGGTAGCCAGCTCAACAAAATGCCACACACCCAGGTGTAAGAAACAACATTGCCCAGTCATGGTCTAAGCCCCTCACCTCGTCCCTGTGCTTTGGGGAGCCGGAGGGACACCCGAGGCCCACGGCCCTGAGACTCCTTTGCAAAAAGCCGGCTTCCCATGGAGACAGTTTTCCTGAGGTGTAGACCCTCTCCCAAGTTGTTGTGGCAAGGTAAAGCCAATGCCCTCCACTTCTCTGGAAGAAACCACAGTGCCCAGCCATGTTCTAAGCCCTCCCATCCTCCCTGGCCTTCTGGCAGCAGGAGTGAAAAGAGAGGAGCAGAGCACTGGGACCCGTTTGACAAAAACTGGCTTCCCACGGGAAAGCCTTTCTCCACGTGCAGACATGCTCCCAGGTGCCTGTGGCAAGGGGAAGGAAATGCCATACACTGACCTGGAAGAGACCACAGGGCCCAGGCACAGTCTGAACCCTTCCCTCAACCCGGCGGTTTTGCTTGCAGGAGTTCACGCCCAACGAACACAGCCCGGAGACCCCTGGGGCAAAAACGGCTTCCGACGAACAATAGGTGCTTGCTGTGGAACACCTATCCCAAGTGGGGGTAGCCAGCTCAACAAAATGCCACACACCCAGGTGTAAGAAACAACATTGCCCAGGCATGGTCTAAGCCCCTCACCTCGTCCCTGTGCTTTGGGGAGCCGGAGGGACACCCGAGGCCCACGGCCCTGAGACCCCTTTGCAAAAAGCCGGCTTCCCACGGAAACAGTTTTCCTTAGGTGCAGACCCTCTCACAAGTGGTCGTGGCAAGGTAAAGCAAATGCCCTCCACTTCTCTGGAAGAAACCACAGTGCCCAGCCATGTTCTAAGCCCTCCCATCCTCCCTGGGCTTCTGGCAGCAGGAGTGAAAAGAGAGGAGCAGAGCACTGGGACCCGTTTGACAAAAACTGGCTTCCCACGGGAAAGCCTTTCTCCACGTGCAGACATGCTCCCAGGTGCCTGTGGCAAGGGGAAGGAAATGCCATACACTGACCTGGAAGAGACCACAGGGCCCAGGCGCAGTCTGAACCCTTCCCTCAACCCGGCGGTTTTGGTAGCAGGAGTTCAAGCCCAACGAACACAGCCCGGAGACCCCTGGGGCAAAAACGGCTTCCGACGAACAATAGGTGCTTGCTGTGGAACACCTATCCCAAGTGGGGGTAGCCAGCTCAACAAAATGCCACACACCCAGGTGTAAGAAACAACATTGCCCAGGCATGGTCTAAGCCCCTCACCTCGTCCCTGTGCTTTGGGGAGCCGGAGGGACACCCGAGGCCCACGGCCCTGAGACCCCTTTGCAAAAAGCCGGCTTCCCACGGAAACAGTTTTCCTGAGGTGCAGACCCTATCCCAAGTGGTTGTGGCAAGGTAAAGCCAATGCCCTCCGCTTCTCCGGAAGAAACCCCAGTGCCCAGCCATGTTCTAAGCCCTCCCATCCTCCCTGGGCTTCTGGCAGCAGGAGTGAAAAGAGAGGAGCAGAGCACTGGGACCCGTTTGACAAAAACCGGCTTCCCACGGGAAAGTCTTTCTCCACGTGCAGACATGCTCCCAGGTGCCTGTGGCAAGGGGAAGGAAATGCCATACACTGACCTGGAAGAGACCACAGGCCCCAGGCACAGTCTGAACCCTTCCCTCAACCCGGCGGTTTTGCTAGCAGGAGTTCAAGCCCAACGAACACAGCCCGGAGACCCCTGGGGCAAAAACGGCTTCCGAGGAACAATAGGTGCTTGCTGTGGAACACCTATCCCAAGTGGGGGTAGCCAGCTCAACAAAATGCCACACACCCAGGTGTAAGAAACAACATTGCCCAGGCATGGTCTAAGCCCCTCACCTCGTCCCTGTGCTTTGGGGAGCCGGAGGGACACCCGAGGCCCACGGCCCTGAGACCCCTTTGCAAAAAGCCGGCTTCCCACGGAAACAGTTTTCCTGAGGTGTAGACCCTATCCCAAGTGGTTGTGGCAAGGTAAAGCCAATGCCCTCCACTTCTCTGGAAGAAACCACAGTGCCCAGCCATGTTCTAAGCCCTCCCATCCTCCCTGGGCTTCTGGCAGCAGGAGTGAAAAGAGAGGAGCAGAGCACTGGGACCCGTTTGACAAAAACCGGCTTCCCACGGGAAAGTCTTTCTCCACGTGCAGACATGCTCCCAGGTCTCTGGCAAGGGGAAGGAAATGCCATACACTGACCTGGAAGAGACCACAGGGCCCAGGCACAGTCTGAACCCTTCCCTCAACCCGGCGGTTTTGCTAGCAGGAGTTCAAGCCCAACGAACACAGCCCGGAGACCCCTGGGGCAAAAACGGCTTCCGACGAACAATAGGTGCTTGCTGTGGAACACCTATCCCAAGTGGGGGTAGCCAGCTCAACAAAATGCCACACACCAGGGTGTAAGAAACAACATTGCCCAGGCATGGTCTAAGCCCCTCACCTCGTCCCTGTGCTTTGGGGAGCCGGAGGGACACCCGAGGCCCACGGCCCTGAGACCCCTTTGCAAAAAGCCGGCTTCCCACGGAAACAGTTTTCCTGAGGTGTAGAACCTATCCCAAGTGGTTGTGGAAAGGTAAAGCCAATGCCCTCCACTTCTCCGGAAGAAACCACAGTGCCCAGCCATGTTCTAAGCCCTCCCATCCTCCCTGGGCTTCTGGCAGCAGGAGTGAAAAGAGAGGAGCAGAGCACTGGGACCCGTTTGACAAAAACCGGCTTCCCACGGGAAAGTCTTTCTCCACGTGCAGACATGCTCCCAGGTCTCTGGCAAGGGGAAGGAAATGCCATACACTGACCTGGAAGAGACCACAGGGCCCAGGCACAGTCTGAACCCTTCCCTCAACCCGGCGGTTTTGCTAGCAGGAGTTCAAGCCCAAGGAACACAGCCCGGAGACCCCTGGGGCAAAAACGGCTTCCGACGAACAATAGGTGCTTGCTGTGGAACACCTATCCCAAGTGGGGGTAGCCAGCTCAACAAAATGCCACACACCCAGGTGTAAGAAACAACATTGCCCAGGCATGGTCTAAGCCCCTCACCTCGTCCCTGTGCTTTGGGGAGCCGGAGGGACACGCGAAGCCCACGGCCCTGAGACCCCTTTGCAAAAAGCCGGCTTCCCACAGAAACAGTTTTCCTGAGGTGCAGACCCTCTCACAAGTGGTTGTGGCAAGGTAAAGCCAATGCCCTCCACTTCTCTGGAAGAAACCACAGTGCCCAGCCATGTTCTAAGCCCTCCCATCCTCCCTGGGCTTCTGGCAGCAGGAGTGAAAAGAGAGGAGCAGACCACTGGGACCCGTTTGACAAAAACCGGCTTCCCACAGGAAAGTCTTTCTCCACGTGCAGACATGCTCCCATGTGCCTGTGGCAAGGGGAAGGAAATGCCATACACTGACCTGGAAGAGACCACAGGGCCCAGGCACAGTCTGAACCCTTCCCTCAACCCGGCGGTTTTGCTAGCAGGAGTTCAAGCCCAACGAACACAGCCCGGAGACCCCTGGGGCAAAAACGGCTTCCGACGAACAATAGGTGCTTGCTGTGGAACACCTATCCCAAGTGGGGGTAGCCAGCTCAACAAAATGCCACACACCCAGGTGTAAGAAACAACATTGCCCAGGCATGGTCTAAGCCCCTCACCTCGTCCCTGTGCTTTGGGGAGCCGGAGGGACACCCGAGGCCCACGGCCCTGAGACCCCTTTGCAAAAAGCCGGCTTCCCACGGAAACAGTTTTCCTTAGGTGCAGACCCTCTCACAAGTGGTTGTGGCAAGGTAAAGCAAATGCCCTCCACTTCTCTGGAAGAAACCACAGTGCCCAGCCATGTTCTAAGCCCTCCCATCCTCCCTGGGCTTCTGGCAGCAGGAGTGAAAAGAGAGGAGCAGAGCACTGGGACCCGTTTGACAAAAACTGGCTTCCCACGGGAAAGCCTTTCTCCACGTGCAGACATGCTCCCAGGTGCCTGTGGCAAGGGGAAGGAAATGCCATACACTGACCTGGAAGAGACCACAAGGCCCAGGCACAGTCTGAACCCTTCCCTCAACCCGGCGGTTTTGCTAGCAGGAGCTCAAGCCCAACGAACACAGCCCGGAGACCCCTGGGGCAAAAACGGCTTCCGACGAACAATAGGTGCTTGCTGTGGAACACCTATCCCAAGTGGGGGTAGCCAGCTCAACAAAATGCCACACCCCCAGGTGTAAGAAACAACATTGCCCAGGCATGGTCTAAGCCCCTCACCTCGTCCCTGTGCTTTGGGGAGCCGGAGGGACACCCGAGACCCACGGCCCTGAGACCCCTTTGCAAAAAGCCGGCTTCCCACGGAAACAGTTTTCCTTAGGTGCAGACCCTATCCCAAGTGGTTGTGGCAAGGTAAAGCAAATGCCCTCCACTTCTCTGGAAGAAACCACAGTGCCCAGCCATGTTCTAAGCCCTCCCATCCCCCCTGGGCTTCTGGCAGCAGGAGTGAAAAGAGAGGAGCAGAGCACTGGGACCCGTTTGACAAAAACTGGCTTCCCACGGGAAAGCCTTTCTCCACGTGCAGACATGCTCCCAGGTGCCTGTGGCAAGGGGAAGGAAATGCCATACACTGACCTGGAAGAGACCACAGGGCCCAGGCACAGTCTGAACCCTTCCCTCAACCCGGCGGTTTTGCTAGCATGACTTCAAGCCCAACGAACACAGCCCGGAGACCCCTGGGTCAAAAACGGCTTCCGACGAACAATAGGTGCTTGCTGTGGAACACCTATCCCAAGTGGGGGTAGCCAGCTCAACAAAATGCCACACACCCAGGTGTAAGAAACAACATTGCCCAGGCATGGTCTAAGCCCCTCACCTCGTCCCTGTGCTTTGGGGAGCCGGAGGGACACCCGAGACCCACGGCCCTGAGACCCCTTTGCAAAAAGCAGGCTTCCCACGGAAACAGTTTTCCTGAGGTGCAGACCCTATCCGAAGTGGTTGTGGCAAGGTAAAGCAAATGCCCTCCACTTCTCTGGAAGAAACCACAGTGCCCAGCCATGTTCTAAGCCCTCCCATCCTCCCTGGGCTTCTGGCAGCAGGAGTGAAAAGAGAGGAGCAGAGCACTGGGACCCGTTTGACAAAAACCGGCTTCCCACGGGAAAGTCTTTCTCCACGTGCAGACATGCTCCCAGGTGCCTGTGGCAAGGGGAAGGAAATGCTATACACTGACCTGGAAGAGACCACAGGGCCCAGGCACAGTCTGAACCCTTCCCTCAACCCGGTGGTTTTGCTAGCAGGAGTTCAAGCCCAACGAACACAGCCCGGAGACCCCTGGGGCAAAAACGGCTTCCGACGAACAATAGGTGCTTGCTGTGGAACACCTATCCCAAGTGGGGGTAGCAAGCTCAACAAAATGCCACACACCTAGGTGTAAGAAACAACATTGCCCAGGCATGATCTAAGCCCCTCACCTCGTCCCTGTGCTTTGGGGAGCCGGAGGGACACACGAGGCCCATGGCCCTGAGACCCCTTTGCAAAAAGCCGGCTTACAACGGAAACAGTTTTCCTGAGGTGCAGACCCTATCCCAAGTGGTTGTGGCAAGGTAAAGCCAATGCCCTCCACTTCTCTGGAAGAAACCACAGTGCCCAGCCATGTTCTAAGCCCTCCCATCCTCCCTGGGCTTCTGGCAGCAGGAGTGAAAAGTGAGGAGCAGAGCACTGGGACCCGTTTGACAAAAACCGGCTTCCCAAGGGAAAGTCTTTCTCCACGTGCAGACATGCTCCCAGGTGCCTGTGGCAAGGGGAAGGAAATGCCATACACTGACCTGGAAGAGACCACAGGGCCCAGGCACAGTCTGAACCCTTTCCTCAACCCGGCGGTTTTGCTAGCAGGAGTTCAAGCCCAACGAACACAGCCCGGAGTCCCCTGGGGCAAAAACGGCTTCCGACGAACAATAGGTGCTTGCTGTGGAACACCTATCCCAAGTGGGGGTAGCCAGCTCAACAAAATGCCACACACCCAGGTGTAAGAAACAACATTGCCCAGGCATGGTCTAAGCCCCTCACCTCGTCCCTGTGCTTTGGGGAGCCGGAGGGACACCCGAGACCCACGGCCCTGAGACCCCTTTGCAAAAAGCCGGCTTCCCACGGAAACAGTTTTCCTGAGGTGCAGACCCTATCCCAAGTGGTTGTGGCAAGGTAAAGCCAATGCCCTCCACTTCTCTGGAAGAAACCACAGTGCCCAGCCATGTTCTAAGCCCTCCCATCCTCCCTGGGCTTCTGGCAGCAGGAGTGAAAAGTGAGGAGCAGAGCACTGGGACCCGTTTGACAAAAACCGGCTTCCACGGGAAAGTCTTTCTCCACGTGCAGACATGCTCCCAGGTGCCTGTGGCAAGGGGAAGGAAATGCCATACACTGACCTGGAAGAGACCACAGGGCCCAGGCACAGTCTGAACCCTTCCCTCAACCCGGCGGTTTTGCTAGCAGGAGTTCAAGCCCAACGAACACAGCCTGGAGACCCCTGGGGCAAAAACGGCTTCCGACGAACAATAGGTGCTTGCTGTGGAACACCTATCCCAAGTGGGGGTAGCCAGCTCAACAAAATGCCACACACCCAGGTGTAAGAAACAACATTGTCCAGCCATGGTCTAAGCCCCTCACCTCGTCCCTGTGCTTTGGGGAGCCGGAGGGACACCCGAGGCCCACGGCCCTGAGACCCCTTTGCAAAAAGCAGGCTTCCCACGGAAACAGTTTTCCTGAGGTGCAGACCCTATCCCAAGTGGTTGTGGCAAGGTAAAGCCAATGCCCTCCACTTCTCTGGAAGAAACCACAGTGCCCAGCCATGTTCTAAGCCCTCCCATCCTCCCTGGGCTTCTGGCAGCAGGAGTGAAAAGAGAGGAGCAGAGCACTGGGACCCGTTTGACAAAAACCGGCTTCCCACGGGAAAGTCTTTCTCCACGTGCAGACATGCTCCCAGGTGCCTGTGGCAAGGGGAAGGAAATGCCATACACTGACCTGGAAGAGACCACAGGGCCCAGACACAGTCTGAACCCTTCCCTCAACCCGGCGGTTTTGCTAGCAGGAGTTCAAGCCCAACGAACACATCCCGGAGACCCCTGGGGCAAAAACGGCTTCCGACGAACAATAGGTGCTTGCTGTGGAACACCTTTCCCAAGTGGGGGTAGCCAGCTCAACAAAATGCCACACACCCAGGTGTAAGAAACAACATTGCCCAGGCATGGTCTAAGCCCCTCACCTCGTCCCTGTGCTTTGGGGAGCCGGAGGGACACCCGAGGCCCACGGCCCTGAGACCCCTTTGCAAAAAGCCGGCTTCCCTCGGAAACAGTTTTCCTGAGGTGCAGACCCTCTCACAAGTGGTTGTGGCAAGGTAAAGCCAATGCCCTCCACTTCTCTGGAAGAAACCCCAGTGCCCAGCCATGTTCTAAGCCCTCCCATCCTCCCTGGGCTTCTGGCAGCAGGAGTGAAAAGAGAGGAGCAGAGCACTGGGACCCGTTTGACAAAAACCGGCTTCCCACGGGAAAGTCTTTCTCCACGTGCAGACATGCTCCCAGGTGCCTGTGGAAAGGGGAAGGAAATGCCATACACTGACCTGGAAGAGACCACAGGGCCCAGGCACAGTCTGAACCCTTCCCTCAACCCGGCGGTTTTGCTAGCAGGAGTTCTACCCCAACGAACACAGCCCGGAGACCCCTGGGGCAAAAACGGCTTCCGACGAACAATAGGTGCTTGCTGTGGAACACCTATCCCAAGTGGGGGTAGCCAGCTCAACAAAATGCCACACCCCCAGGTGTAAGAAACAACATTGCCCAGGCATGGTCTAAGCCCCTCACCTCGTCCCTGTGCTTTGGGGAGCCGGAGGGACACCCGAGGCCCACGGCCCTGAGACCCCTTTGCAAAAAGCCGGCTTCCCACGGAAACAGTTTTCCTTAGGTGCAGACCCTCTCACAAGTGGTTGTGGCAAGGTAAAGCCAGTGCCCTCCACTTCTCTGGAAGAAACCCCAGTGCCCAGCCATGTTCTAAGCCCTCCCATCCTCCCTGGGCTTCTGGCAGCAGGAGTGAAAAGAGAGGAGCAGAGCACTGGGACCCGTTTGACAAAAACCGGCTTCCCACGGGAAAGTCTTTCTCCACGTGCAGACATGCTCCCAGGTGCCTGTGGCAAGGGGAAGGAAATGCCATACACTGACCTGGAAGAGACCACAGGGCCCAGGCACAGTCTGAACCCTTCCCTCAACCCGGCGGTTTTGCTAGCAGGAGTTCTAGCCCAACGAACACAGCCCGGAGTCCCCTGGGGCAAAAACGGCTTCCGACGAACAATAGGTGCTTGCTGTGGAACACCTATCCCAAGTGGGGGTAGCCAGCTCAACAAAATGCCACACACCCAGGTGTAAGAAACAACATTGCCCAGGCATGGTCTAAGCCCCTCACCTCGTCCCTGTGCTTTGGGGAGCCGGAGGGACACCCGAGGCCCATGGCCCTGTGACCCCTTTGCAAAAAGCCGGCTTCCCACGGAAACAGTTTTCCTGAGGTGCAGACCCTCTCACAAGTGGTTGTGGCAAGGTAAAGCAAATGCCCTCCACTTCTCTGGAAGAAACCACAGTGCCCAGCCATATTCTAAGCCCTCCCATCCTCCCTTGGCTTCTGGCAGCAGGAGTGAAAAGAGAGGAGCAGAGCACTGGGACCCGTTTGACAAAAACTGGCTTCCCACGGGAAAGCCTTTCTCCACGTGCAGACATGCTCCCAGGTGCCTGTGGCAAGGGGAAGGAAATGCCATACACTGACCTGGAAGAGACCACAGGGCCCAGGCACAGTCTGAACCCTTCCCTCAACCCGGCGGTTTTGCTAGCAGGAGTTCAAGCCCAACGAACACAGCCCGGAGACCCCTGGGGCAAAAACGGCTTCCGACGAACAATAGGTGCTTGCTGTGGAACACCTATCCCAAGTGGGGGTAGCCAGCTCAACAAAATGCCACACACCCAGGTGTAAGAAACAACATTGCCCAGGCATGGTCTAAGCCCCTCACCTCGTCCCTGTGCTTTGGGGAGCCGGAGGGACACCCGAGGCCCACGGCCCTGAGACCCCTTTGCAAAAAGCCGGCTTCCCACGGAAACAGTTTTCCTTAGGTGCAGACCCTCTCACAAGTGGTTGTGGCAAGGTAAAGCAAATGCCCTCCACTTCTCTGGAAGAAACCACAGTGCCCAGCCATGTTCTAAGCCCTCCCATCCTCCCTGGGCTTCTGGCAGCAGGAGTGAAAAGAGAGGAGCAGAGCCCTGGGACCCGTTTGACAAAAACTGGCTTCCCACGGGAAAGTCTTTCTCCACGTGCAGACATGCTCCCAGGTGCCTGTGGCAAGGGGAAGGAAATGCCATACACTGACCTGGAAGAGACCACAGGGCCCAGGCACAGTCTGAACCCATCCCTCAACCCGGCGGTTTTGGTAGCAGGAGTTCAAGCCCAACGAACACAGCCCGGAGACCCCTGGGGCAAAAACGGCTTCCGACGAACAATAGGTGCTTGCTGTGGAACACCTATCCCAAGTGGGGGTAGCCAGCTCAACAAAATGCCACACACCCAGGTGTAAGAAACAACATTGCCCAGGCATGGTCTAAGCCCCTCACCTCGTCCCTGTGCTTTGGGGAGCCGGAGGGACACCCGAGGCCCACGGCCCTGAGACCCCTTTGCAAAAAGCCGGCTTCCCACGGAAACAGTTTTCCTGAGGTGCAGACCCTATCCCAAGTGGTTGTGGCAAGGTAAAGCCAATGCCCTCCACTTCTCTGGAAGAAACCCCAGTGCCCAGCCATGTTCTAAGCCCTCCCATCCTCCCTGGGCTTCTGGCAGCAGGAGTGAAAAGAGAGGAGCAGAGCACTGGGACCCGTTTGACAAAAACCGGCTTCCCACGGGAAAGTCTTTCTCCACGTGCAGACATGCTCCCAGGTGCCTGTGGCAAGGGGAAGGAAATGCCATACACTGACCTGGAAGAGACCACAGGGCCCAGGCACAGTCTGAACCCTTCCCTCAACCCGGAGGTTTTGCTAGCAGGAGTTCAAGCCCAACGAACACAGCCCGGATACCCCTGGGGCAAAAACGGCTTTTGACGAACAATGGGTGCTTGCTGTGGAACACCTATCCCAAGTGGGGGTAGCCAGCTCAACAAAATGCCACACCCCCAGGTGTAAGAAACAACATTGCCCAGGCATGGTCTAAGCCCCTCACCTCGTCCCTGTGCTTTGGGGATCCGGAGGGACACCCGAGGCCCACGGCCCTGAGACCCCTTTGCAAAAAGCGGGCTTCCCACGGAAACAGTTTTCCTGACGTGCAGACCCTATCCCAAGTGGTTGTGGCAAGGTAAAGCCAATGCCCTCCACTTCTCTGGAAGAAACCACAGTGCCCAGACATGTTCTAAGCCCTCCCATCCTCCCTGGGCTTCTGGCAGCAGGAGTGAAAAGTGAGGAGCAGAGCACTGGGACCCGTTTGACAAAAACATGCTTCCACGGGAAAGTCTTTCTCCACGTGCAGACATGCTCCCAGGTGCCTGTGGCAAGGGGAAGGAAATGCCATACACTGACCTGGAAGAGACCACAGGGCCCAGGCACAGTCTGAACCCTTCCCTCAACCCGGCGGTTTTGCTAGCAGGAGTTCAAGCCCAACGAACACAGCCCGGACACCCCTGGGGCAAAAACGGCTTCCGACGAACAATGGGTGCTTGCTGTGGAACACCTATCCCAAGTGGGGGTAGCCAGCTCAACAAAATGCCACACACCCAGGTGTAAGAAACAACATTGCCCAGGCATGGTCTAAGCCCCTCACCTCGTCCCTGTGCTTTGGGGAGCCGGAGGGACACGCGAAGCCAACGGCCCTGAGACCCCTTTGCAAAAAGCCGGCTTCCCACGGAAACAGTTTTCCTGAGGTGCAGACCCTCTCACAAGTGGTTGTGGCAAGGTAAAGCCAATGTCCTCCACTTCTCTGGAAGAAACCACAGTGCCCAGCCATGTTCTAAGCCCTCCCATCCTCCCTGGGCTTCTGGCAGCAGGAGTGAAAAGAGAGGAGCAGAGCACTGGGACCCGTTTGACAAAAACCGGCTTCCCACGGGAAAGTCTTTCTCCACGTGCAGACATGCTCCCAGGTGCCTGTGGCAAGGGGAAGGAAATGCCATACACTGACCTGGAAGAGACCACAGGGCCCAGGCACAGTCTGAACCCTTCCCTCAACCCGGCGGTTTTACTAGCAGGAGTTCTAGCCCAACGAACACAGCCCGGAGACCCCTGGGGCAAAAACGGCTTCCGACGAACAATAGGTGCTTGCTGTGGAACACCTATCCCAAGTGGGGGTAGCCAGCTCAACAAAATGCCACACACCCAGGTGTAAGAAACAACATTGCCCAGGCATGGTCTAAGCCCCTCACCTCGTCCCTGTGCTTTGGGGAGCCGGAGGGACACCCGAGGCCCACGGCCCTGAGACCCCTTTGCAAAAAGCCGGCTTCCCACGGAAACAGTTTTCCTGAGGTGCAGACCCTCTCACAAGTGGTTGTGGCAAGGTAAAGCAAATGCCCTCCACTTCTCTGGAAGAAACCCCAGTGCCCAGCCATATTCTAAGCCCTCCCATCCTCCCTTGGCTTCTGGCAGCAGGAGTGAAAAGAGAGGAGCAGAGCACTGGGACCCGTTTGACAAAAACTGGCTTCCTACGGGAAAGCCTTTCTCCACGTGCAGACATGCTCCCAGGTGCCTGTGGCAAGGGGAAGGAAATGCCATACACTGACCTGGAAGAGACCACAAGGCCCAGGCACAGTCTGAACCCTTCCCTCAACCCGGCGGTTTTGGTAGCAGGAGTTCAAGCCCAACGAACACAGCCCGGAGACCCCTGGGGCAAAAACGGCTTCCGACGAACAATAGGTGCTTGCTGTGGAACACCTATCCCAAGTGGGGGTAGCCAGCTCAACAAAATGCCACACACCCAGGTGTAAGAAACAACATTGCCCAGGCATGGTCTAAGCCCCTCACCTCGTCCCTGTGCTTTGGGGAGCCGGAGGGACACCCGAGGCCCACGGCCCTGAGACTCCTTTGCAAAAAGCCGGCTTCCCACGGAAACAGTTTTCCTGAGGTGCAGACCCTCTCACAAGTGGTTGTGGCAAGGTAAAGCAAATGCCCTCCACTTCTCTGGAAGAAACCACAGTGCCCAGCCATGTTCTAAGCCCTCCCATCCTCCCTGGGCTTCTGGCAGCAGGAGTGAAAAGAGAGGAGCAGAGCACTGGGACCCGTTTGACAAAAACTGGCTTCCCACGGGAAAGCCTTTCTCCACGTGCAGACATGCTCCCAGGTGCCTGTGGCAAGGGGAAGGAAATGCCATACACTGACCTGGAAGAGACCACAGGGCCCAGGCACAGTCTGAACCCTTCCCTCAACCCGGCGGTTTTGCTAGCAGGAGTTCAAGCCCAACGAACACAGCCCGGAGACCCCTGGGGCAAAAACGGCTTCCGACGAACAATAGGTGCTTGCTGTGGAACACCTATCCCAAGTGGGGGTAGCCAGCTCAACAAAATGCCACACACCCAGGTGTAAGAAACAACATTGCCCAGGCATGGTCTAAGCCCCTCACCTCGTCCCTGTGCTTTGGGGAGCCGGAGGGACACCCGAGGCCCACGGCCCTGAGACCCCTTTGCAAAAAGCCGGCTTCCCACGGAAACACTTTTCCTTAGGTGCAGACCCTCTCACAAGTGGTTGTGGCAAGGTAAAGCCAATGCCCTCCACTTCTCTGGAAGAAACCACAGTGCCCAGCCATGTTCTAAGCCCTCCCATCCTCCCTGGGCTTCTGGCAGCAGGAGTGAAAAGAGAGGAGCAGAGCACTGGGACCCGTTTGACAAAAACTGGCTTCCCACGGGAAAGCCTTTCTCCACGTGCAGACATGCTCCCACGTGCCTGTAGCAAGGGGAAGGAAATGCCATACACTGACCTGGAAGAGACCACAGGGCCCAGGCACAGTCTGAACCCATCCCTCAACCCGGCGGTTTTGGTAGCAGGAGTTCAAGCCCAACGAACACAGCCCGGAGACCCCTGGGGCAAAAACGGCTTCCGACGAACAATAGGTGCTTGCTGTGGAACACCTATCCCAAGTGGGGGTAGCCAGCTCAACAAAATGCCACACACCCAGGTGTAAGAAACAACATTGCCCAGGCATGGTCTAAGCCCCTCACCTCGTCCCTGTGCTTTGGGGAGCCGGAGGGACACCCGAGGCCCACGGCCCTGAGACCCCTTTGCAAAAAGCCGGCTTCCCACGGAAACAGTTTTCCTGAGGTGCAGACCCTATCCCAAGTGGTTGTGGCAAGGTAAAGCCAATGCCCTCCACTTCTCTGGAAGAAACCCCAGTGCCCAGCCATGTTCTAAGCCCTCCCATCCTCCCTGGGCTTCTGGCAGCAGGAGTGAAAAGAGAGGAGCAGAGCACTGGGACCCGTTTGACAAAAACCGGCTTCCCACGGGAAAGTCTTTCTCCACGTGCAGACATGCTCCCAGGTGCCTGTGGCAAGGGGAAGGAAATGCCATACACTGACCTGGAAGAGACCACAGGGCCCAGGCACAGTCTGAACCCTTCCCTCAACCCGGCGGTTTTGCTAGCAGGAGTTCAAGCCCAACGAACACAGCCCGGATACCCCTGGGGCAAAAACGGCTTTTGACGAACAATGGGTGCTTGCTGTGGAACACCTATCCCAAGTGGGGGTAGCCAGCTCAACAAAATGCCACACACCCAGGTGTAAGAAACAACATTGCCCAGGCATGGTCTAAGCCCCTCACCTCGTCCCTGTGCTTTGGGGAGCCGGAGGGACACGCGAAGCCCACGGCCCTGAGACCCCTTTGCAAAAAGCCGGCTTCCCACGGAAACAGTTTTCCTGAGGTGCAGACCCTCTCACAAGTGGTTGTGGCAAGGTAAAGCCAATGCCCTCCACTTCTCTGGAAGAAACCACAGTGCCCAGCCATGTTCTAAGCCCTCCCATCCTCCCTGGGCTTCTGGCAGCAGGAGTGAAAAGAGAGGAGCAGAGCACTGGGACCCGTTTGACAAAAACCGGCTTCCCACGGGAAAGTCTTTCTCCACGTGCAGACATGCTCCCAGGTGCCTGTGGCAAGGGGAAGGAAATGCCATACACTGACCTGGAAGAGACCACAGGGCCCAGGCACAGTCTGAACCCTTCCCTCAACCCGGCGGTTTTGCTAGCAGGAGTTCTAGCCCAACGAACACAGCCCGGAGACCCCTGGGTCAAAAACGGCTTCCGACGAACAATAGGTGCTTGCTGTGGAACACCTATCCCAAGTGGGGGTAGCCAGGTCAACAAAATGCCACACACCCAGGTGTAAGAAACAACATTGCCCAGGCATGGTCTAAGCCCCTCACCTCGTCCCTGTGCTTTGGGGAGCCGGAGGGACACCCGAGGCCCACGGCCCTGAGACCCCTTTGCAAAAAGCCGGCTTCCCACGGAAACAGTTTTCCTTAGGTGCAGACCCTCTCACAAGTGGTTGTGGCAAGGTAAAGCAAATGCCCTCCACTTCTCTGGAAGAAACCACAGTGCCCAGCCATGTTCTAAGCCCTCCCATCCTCCCTGGGCTTCTGGCAGCAGGAGTGAAAAGAGAGGAGCAGAGCACTGGGACCCGTTTGACAAAAACTGGCTTCCCAAGGGAAAGCCTTTCTCCACGTGCAGACATGCTCCCAGGTGCCTGTGGCAAGGGGAAGGAAATGCCATACACTGACCTGGAAGAGACCACAAGGCCCAGGCACAGTCTGAACCCTTCCCTCAACCCGGCGGTTTTGGTAGCAGGAGTTCAAGCCCAACGAACACAGCCCGGAGACCCCTGGGGCAGAAACGGCTTCCGACGAACAATAGGTGCTTCCTGTGGAACACCTATCCCAAGCGGGGGTAGCCAGCTCAACAAAATGCCACACACCCAGGTGTAAGAAACAACATTGCCCAGGCATGGTCTAAGCCCCTCACCTCGTCCCTGTGCTTTGGGGAGCCGGAGGGACACCCGAGGCCCACGGCCCTGAGACCCCTTTGCAAAAAGCCGGCTTCCCACGGAAACAGTTTTCCTGAGGTGCAGACCCTATCCCAAGTGGTTGTGGCAAGGTAAAGCCAATGCCCTCCACTTCTCTGGAAGAAACCCCAGTGCCCAGCCATGTTCTAAGCCCTCCCATCCTCCCTGGGCTTCTGGCAGCAGGAGTGAAAAGAGAGGAGCAGAGCACTGGGACCCTTTTGACAAAAACCGGCTTCCCACGGGAAAGTCTTTCTCCACGTGCAGACATGCTCCCAGGTGCCTGTGGCAAGGGGAAGGAAATGCCATACACTGACCTGGAAGAGACCACAGGGCCCAGGCACAGTCTGAACCCTTCCCTCAACCCGGCGGTTTTGCTAGCATGACTTCAAGCCCAACGAACACAGCCCGGAGACCCCTGGGTCAAAAACGGCTTCCGACGAACAATAGGTGCTTGCTGTGGAAAACCTATCCCAAGTGGGGGTAGCCAGCTCAACAAAATGCCACACCCCCAGGTGTAAGAAACAACATTGCCCAGGCATGGTCTAAGCCCCTCACCTCGTCCCTGTGCTTTGGGGAGCCGGAGGGACACCCGAGGCCCACGGCCCTGAGACCCCTTTGCAAAAAGCCGGCTTCCCACGGAAACAGTTTTCCTGAGGTGCAGACCCTCTCACAAGTGGTTGTGGCAAGGTAAAGCAAATGCCCTCCACTTCTCTGGAAGAAACCACAGTGCCCAGCCATGTTCTAAGCCCTCCCATCCTCCCTGGGCTTCTGGCAGCAGGAGTGAAAAGAGAGGAGCAGAGCACTGGGACCCGTTTGACAAAAACAGGCTTCCCACGGGAAAGCCTTTCTCCACGTGCAGACATGCTCCCAGGTGCCTGTGGCAAGGGGAAGGAAATGCCATACACTGACCTGGAAGAGACCACAGGGCCCAGGCACAGTCTGAACCCTTCCCTCAACCCGGCGGTTTTGCTAGCAGGAGTTCAAGCCCAACGAACACAGCCCGGAGACCCCTGGGGCAAAAACGGCTTCCGACGAACAATAGGTGCTTGCTGTGGAACACCTATCCCAAGTGGGGGTAGCCAGCTCAACAAAATGCCACACACCCAGGTGTAAGAAACAACATTGCCCAGGCATGGTCTAAGCCCCTCACCTCGTCCCTGTGCTTTGGGGAGCCGGAGGGACACCCGAGGCCCACGGCCCTGAGACCCCTTTGCAAAAAGCCGGCTTCCCACGGAAACAGTTTTCCTTAGGTGCAGACCCTCTCACAAGTGGTCGTGGCAAGGTAAAGCAAATGCCCTCCACTTCTCTGGAAGAAACCACAGTGCCCAGCCATGTTCTAAGCCCTCCCATCCTCCCTGGCCTTCTGGCAGCAGGAGTGAAAAGAGAGGAGCAGAGCACTGGGACCCGTTTGACAAAAACTGGCTTCCCACGGGAAAGCCTTTCTCCACGTGCAGACATGCTCCCAGGTGCCTGTGGCAAGGGGAAGGAAATGCCATACACTGACCTGGAAATGACCACAGGGCCCAGGCACAGTCTGAACCCTTCCCTCAACCCGGCGGTTTTGGTAGCAGGAGTTCAAGCCCAACGAACACAGCCCGGAGACCCCTGGGGCAAAAACGGCTTCCGACGAACAATAGGTGCTTGCTGTGGAACACCTATCCCAAGTGGGGGTAGCCAGCTCAACAAAATGCCACACACCCAGGTGTAAGAAACAACATTGTCCAGGCATGGTCTAAGCCCCTCACCTCGTCCCTGTGCTTTGGGGAGCCGGAGGGACACCCGAGGCCCACGGCCCTGAGACCCCTTTGCAAAAAGCCGGCTTCCCACGGAAACAGTTTTCCTGAGGTGCAGACCCTATCCCAAGTGGTTGTGGCAAGGTAAAGCCAATGCCCTCCACTTCTCTGGAAGAAACCCCAGTGCCCAGCCATGTTCTAAGCCCTCCCATCCTCCCTGGGCTTCTGGCAGCAGGAGTGAAAAGAGAGGAGCAGAGCACTGGGACCCGTTTGACAAAAACCGGCTTCCCACGGGAAAGTCTTTCTCCACGTGCAGACATGCTCCCAGGTGCCTGTGGCAAGGGGAAGGAAATGCCATACACTGACCTGGAAGAGACCACAGGGCCCAGGCACAGTCTGAACCCTTCCCTCAACCCGGCGGTTTTGCTAGCAGGAGTTCTAGCCCAACGAACACAGCCCGGAGACCCCTGGGGCAAAAACGGCTTCCGACGAACAATAGGTGCTTGCTGTGGAACACCTATCCCAAGTGGGGGTAGCCAGCTCAACAAAATGCCACACACCCAGGTGTAAGAAACAACATTGCCCAGGCATGGTCTAAGCCCCTCACCTCGTCCCTGTGCTTTGGGGAGCCGGAGGGACACCCGAGGCCCACGGCCCTGAGACCCCTTTGCAAAAAGCCGGCTTCCCTCGGAAACAGTTTTCCTTAGGTGCAGACCCTCTCACAAGTGGTTGTGGCAAGGTAAAGCAAATGCCCTCCACTTCTCTGGAAGAAACCACAGTGCCCAGCCATGTTCTAAGCCCTCCCATCCTCCCTGGGCTTCTGGCAGCAGGAGTGAAAAGAGAGGAGCAGAGCACTGGGACCCGTTTGCCAAAAACTGGCTTCCCACGGGAAAGCCTTTCTCCACGTGCAGACATGCTCCCAGGTGCCTGTGGCAAGGGGAAGGAAATGCCATACACTGACCTGGAAGAGACCACAGGGCCCAGGCACAGTCTGAACCCTTCCCTCAACCTGGCCGTTTTGCTAGCAGGAGTTCAAGCCCAACGAACACAGCCCGGAGACCCCTGGGGCAAAAACGGCTTCCGACGAACAATAGGTGCTTGCTGTGGAACACCTATCCCAAGTGGGGGTAGCCAGCTCAACAAAATGCCACACACCCAGGTGTAAGAAACAACATTGCCCAGGCATGGTCTAAGCCCCTCACCTCGACCCTGTGCTTTGGGGAGCCGGAGGGACACCCGAGGCCCACGGCCCTGAGACCCCTTTGCAAAAAGCCGGCTTCCCACGGAAACAGTTTTCCTGAGGTGCAGACCCTATCCCAAGTGGTTGTGGCAAGGTAAAGCCAATGCCCTCCACTTCTCTGGAAGAAACCCCAGTGCCCAGCCATGTTCTAAGCCCTCCCATCCTCCCTGGGCTTCTGGCAGCAGGAGTGAAAAGAGAGGAGCAGAGCACTGGGACCCGTTTGACAAAAACCGGCTTCCCACGGGAAAGTCTTTCTCCACGTGCAGACATGCTCCCAGGTGCCTGTGGCAAGGGGAAGGAAATGCCATACACTGACCTGGAAGAGACCACAGGGCCCAGGCACAGTCTGAACCCTTCCCTCAACCCGGCGGTTTTGCTAGCAGGAGTTCAAGCCCAACGAACACAGCCCGGAGACCCCTGGGGCAAAAACGGCTTCCGACCAACAATAGGTGCTTGCTGTGGAACACCTATCCCAAGTGGGGGTAGCCAGCTCAACAAAATGCCACACACCCAGGTGTAAGAAACAACATTGCCCAGGCATGGTCTAAGCCCCACACCTCGTCCCTGTGCTTTGGGGAGCCGGAGGGACACCCGAGGCCCACGGCCCTGAGACCCTTTTGCAAAAAGCCGGCTTCCCACTGAAACAGTTTTCCTGAGGTGCAGACCCTCTCACAAGTGGTTGTGGCAAGGTAAAGCAAATGCCCTCCACTTCTCTGGAAGAAACCACAGTGCCCAGCCATGTTCTAAGCCCTCCCATCCTCCCTGGGCTTCTGGCAGCAGGAGTGAAAAGAGAGGAGCAGAGCACTGGGACCCGTTTGACAAAAACTGGCTTCCCACGGGAAAGCCTTTCTCCACGTGCAGGCATGCTCCCAGGTGCCTGTGGCAAGGGGAAGGAAATGCCATACACTGACCTGGAAGAGACCACAGGGCCCAGGCACAGTCTGAACCCTTCCCTCAACCCGGCGGTTTTGCTAGCAGGAGTTCAAGCCCAACGAACACAGCCCGGAGACCCCTGGGGCAAAAACGGCTTCCGACGAACAATGGGTGCTTGCTGTGGAACACCTATCCCAAGTGGGGGTAGCCAGCTCAACAAAATGCCACACACCCAGGTGTAAGAAACAACATTGCCCAGGCATGGTCTAAGCCCCTCACCTCGTCCCTGTGCTTTGGGGAGCCGGAGGGACACTCGAGGCCCACGGCCCTGAGACCCCTTTGCAAAAAGCCGGCTTCCCACGGAAACAGTTTTCCTGAGGTGTAGACCCTATCCCAAGTGGTTGTGGCAAGGTAAAGCCAATGCCCTCCACTTCTCTGGAAGAAACCACAGTGCCCAGCCATGTTCTAAGCCCTCCCATCCTCCCTGGGCTTCTGGCAGCAGGAGTGAAAAGAGAGGAGCAGAGCACTGGGACCCGTTTGACAAAAACCGGCTTCCCACGGGAAAGTCTTTCTCCACGTGCAGACATGCTCCCAGGTCTCTGGCAAGGGGAAGGAAATGCCATACACTGACCTGGAAGAGACCACAGGGCCCAGGCACAGTCTGAACCCTTCCCTCAACCCGGCGGTTTTGCTAGCAGGAGTTCAAGCCCAACGAACACAGCCCGGAGACCCCTGGGGCAAAAACGGCTTCCGACGAACAATAGGTGTTTGCTGTGGAACACCTATCCCAAGTGGGGGTAGCCAGGTCAACAAAATGCCACACACCCAGGTGTAAGAAACAACATTGCCCAGGCATGGTCTAAGCCCCTCACCTCGTCCCTGTGCTTTGGGGAGACGGAGGGACACACGAGGCCCATGGCCCTGAGACCCCTTTGCAAAAAGCCGGCTTCCCACGGAGACAGTTTTCCTGAGGTGTAGACCCTCTCCCAAGTGGTTGTGGCAAGGTAAAGCCAATGCCCTCCACTTCTCTGGAAGAAACCACAGTGCCCAGCCATGTTCTAAGCCCTCCCATCCTCCCTGGGCTTCTGGCAGCAGGAGTGAAAAGTGAGGAGCAGAGCACTGGGACCCGTTTGACAAAAACCGGCTTCCCAAGGGAAAGTCTTTCTCCACGTGCAGACATGCTCCCAGGTGCCTGTGGCAAGGGGAAGGAAATGCCATACACTGACCTGGAAGAGACCACAGGGCCCAGGCACAGTCTGAACCCTTCCCTCAACCCGGCGGTTTTGCTAGCAGGAGTTCAAGCCCAACGAACACAGCCCGGAGACCCCTGGGGCAAAAACGGCTTCCGACGAACAATAGTTGCTTGCTGTGGAACACCTATCCCAAGTGGGGGTAGCCAGCTCAACAAAATGCCACACACCCAGGTGTAAGAAACAACATTGCCCAGTCATGGTCTAAGCCCCTCACCTCGTCCCTGTGCTTTGGGGAGCCGGAGGGACACCCGAGGCCCACGGCCCTGAGACTCCTTTGCAAAAAGCCGGCTTCCCATGGAGACAGTTTTCCTGAGGTGTAGACCCTCTCCCAAGTTGTTGTGGCAAGGTAAAGCCAATGCCCTCCACTTCTCTGGAAGAAACCACAGTGCCCAGCCATGTTCTAAGCCCTCCCATCCTCCCTGGCCTTCTGGCAGCAGGAGTGAAAAGAGAGGAGCAGAGCACTGGGACCCGTTTGACAAAAACTGGCTTCCCACGGGAAAGCCTTTCTCCACGTGCAGACATGCTCCCAGGTGCCTGTGGCAAGGGGAAGGAAATGCCATACAGTGACCTGGAAGAGACCACAGGGCCCAGGCACAGTCTGAACCCTTCCCTCAACCCGGCGGTTTTGCTTGCAGGACTTCACGCCCAACGAACACAGCCCGGAGACCCCTGGGGCAAAAACGGCTTCCGACGAACAATAGGTGCTTGCTGTGGAACACCTATCCCAAGTGGGGGTAGCCAGCTCAACAAAATGCCACACACCCAGGTGTAAGAAACAACATTGCCCAGGCATGGTCTAAGCCCCTCACCTCGTCCCTGTGCTTTGGGGAGCCGGAGGGACACCCGAGGCCCACGGCCCTGAGACCCCTTTGCAAAAAGCCGGCTTCCCACGGAAACAGTTTTCCTTAGGTGCAGACCCTCTCACAAGTGGTCGTGGCAAGGTAAAGCAAATGCCCTCCACTTCTCTGGAAGAAACCACAGTGCCCAGCCATGTTCTAAGCCCTCCCATCCTCCCTGGGCTTCTGGCAGCAGGAGTGAAAAGAGAGGAGCAGAGCACTGGGACCCGTTTGACAAAAACTGGCTTCCCACGGGAAAGCCTTTCTCCACGTGCAGACATGCTCCCAGGTGCCTGTGGCAAGGGGAAGGAAATGCCATACACTGACCTGGAAGAGACCACAGGGCCCAGGCGCAGTCTGAACCCTTCCCTCAACCCGGCGGTTTTGGTAGCAGGAGTTCAAGCCCAACGAACACAGCCCGGAGACCCCTGGGGCAAAAACGGCTTCCGACGAACAATAGGTGCTTGCTGTGGAACACCTATCCCAAGTGGGGGTAGCCAGCTCAACAAAATGCCACACACCCAGGTGTAAGAAACAACATTGCCCAGGCATGGTCTAAGCCCCTCACCTCGTCCCTGTGCTTTGGGGAGCCGGAGGGACACCCGAGGCCCACGGCCCTGAGACCCCTTTGCAAAAAGCCGGCTTCCCACGGAAACAGTTTTCCTGAGGTGCAGACCCTATCCCAAGTGGTTGTGGCAAGGTAAAGCCAATGCCCTCCACTTCTCCGGAAGAAACCCCAGTGCCCAGCCATGTTCTAAGCCCTCCCATCCTCCCTGGGCTTCTGGCAGCAGGAGTGAAAAGAGAGGAGCAGAGCACTGGGACCCGTTTGACAAAAACCGGCTTCCCACGGGAAAGTCTTTCTCCACGTGCAGACATGCTCCCAGGTGCCTGTGGCAAGGGGAAGGAAATGCCATACACTGACCTGGAAGAGACCACAGGCCCCAGGCACAGTCTGAACCCTTCCCTCAACCCGGCGGTTTTGCTAGCAGGAGTTCAAGCCCAAGGAACACAGCCCGGAGACCCCTGGGGCAAAAACGGCTTCCGAGGAACAATAGGTGCTTGCTGTGGAACACCTATCCCAAGTGGGGGTAGCCAGCTCAACAAAATGCCACACCCCCAGGTGTAAGAAACAACATTGCCCAGGCATGGTCTAAGCCCCTCACCTCGTCCCTGTGCTTTGGGGATCCGGAGGGACACCCGAGGCCCACGGCCCTGAGACCCCTTTGCAAAAAGCCGGCTTCCCACGGAAACAGTTTTCCTGAGGTGTAGACCCTATCCCAAGTGGTTGTGGCAAGGTAAAGCCAATGCCCTCCACTTCTCTGGAAGAAACCACAGTGCCCAGCCATGTTCTAAGCCCTCCCATCCTCCCTGGGCTTCTGGCAGCAGGAGTGAAAAGAGAGGAGCAGAGCACTGGGACCCGTTTGACAAAAACCGGCTTCCCACGGGAAAGTCTTTCTCCACGTGCAGACATGCTCCCAGGTCTCTGGCAAGGGGAAGGAAATGCCATACACTGACCTGGAAGAGACCACAGGGCCCAGGCACAGTCTGAACCCTTCCCTCAACCCGGCGGTTTTGCTAGCAGGAGTTCAAGCCCAACGAACACAGCCCGGAGACCCCTGGGTCAAAAACGGCTTCCGACGAACAATAGGTGCTTGCTGTGGAACACCTATCCCAAGTGGGGGTAGCCAGCTCAACAAAATGCCACACACCAGGGTGTAAGAAACAACATTGCCCAGGCATGGTCTAAGCCCCTCACCTCGTCCCTGTGCTTTGGGGAGCCGGAGGGACACCCGAGGCCCACGGCCCTGAGACCCCTTTGCAAAAAGCCGGCTTCCCACGGAAACAGTTTTCCTGAGGTGTAGAACCTATCCCAAGTGGTTGTGGAAAGGTAAAGCCAATGCCCTCCACTTCTCCGGAAGAAACCACAGTGCCCAGCCATGTTCTAAGCCCTCCCATCCTCCCTGGGCTTCTGGCAGCAGGAGTGAAAAGAGAGGAGCAGAGCACTGGGACCCGTTTGACAAAAACCGGCTTCCCACGGGAAAGTCTTTCTCCACGTGCAGACATGCTCCCAGGTCTCTGGCAAGGGGAAGGAAATGCCATACACTGACCTGGAAGAGACCACAGGGCCCAGGCACAGTCTGAACCCTTCCCTCAACCCGGCGGTTTTGCTAGCAGGAGTTCAAGCCCAAGGAACACAGCCCGGAGACCCCTGGGGCA
The DNA here is from genome assembly GCF_024610735.1 of Ursus americanus. Taxonomy (NCBI): domain Eukaryota; kingdom Metazoa; phylum Chordata; class Mammalia; order Carnivora; family Ursidae; genus Ursus; species Ursus americanus. Next base: position 848,411 of record NW_028273656.1, read on the forward strand.
AAAACGGCTTCCGACGAACAATAGGTGCTTGCTGTGGAACACCTATCCCAAGTGGGGGTAGCCAGCTCAACAAAATGCCACACACCCAGGTGTAAGAAACAACATTGCCCAGGCATGGTCTAAGCCCCTCACCTCGTCCCTGTGCTTTGGGGAGCCGGAGGGACACACGAGGCCCATGGCCCTGAGACCCCTTTGCAAAAAGCCGGCTTCCCACGGAGACAGTTTTCCTGAGGTGTAGACCCTCTCCCAAGTGGTTGTGGCAAGGTAAAGCCAATGCCCTCCACTTCTCTGGAAGAAACCACAGTGCCCAGCCATGTTCTAAGCCCTCCCATCCTCCCTGGGCTTCTGGCAGCAGGAGTGAAAAGAGAGGAGCAGAGCACTGGGACCCGTTTGACAAAAACCGGCTTCCCACGGGAAAGTCTTTCTCCACGTGCAGACATGCTCCCAGGTGCCTGTGGCAAGGGGAAGGAAATGCCATACACTGACCTGGAAGAGACCACAGGGCCCAGGCACAGTCTGAACCCTTCCCGCAACCCGGCGGTTTTGCTAGCAGGAGTTCTAGCCCAACGAACACAGCCCGGAGACCCCTGGGTCGAAAACGGCTTCCGACGAACAATAGGTGCTTGCTGTGGAACACCTATCCCAAGTGGGGGTAGCTAGCTCAACAAAATGCCACACACCCAGGTGTAAGAAACAACATTGCCCAGGCATGGTCTAAGCCCCTCACCTCGTCCCTGTGCTTTGGGGAGCCGGAGGGACACCCGAGGCCCACGGCCCTGAGACCCCTTTGCAATAAGCCGGCTTCCCACGGAAACAGTTTTCCTGAGGTGCAGACCCTCTCACAAGTGGTTGTGGCAAGGTAAAGCCAATGCCCTCCACTTCTCTGGAAGAAACCCCAGTGCCCAGCCATGTTCTAAGCCCTCCCATCCTCCCTGGGCTTCTGGCAGCAGGAGTGAAAAGTGAGGAGCAGAGCACTGGGACCCGTTTGACAAAAACCGGCTTCCACGGGAAAGTCTTTCTCCACGTGCAGACATGCTCCCAGGTGCCTGTGGCAAGGGGAAGGAAATGCCATACACTGACCTGGAAGAGACCACAGGGCCCAGGCACAGTCTGAACCCTTCCCTCAACCCGGCGGTTTTGCTAGCAGGAGTTCAAGCCCAACGAACACAGCCCGGACACCCCTGGGGCAAAAACGGCTTCCGACGACCAAAGGGTGCTTGCTGTGGAACACCTATCCCAAGTGGGGGTAGCCAGGTCAACAAAATGCCACACACCCAGGTGTAAGAAACAACATTGCCCAGGCATGGTCTAAGCCCCTCACCTCGTCCCTGTGCTTTGGGGAGCCGGAGGGACACGCGAAGCCCACGGCCCTGAGACCCCTTTGCAAAAAGCCGGCTTCCCACAGAAACAGTTTTCCTGAGGTGCAGACCCTCTCACAAGTGGTTGTGGCAAGGTAAAGCCAATGCCCTCCACTTCTCTGGAAGAAACCACAGTGCCCAGCCATGTTCTAAGCCCTCCCATCCTCCCTGGGCTTCTGGCAGCAGGAGTGAAAAGAGAGGAGCAGAGCACTGGGACCCGTTTGACAAAAACCGGCTTCCCACAGGAAAGTCTTTCTCCACGTGCAGACATGCTCCCAGGTGCCTGTGGCAAGGGGAAGGAAATGCCATACACTGACCTGGAAGAGACCACAGGGCCCAGGCACAGTCTGAACCCTTCCCTCAACCCGGCGGTTTTGCTAGCAGGAGTTCAAGCCCAACGAACACAGCCCGGAGACCCCTGGGGCAAAAACGGCTTCCGACGAACAATAGGTGCTTGCTGTGGAACACCTATCCCAAGTGGGGGTAGCCAGCTCAACAAAATGCCACACACCCAGGTGTAAGAAACAACATTGCCCAGGCATGGTCTAAGCCCCTCACCTCGTCCCTGTGCTTTGGGGAGCCGGAGGGACACCCGAGGCCCACGGCCCTGAGACCCCTTTGCAAAAAGCCGGCTTCCCACGGAAACAGTTTTCCTTAGGTGCAGACCCTCTCACAAGTGGTTGTGGCAAGGTAAAGCAAATGCCCTCCACTTCTCTGGAAGAAACCACAGTGCCCAGCCATGTTCTAAGCCCTCCCATCCTCCCTGGGCTTCTGGCAGCAGGAGTGAAAAGAGAGGAGCAGAGCACTGGGACCCGTTTGACAAAAACTGGCTTCCCACGGGAAAGCCTTTCTCCACGTGCAGACATGCTCCCAGGTGCCTGTGGCAAGGGGAAGGAAATGCCATACACTGACCTGGAAGAGACCACAGGGCCCAGGCACAGTCTGAACCCTTCCCTCAACCCGGCGGTTTTGCTAGCAGGAGCTCAAGCCCAACGAACACAGCCCGGAGACCCCTGGGGCAAAAACGGCTTCCGACGAACAATAGGTGCTTGCTGTGGAACACCTATCCCAAGTGGGGGTAGCCAGCTCAACAAAATGCCACACCCCCAGGTGTAAGAAACAACATTGCCCAGGCATGGTCTAAGCCCCTCACCTCGTCCCTGTGCTTTGGGGAGCCGGAGGGACACCCGAGGCCCACGGCCCTGAGACCCCTTTGCAAAAAGCCGGCTTCCCACGGAAACAGTTTTCCTTAGGTGCAGACCCTATCCCAAGTGGTTGTGGCAAGGTAAAGCAAATGCCCTCCACTTCTCTGGAAGAAACCACAGTGCCCAGCCATGTTCTAAGCCCTCCCATCCCCCCTGGGCTTCTGGCAGCAGGAGTGAAAAGAGAGGAGCAGAGCACTGGGACCCGTTTGACAAAAACTGGCTTCCCACGGGAAAGCCTTTCTCCACGTGCAGACATGCTCCCAGGTGCCTGTGGCAAGGGGAAGGAAATGCCATACACTGACCTGGAAGAGACCACAGGGCCCAGGCACAGTCTGAACCCTTCCCTCAACCCGGCGGTTTTGCTAGCATGACTTCAAGCCCAACGAACACAGCCCGGAGACCCCTGGGTCAAAAACGGCTTCCGACGAACAATAGGTGCTTGCTGTGGAACACCTATCCCAAGTGGGGGTAGCCAGCTCAACAAAATGCCACACCCCCAGGTGTAAGAAACAACATTGCCCAGGCATGGTCTAAGCCCCTCACCTCGTCCCTGTGCTTTGGGGAGCCGGAGGGACACCCGAGACCCACGGCCCTGAGACCCCTTTGCAAAAAGCAGGCTTCCCACGGAAACAGTTTTCCTGAGGTGCAGACCCTATCCGAAGTGGTTGTGGCAAGGTAAAGCAAATGCCCTCCACTTCTCTGGAAGAAACCACAGTGCCCAGCCATGTTCTAAGCCCTCCCATCCTCCCTGGGCTTCTGGCAGCAGGAGTGAAAAGAGAGGAGCAGAGCACTGGGACCCCTTTGACAAAAACCGGCTTCCCACGGGAAAGTCTTTCTCCACGTGCAGACATGCTCCCAGGTGCCTGTGGCAAGGGGAAGGAAATGCCATACACTGACCTGGAAGAGACCACAGGGCCCAGGCACAGTCTGAACCCTTTCCTCAACCCGGCGGTTTTGCTAGCAGGAGTTCAAGCCCAACGAACACAGCCCGGAGTCCCCTGGGGCAAAAACGGCTTCCGACGAACAATAGGTGCTTGCTGTGGAACACCTATCCCAAGTGGGGGTAGCCAGCTCAACAAAATGCCACACACCCAGGTGTAAGAAACAACATTGCCCAGGCATGGTCTAAGCCCCTCACCTCGTCCCTGTGCTTTGGGGAGCCGGAGGGACACCCGAGGCCCATGGACCTGAGACCCCTTTGCAAAAAGCCGGCTTCCCACGGAAACAGTTTTCCTGAGGTGCAGACCCTCTCACAAGTGGTTGTGGCAAGGTAAAGCAAATGCCCTCCACTTCTCTGGAAGAAAGCACAGTGCCCAGCCATGTTCTAACCCCTCCCATCCTCCCTGGGCTTCTGGCAGCAGGAGTGAAAAGAGAGGAGCAGAGCACTGGGACCCGTTTGACAAAACCGGCTTCCCACGGGAAAGTCTTTCTCCACGTGCAGACATGCTCCCAGGTGCCTGTGGCAAGGGGAAGGAAATGCCATACACTGACCTGGAAGAGACCACAGGGCCCAGGCACAGTCTGAACCCTTCCCTCAACCCGGCGGTTTTGCTAGCAGGAGTTCAAGCCCAACGAACACAGCCCGGAGACCCCTGGGGCAAAAACGGCTTCCGACGAACAATAGGTGCTTGCTGTGGAACACCTATCCCAAGTGGGGGTAGCCAGCTCAACAAAATGCCACACACCAGGGTGTAAGAAACAACATTGCCCAGGCATGGTCTAAGCCCCTCACCTCGTCCCTGTGCTTTGGGGAGCCGGAGGGACACCCGAGACCCACGGCCCTGAGACCCCTTTGCAAAAAGCAGGCTTCCCACGGAAACAGTTTTCCTGAGGTGCAGACCCTATCCCAAGTGGTTGTGGCAAGGTAAAGCCAATGCCCTCCACTTCTCTGGAAGAAACCACAGTGCCCAGCCATGTTCTAAGCCCTCCCATCCTCCCTGGGCTTCTGGCAGCAGGAGTGAAAAGAGAGGAGCAGAGCACTGGGACCCGTTTGACAAAAACCGGCTTCCCACGGGAAAGTCTTTCTCCACGTGCAGACATGCTCCCAGGTGCCTGTGGCAAGGGGAAGGAAATGCCATACACTGACCTGGAAGAGACCACAGGGCCCAGGCACAGTCTGAACCCATCCCTCAACCCGGCGGTTTTGCTAGCAGGAGTTCAAGCCCAACGAACACAGCCCGGAGACCCCTGGGGCAAAAACGGCTTCCGACGAACAATAGGTGCTTGCTGTGGAACACCTATCCCAAGTGGGGGTAGCCAGCTCAACAAAATGCCACACACCCAGGTGTAAGAAACAACATTGCCCAGGCATGGTCTAAGCCCCTCACCTCGTCCCTGTGCTTTGGGGAGCCGGAGGGACACCCGAGGCCCACGGCCCTGAGACCCCTTTGCAAAAAGCAGGCTTCCCACGGAAACAGTTTTCCTGAGGTGCAGACCCTATCCCAAGTGGTTGTGGCAAGGTAAAGCCAATGCCCTCCACTTCTCTGGAAGAAACCACAGTGCACAGCCATGTTCAAAGCCCTCCCATCCTCCCTGGGCTTCTGGCAGCAGGAGTGAAAAGTGAGGAGCAGAGCACTGGGACCCGTTTGACAAAAACCGGCTTCCCACGGGAAAGTCTTTCTCCACGTGCAGACATGCTCCCAGGTGCCTGTGGCAAGGGGAAGGAAATGCCATACACTGACCTGGAGGAGACCACATTGCCCATGCACAGTCTGAACACTTCCCTCAACCCGGCGGTTTTGCTAGCAGGAGTTCTAGCCCAACGAACACAGCCCAGAGACCCCTGGGGCAAAAACGGCTTCCGACGAACAATAGGTGCTTGCTGTGGAACACCTATCCCAAGTGGGGGTAGCCAGCTCAACAAAATGCCACACACCCAGGTGTAAGAAACAACATTGCCCAGCCATGGTCTAAGCCCCTCACCTCGTCCCTGTGCTTTGGGGAGCCGGAGGGACACCCGAGGCCCACGGCCCTGAGACCCCTTTGCAAAAAGCCGGCTTCCCACGGAAACAGTTTTCCTGAGGTGCAGACCCTCTCACAAGTGGTTGTGGCAAGGTAAAGCCAATGCCCTCCACTTCTCTGGAAGAAACCACAGTGCCCAGCCATGTTCTAAGCCCTCCCATCCTCCCTGGGCTTCTGGCAGCAGGAGTGAAAAGAGAGGAGCAGAGCACTGGGACCCGTTTGACAAAAACCGGCTTCCCCGGGAAAGTCTTTCTCCACGTGCAGACATGCTCCCAGGTGCCTGTGGCAAGGGGAAGGAAATGCCATACACTGACCTGGAAGAGACCACAGGGCCCAGGCACAGTCTGAACCCTTCCCTCAACCCGGCGGTTTTGCTAGCAGGAGTTCAAGCCCAACGAACACAGCCCGGAGACCCCTGGGGCAAAAACGGCTTCCGACGAACAATGGGTGCTTGCTGTGGAACACCTATCCCAAGTGGGGGTAGCCAGCTCAACAAAATGCCACACACCCAGGTGTAAGAAACAACATTGCCCAGGCATGGTCTAAGCCCCTCACCTCGTCCCTGTGCTTTGGGGAGCCGGAGGGACACCCGAGGCCCACGGCCCTGAGACCCCTTTGCAAAAAGCATGCTTCCCACGGAAACAGTTTTCCTGAGGTGCAGACCCTATCCCAAGTGGTTGTGGCAAGGTAAAGCCAATGCCCTCCACTTCTGTGGAAGAAACCACAGTGCCCAGCCATGTTCTAAGCCCTCCCATCCTCCCTGGGCTTCTGGCAGCAGGAGTGAAAAGAGAGGAGCAGAGCACTGGGACCCGTTTGACAAAAACCGGCTTCCCACGGGAAAGTCTTTCTCCACGTTCAGACATGCTCCCAGGTGCCTGTGGCAAGGGGAAGGAAATGCCATACACTGACCTGGAAGAGACCACAGGGCCCAGGCACAGTCTGAACCCTTCCCTCAACCCGGCGGTTTTGCTAGCAGGAGTTCAAGCCCAACGAACACAGCCCGGAGACCCCTGGGGCAAAAACGGCTTCCGACGAACAATAGGTGCTTGCTGTGGAACACCTATCCCAAGTGGGGGTAGCCAGCTCAACAAAATGCCACACACCCAGGTGTAAGAAACAACATTGCCCAGGCATGGTCTAAGCCCCTCACCTCGTCCCTGTGCTTTGGGGAGCCGGAGGGACACCCGAGGCCCATGGTCCTGAGACCCCTTTGCAAAAAGCCGGCTTCCCACGGAAACAGTTTTCCTGAGGTGCAGACCCTCTCACAAGTGGTTGTGGCAAGGTAAAGCAAATGCCCTCCACTTCTCTGGAAGAAACCACAGTGCCCAGCCATGTTCTAAGCCCTCCCATCCTCCCTGGGCTTCTGGCAGCAGGAGTGAAAAGAGAGGAGCAGAGCACTGGGACCCGTTTGACAAAAACCGGCTTCCCACGGGAAAGTCTTTCTCCACGTGCAGACATGCTCCCAGGTGCCTGTGGCAAGGGGAAGGAAATGCCATACACTGACCTGGAAGAGACCACAGGGCCCAGGCACAGTCTGAACCCTTCCCTCAACCCGGCGGTTTTGCTAGCAGGAGTTCAAGCCCAACGAACACAGCCCGGAGACCCCTGGGGCAAAAACGACTTCCGACGAACAATAGGTGCTTGCTGTGGAACACCTATCCCAAGTGGGGGTAGCCAGCTCAACAAAATGCCACACACCCAGGTGTAAGAAACAACATTGCCCAGGCATGGTCTAAGCCCCTCACCTCGTCCCTGTGCTTTGGGGAGCCGGAGGGACACCCGAGGCCCACGGCCCTGAGACCCCTTTGCAAAAAGCATGCTTCCCACGGAAACAGTTTTCCTGAGGTGTAGACCCTCTCCCAAGTGGTTGTGGCAAGGTAAAGCCAATGCCCTCAACTTCTCTGGAAGAAACCACAGTGCCCAGCCATGTTCTAAGCCCTCCCATCCTCCCTGGGCTTCTGGCAGCAGGAGTGAAAAGTGAGGAGCAGAGCACTGGGACCCGTTTGACAAAAACCGGCTTCCCACGGGAAAGTCTTTCTCCACGTGCAGACATGCTCCCAGGTGCCTGTGGCAAGGGGAAGGAAATGCCATACACTGACCTGGAAGAGACCACAGGGCCCATGCACAGTCTGAACCCTTCCCTCAACCCGGCGGTTTTGCTAGCAGGAGTTCTAGCCCAACGAACACAGCCCGGAGACCCCTGGGGCAAAAACGGCTTCCGACGAACAATAGGTGCTTGCTGTGGAACACCTATCCCAAGTGGGGGTAGCCAGGTCACCAAAATGCCACACACCCAGGTGTAAGAAACAACATTGCCCAGGCATGGTCTAAGCCCCTCACCTCGTCCCTGTGCTTTGGGGAGCCGGAGGGACACCCGAGGCCCACGGCCCTGAGACCCCTTTGCAAAAAGCCGGCTTCCCACGGAAACAGTTTTCCTGAGGTGCAGACCCTCTCACAAGTGGTTGTGGCAAGGTAAAGCAAATGCCCTCCACTTCTCTGGAAGAAACCACAGTGCCCAGCCATGTTCTAAGCCCTCCCATCCTCCCTGGGCTTCTGGCAGCAGGAGTGAAAAGAGAGGAGCAGAGCACTGGGACCCTTTTGACAAAAACCGGCTTCCACGGGAAAGTCTTTCTCCACGTGCAGACATGCTCCCAGGTGCCTGTGGCAAGGGGAAGGAAATGCCATACACTGACCTGGAAGAGACCACAGGGCCCAGGCACAGTCTGAACCCTTCCCTCAACCCGGCGGTTTTGCTAGCAGGAGTTCAACCCCAACGAACACAGCCCAGAGACCCCTGGGGCAAAAACGGCTTCCGACGAACAATGGGTGCTTGCTGTGGAACACCTATCCCAAGTGGGGGTAGCCAGCTCAACAAAATGCCACACACCCAGGTGTAAGAAACAACATTGCCCAGGCATGGTCTAAGCCCCTCACCTCGTCCCTGTGCTTTGGGGAGCCGGAGGGACACCCGAGGCCCACGGCCCTGAGACCCCTTTGCAAAAAGCATGCTTCCCACGGAAACAGTTTTCCTGAGGTGCAGACCCTATCCCAAGTGGTTGTGGCAAGGTAAAGCCAATGCCCTCCACTTCTGTGGAAGAAACCACAGTGGCCAGCCATGTTCTAAGCCCTCCCATCCTCCCTGGGCTTCTGGCAGCAGGAGTGAAAAGAGAGGAGCAGAGCACTGGGACCCGTTTGACAAAAACCGGCTTCCCACGGGAAAGTCTTTCTCCACGTGCAGACATGCTCCCAGGTGCCTGTGGCAAGGGGAAGGAAATGCCATACACTGACCTGGAAGAGACCACAGGGCCCAGGCACAGTCTGAACCATTCCCTCCACCCGGCGGTTTTGCTAGCAGGAGTTCAAGCCCAACGAACACAGCCCGGAGACCCCTGGGGAAAAAACGGCTTCCGACGAACAATAGGTGCTTGCTGTGGAACACCTATCCCAAGTGGGGGTAGCCAGCTCAACAAAATGCCACACACCCAGGTGTAAGAACCAACATTGCGCAGGCATGGTCTAAGCCCCTCACCTCGTCCCTGTGCTTCGGGGAGCCGGAGGGACACACGAGGCCCATGGCCCTGAGACCCCTTTGCAAAAAGCCGGCATCCCACGGAGACAGTTTTCCTGAGGTGTAAACCCTCTCCCAAGTGGTTGTGGCAAGGTAAAGCCAATGCCCTCAACTTCTCTGGAAGAAACCACAGTGCCCAGCCATGTTCTAAGCCCTCCCATCCTCCCTGGGCTTCTGGCAGCAGGAGTGAAAAGTGAGGAGCAGAGCACTGGGACCCTTTTGACAAAAACCGGCTTCCCACGGGAAAGTCTTTCTCCACGTGCAGACATGCTCCCAGGTGCCTGTGGCAAGGGGAAGGAAATGCCATACACTGACCTGGAAGAGACCACAGGGCCCATGCACAGTCTGAACACTGCCCTCAACCCGGCGGTTTTGCTAGCAGGAGTTCTAGCCCAACGAACACAGCCCGGAGACCCCTGGGGCAAAAACGGCTTCCGACGAACAATAGGTGCTTGCTGTGGAACACCTATCCCAAGTGGGGGTAGCCAGCTCAACAAAATGCCACACACCCAGGTGTAAGAACACATTGCCCAGCCATGGTCTAAGCCCCTCACCTCGTCCCTGTGCTTTGGGGAGCCGGAGGGACACCCGAAGCCCACGGCCCTGAGACCCCTTTGCAAAAAGCCGGCTTCCCACGGAAACAGTTTTCCTGAGGTGCAGACCCTCTCACAAGTGGTTGTGGCAAGGTAAAGCCAATGCCCTCCACTTCTCTGGAAGAAACCACAGTGCCCAGCCATGTTCTAAGCCCTCCCATCCTCCCTGGGCTTCTGGCAGCAGGAGTGAAAAGAGAGGAGCAGAGCACTGGGACCCGTTTGACAAAAACCGGCTTCCACGGGAAAGTCTTTCTCCACGTGCAGACATGCTCCCAGGTGCCTGTGGCAAGGGGAAGGAAATGCCATACACTGACCTGGAAGAGACCACAGGGCCCAGGCACAGTCTGAACCCTTCCCTCAACCCGGCGGTTTTGCTAGCAGGAGTTCAAGCACAACGAACACAGCCCAGAGACCCCTGATGCAAAAACGGCTTCCGACGAACAATGGGTGCTTGCTGTGGAACACCTATCCCAAGTGGGGGTAGCCAGCTCAACAAAATGCCACACACCCAGGTGTAAGAAACAACATTGCCCAGGCATGGTCTAAGCCCCTCACCTCGTCCCTGTGCTTTGGGGAGCCGGAGGGACACCCGAGGCCCACGGCCCTGAGACCCCTTTGCAAAAAGCATGCTTCCCACGGAAACAGTTTTCCTGAGGTGCAGACCCTATCCCAAGTGGTTGTGGCAAGGTAAAGCCAATGCCCTCCACTTCTCTGGAAGAAACCACAGTGCCCAGCCATGTTCTAAGCCCTCCCATCCTCCCTTGGCTTCTGGCAGCAGGAGTGAAAAGAGAGGAGCAGAGCACTGGGACCCGTTTGACAAAAACCGGCTTCCCACGGGAAAGTCTTTCTCCACGTTCAGACATGCTCCCAGGTGCCTGTGGCAAGGGGAAGGAAATGCCATACACTGACCTGGAAGAGACCACAGGGCCCAGGCACAGTCTGAACCCTTCCCTCAACCCGGCGGTTTTGCTAGCAGGAGTTCTAGCCCAACGAACACAGCCCGGAGACCCCTGGGGCAAAAACGGCTTCCGACGAACAATGGGTGCTTGCTGTGGAACACCTATCCCAAGTGGGGGTAGCCAGCTCAACAAAATGCCACACACCCAGGTGTAAGAAACAACATTGCCCAGCCATGGTCTAAGCCCCTCACCTCGTCCCTGTGCTTTGGGGAGCCGGAGGGACACCCGAGGCCCACGGCCCTGAGACCCCTTTGCAAAAAGCCGGCTTCCCACGGAAACAGTTTTCCTGAGGTGCAGACCCTCTCACAAGTGGTTGTGGCAAGGTAAAGCCAATGCCCTCCACTTCTCTGGAAGAAACCACAGTGCCCAGCCATGTTCTAAGCCCTCCCATCCTCCCTGGGCTTCTGGCAGCAGGAGTGAAAAGAGAGGAGCAGAGCACTGGGACCCGTTTGACAAAAACCGGCTTCCACGGGAAAGTCTTTCTCCACGTGCAGACATGCTCCCAGGTGCCTGTGGCAAGGGGAAGGAAATGCCATACACTGACCTGGAAGAGACCACAGGGCCCAGGCACAGTCTGAACCCTTCCCTCAACCCGGCGGTTTTGCTAGCAGGAGTTCAAGCCCAACGAACACAGCCCGGAGACCCCTGGGGCAAAAACGGCTTCCGACGAACAATGGGTGCTTGCTGTGGAACACCTATCCCAAGTGGGGGTAGCCAGCTCAACAAAATGCCACACACCCAGGTGTAAGAAACAACATTGCCCAGGCATGGTCTAAGCCCCTCACCTCGTCCCTGTGCTTTGGGGAGCCGGAGGGACACCCGAGGCCCACGGCCCTGAGACCCCTTTGCAAAAAGCATGCTTCCCACGGAAACAGTTTTCCTGAGGTGCAGACCCTATCCCAAGTGGTTGTGGCAAGGTAAAGCCAATGCCCTCCACTTCTCTGGAAGAAACCACAGTGCCCAGGCATGTTCTAAGGCCTCCCATCCTCCCTGGGCTTCTGGCAGCAGGAGTGAAAAGAGAGGAGCAGAGCACTGGGACCCGTTTGACAAAAACCGGCTTCCCACGGGAAAGTCTTTCTCCACGTGCAGACATGCTCCCAGGTGCCTGTGGCAAGGGGAAGGAAATGCCATACACTGACCTGGAAGAGACCACAGGGCCCAGGCACAGTCTGAACCCTTCCCTCAACCCGGCGGTTTTGCTAGCAGGAGTTCAAGCCCAACGAACACAGCCCGGAGACCCCTGGGGCAAAAACGGCTTCCGACGAACAATAGGTGCTTGCTGTGGAACACCTATCCCAAGTGGGGGTAGCCAGCTCAACAAAATGCCACACACCCAGGTGTAAGAAACAACATTGCCCAGGCATGGTCTAAGCCCCTCACCTCGTCCCTGTGCTTTGGGGAGCCGGAGGGACACACGAGGCCCATGGCCCTGAGACCCCTTTGCAAAAAGCCGGCATCCCACGGAGACAGTTTTCCTGAGGTGTAGACCCTCTCCCAAGTGGTTGTGGCAAGGTAAAACCAATGCCCTCCACTTCTCTGGAAGAAACCCCAGTGCCCAGCCATGTTCTAAGCCCTCCCATCCTCCCTGGGCTTCTGGCAGCAGGAGTGAAAAGTGAGGAGCAGAGCACTGGGACCCGTTTGACAAAAACCGGCTTCCATGGGAAAGTCTTTCTACACGTGCAGACATGCTCCCAGGTGCCTGTGGCAAGGGGAAGGAAATGCCATACACTGACCTGGAAGAGACCACAGGGCCCAGGCACAGTCTGAACCCTTCCCTCAACCCGGCGGTTTTGCTAGCAGGAGTTCAAGCCCAACGAACACAGCCCGGAGACCCCTGGGGCAAAAACGGCTTCCGACGAACAATAGGTGCTTGCTGTGGAACACCTATCCCAAGTGGGGGTAGCCAGGTCACCAAAATGCCACACACCCAGGTGTAAGAAACAACATTGCCCAGGCATGGTCTAAGCCCCTCACCTCGTCCCTGTGCTTTGGGGAGCCGGAGGGACACCCGAGGCCCACGGCCCTGAGACCCCTTTGCAAAAAGCCGGCTTCCCACGGAAACAGTTTTCCTGAGGTGCAGACCCTCTCACAAGTGGTTGTGGCAAGGTAAAGCAAATGCCCTCCACTTCTCTGGAAGAAACCACAGTGCCCAGCCATGTTCTAAGCCCTCCCATCCTCCCTGGGCTTCTGGCAGCAGGAGTGAAAAGATTGGAGCAGAGCACTGGGACCCGTTTGACAAAAACCGGCTTCCACGGGAAAGTCTTTCTCCACGTGCAGACATGCTCCTAGGTGCCTGTGGCAAGGGGAAGGAAATGCCATACACTGACCTGGAAGAGACCACAGGGCCCAGGCACAGTCTGAACCCTTCCCTCAACCCGGCGGTTTTGCTAGCAGGAGTTCAAGCCCAACGAACACAGCCCGGAGACCCCTGGGGCAAAAACGGCTTCCGACGAACAATGGGTGCTTGCTGTGGAACACCTATCCCAAGTGGGGGTAGCCAGCTCAACAAAATGCCACACACCCAGGTGTAAGAAACAACATTGCCCAGGCATGGTCTAAGCCCCTCACCTCGTCCCTGTGCTTTGGGGAGCCGGAGGGACACCCGAGGCCCACGGCCCTGAGACCCCTTTGCAAAAAGCATGCTTCCCACGGAAACAGTTTTCCTGAGGTGCAGACCCTATCCCAAGTGGTTGTGGCAAGGTAAAGCCAATGCCCTCCACTTCTCTGGAAGAAACCACAGTGCCCAGCCATGTTCTAAGCCCTCCCATCCTCCCTGGGCTTCTGGCAGCAGGAGTGAAAAGAGAGGAGCAGAGCACTGGGACCCGTTTGACAAAAACCGGCTTCCCACGGGAAAGTCTTTCTCCACGTGCAGACATGCTCCCAGGTGCCTGTGGCAAGGGGAAGGAAATGCCATACACTGACCTGGAAGAGACCACAGGGCCCATGCACAGTCTGAACCCTTCCCTCAACCCGGCGGTTTTGCTAGCAGGAGTTCTAGCCCAACGAACACAGCCCGGAGACCCCTGGGGCAAAAACGGCTTCCGACGAACAATAGGTGCTTGCTGTGGAACACCTATCCCAAGTGGGGGTAGCCAGGTCACCAAAATGCCACACACCCAGGTGTAAGAAACAACATTGCCCAGGCATGGTCTAAGCCCCTCACCTCGTCCCTGTGCTTTGGGGAGCCGGAGGGACACCCGAGTCCCACGGCCCTGAGACCCCTTTGCAAAAAGCCGGCTTCCCACGGAAACAGTTTTCCTGAGGTACAGACCCTATCCCAAGTGGTTGTGGCAAGGTAAAGCAAATGCCCTCCACTTCTCTGGAAGAAACCACAGTGCCCAGCCATGTTCTAAGCCCTCCCATCCTCCCTGGGCTTCTGGCAGCAGGAGTGAAAAGAGAGGAGCAGAGCACTGGGACCCGTTTGACAAAAACCGGCTTCCCACGGGAAAGTCTTTCTCCACGTGCAGACATGCTCCCAGGTGCCTGAGGCAAGGGGAAGGAAATGCCATACACTGACCTGGAAGAGACCACAGGGCCCAGGCACAGTCTGAACCCTTCCCTCAACCCGGCGGTTTTGCTAGCAGGAGTTCAAGCCCAACGAACACAGCCCGGAGACCCCTGGGGCAAAAACGGCTTCCGATGAACAATAGGTGCTTGCTGTGGAACACCTATCCCAAGTGGGGGTAGCCAGCTAAACAAAATGCCACACACCCAGGTGTAAGAAACAACAATGCCCAGGCATGGTCTAAGCCCCTCACCTCGTCCCTGTGCTTTGGGGAGCAGGAGGGACACCCGAGGCCCACGGCCCTGAGACCCCTTTGCAAAAAGCATGCTTCCCACGGAAACAGTTTTCCTGAGGTGCAGACCCTATCCCAAGTGGTTGTGGCAAGGTAAAGCCAATGCCCTCCACTTCTCTGGAAGAAACCACAGTGCCCAGCCATGTTCTAAGCCCTCCCATCCTCCCTGGGCTTCTGGCAGCAGGAGTGAAAAGTGAGGAGCAGAGCACTGGGACCCGTTTGACAAAAACCGGCTTCCCACGGGAATGTCTTTCTCCACGTGCAGACATGCTCCCAGGTGCCTGTGGCAAGGGGAAGGAAATCCATACACTGACCTGGAAGAGACCACAGGGCCCATGCACAGTCTGAACCCTTCCCTCAACCCGGCGGTTTTGCTAGCAGGAGTTCTAGCCCAACGAACACAGCCCGGAGACCCCTGGGGCAAAAACGGCTTCCGACGAACAATAGGTGCTTGCTGTGGAACACCTATCCCAAGTGGGGGTAGCCAGCTCAACACAATGCCACACACCCAGGTGTAAGAACCAACATTGCGCAGGCATGGTCTAAGCCCCTCACCTCGTCCCTGTGCTTTGGGGAGAAGGAGGGACACCCGAGGCCCACGGCCCTGAGACCCCTTTGCAAAAAGCCGGCTTCCCACGGAAACAGTTTTCCTGAGGTGCAGACCCTCTCACAAGTGGTTGTGGCAAGGTAAAGCAAATGCCCTCCACTTCTCTGGAAGAAACCACAGTGCCCAGCCATGTTCTAAGCCCTCCCATCCTCCCTGGGCTTCTGGCAGCAGGAGTGAAAAGAGAGGAGCAGAGCACTGGGACCCCTTTGACAAAAACCGGCTTCCACGGGAAAGTCTTTCTCCACGTGCAGACATGCTCCCAGGTGCCTGTGGCAAGGGGAAGGAAATGCCATACACTGACCTGGAAGAGACCACAGGGCCCAGGCACAGTCTGAACCCTTCCCTCAACCCGGCGGTTTTGCTAGCAGGAGTTCAAGCCCAACGAACACAGCCCGGAGACCCCTGGGGCAAAAACGGCTTCCGACGAACAATGGGTGCTTGCTGTGGAACACCTATCCCAAGTGGGGGTAGCCAGCTCAACAAAATGCCACACACCCAGGTGTAAGAAACAACATTGCCCAGGCATGGTCTAAGCCCCTCACCTCGTCCCTGTGCTTTGGGGAGCCGGAGGGACACCCGAGGCCCACGGCCCTGAGACCCCTTTGCAAAAAGCATGCTTCCCACGGAAACAGTTTTCCTGAGGTGTAGACCCTCTCCCAAGTGGTTGTGGCAAGGTAAAGCCAATGCCCTCCACTTCTCTGGAAGAAACCACAGTGCCCAGCCATGTTCTAAGCCCTCCCATCCTCCCTGGGCTTCTGGCAGCAGGAGTGAAAAGTGAGGAGCAGAGCACTGGGACCCGTTTGACAAAAACCGGCTTCCCACGGGAATGTCTTTCTCCACGTGCAGACATGCTCCCAGGTGCCTGTGGCAAGGGGAAGGAAATGCCATACACTGACCTGGAAGAGACCACAGGGCCAATGCACAGTCTGAACCCTTCCCTCAACCCGGCGGTTTTGCTAGCAGGAGTTCTAGCCCAACGAACACAGCCCGGAGACCCCTGGGGCAAAAACGGCTTCCGACGAACAATAGGTGCTTGCTGTGGAACACCTATCCCAAGTGGGGGTAGCCAGCTCAACACAATGCCACACACCCAGGTGTAAGAACCAACATTGCGCAGGCATGGTCTAAGCCCCTCACCTCGTCCCTGTGCTTTGGGGAGCCGGAGGGACACCCGAGGCCCACGGCCCTGAGACCCCTTTGCAAAAAGCCGGCTTCCCACGGAAACAGTTTTCCTGAGGTGCAGACCCTCTCACAAGTGGTTGTGGCAAGGTAAAGCAAATGCCCTCCACTTCTCTGGAAGAAACCACAGTGCCCAGCCATGTTCTAAGCCCTCCCATCCTCCCTGGGCTTCTGGCAGCAGGAGTGAAAAGAGAGGAGCAGAGCACTGGGACCCCTTTGACAAAAACCGGCTTCCACGGGAAAGTCTTTCTCCACGTGCAGACATGCTCCCAGGTGCCTGTGGCAAGGGGAAGGAAATGCCATACACTGACCTGGAAGAGACCACAGGGCCCAGGCACAGTCTGAACCCTTCCCTCAACCCGGCGGTTTTGCTAGCAGGAGTTCTAGCCCAACGAACACAGCCCGGAGACCCCTGGGGCAAAAACGGCTTCCGACGAACAATAGGTGCTTGCTGTGGAACACCTATCCCAAGTGGGGGTAGCCAGCTCAACAAAATGCCACACACCCAGGTGTAAGAACCAACATTGCGCAGGCATGGTCTAAGCCCCTCACCTCGTCCCTGTGCTTTGGGGAGCCGGAGGGACACCCGAGGCCCACGGCCCTGAGACCCCTTTGCAAAAAGCCGGCTTCCCACGGAAACAGTTTTCCTGAGGTGCAGACCCTCTCACAAGTGGTTGTGGCAAGGTAAAGCAAATGCCCTCCACTTCTCTGGAAGAAACCACAGTGCCCAGCCATGTTCTAAGCCCTCCCATCCTCCCTGGGCTTCTGGCAGCAGGAGTGAAAAGAGAGGAGCAGAGCACTGGGACCCGTTTGACAAAAACCGGCTTCCACGGGAAAGTCTTTCTCCACGTGCAGACATGCTCCCAGGTGCCTGTGGCAAGGGGAAGGAAATGCCATACACTGACCTGGAAGAGACCACAGGGCCCAGGCACAGTCTGAACCCTTCCCTCAACCCGGCGGTTTTGCTAGCAGGAGTTCAAGCCCAACGAACACAGCCCGGAGACCCCTGGGGCAAAAACGGCTTCCGACGAACAATGGGTGCTTGCTGTGGAACACCTATCCCAAGTGGGGGTAGCCAGCTCAACAAAATGCCACACACCCAGGTGTAAGAAACAACATTGCCCAGGCATGGTCTAAGCCCCTCACCTCGTCCCTGTGCTTTGGGGAGCCGGAGGGACACCCGAGGCCCACGTCCCTGAGACCCCTTTGCAAAAAGCATGCTTCCCACGGAAACAGTTTCCTGAGGTGCAGACCCTATCCCAAGTGGTTGTGGCAAGGTAAAGCCAATGCCCTCCACTTCTCTGGAAGAAACCACAGTGCCCAGCCATGTTCTAAGCCCTCCCATCCTCCCTGGGCTTCTGGCAGCAGGAGTGAAAAGAGAGGAGCAGAGCACTGGGACCCGTTTGACAAAAACCGGCTTCCCACGGGAAAGTCTTTCTCCACGTGCAGACATGCTCCCAGGTGCCTGTGGCAAGGGGAAGGAAATGCCATACACTGACCTGGAAGAGACCACAGGGCCCAGGCACAGTCTGAACCCTTCCCTCAACCCGGCGGTTTTGCTAGCAGGAGTTCTAGCCAAACGAACACAGCCCGGAGACCCCTGGGGCAAAAACGGCTTCCGACGAACAATAGGTGCTTGCTGTGGAACACCTATCCCAAGTGGGGGTAGCCAGGTCACCAAAATGCCACACACCCAGGTGTAAGAAACAACATTGCCCAGGCATGGTCTAAGCCCCTCACCTCGTCCCTTTGCTTTGGGGAGCCGGAGGGACACCCGAGTCCCACGGCCCTGAGACCCCTTTGCAAAAAGCCGGCTTCCCACGGAAACAGTTTTCCTGAGGTACAGACCCTATCCCAAGTGGTTGTGGCAAGGTAAAGCAAATGCCCTCCACTTCTCCGGAAGAAACCACAGTGCCCAGCCATGTTCTAAGCCCTCCCATCCTCCCTGGGCTTCTGGCAGCAGGAGTGAAAAGAGAGGAGCAGAGCACTGGGACCCGTTTGACAAAAACCGGCTTCCACGGGAAAGTCTTTCTCCACGTGCAGACATGCTCCCAGGTGCCTGTGGCAAGGGGAAGGAAATGCCATACACTGACCTGGAAGAGACCACAGGGCCCAGGCACAGTCTGAACCCTTCCCTCAACCCGGCGGTTTTGCTAGCAGGAGTTCAAGCACAACGAACACAGCCCAGAGACCCCTGGGGCAAAAACGGCTTCCGACGAACAATGGGTGCTTGCTGTGGAACACCTATCCCAAGTGGGGGTAGCCAGCTCAACAAAATGCCACACACCCAGGTGTAAGAAACAACATTGCCCAGGCATGGTCTAAGCCCCTCACCTCGTCCCTGTGCTTTGGGGAGCCGGAGGGACACCCGAGGCCCACGGCCCTGAGACCCCTTTGCAAAAAGCCGGCTTCCCACGGAAACAGTTTTCCTGAGGTGCAGACCCTCTCACAAGTGGTTGTGGCAAGGTAAAGCAAATGCCCTCCACTTCTCTGGAAGAAACCACAGTGCCCAGCCATGTTCTAAGCCCTCCCATCCTCCCTGGGCTTCTGGCAGCAGGAGTGAAAAGAGAGGAGCAGAGCACTGGGACCCGTTTGACAAAAACCGGCTTCCACGGGAAAGTCTTTCTCCACGTGCAGACATGCTCCCAGGTGCCTGTGGCAAGGGGAAGGAAATGCCATACACTGACCTGGAAGAGACCACAGGGCCCAGGCACAGTCTGAACCCTTCCCTCAACCCGGCGGTTTTGCTAGCAGGAGTTCAACCCCAAGGAACACAGCCCGGAGACCCCTGGGGCAAAAACGGCTTCCGACGAACAATGGGTGCTTGCTGTGGAACACCTATCCCAAGTGGGGGTAGCCAGCTCAACAAAATGCCACACACCCAGGTGTAAGAAACAACATTGCCCAGGCATGGTCTAAGCCCCTCACCTCGTCCCTGTGCTTTGGGGAGCCGGAGGGACACCCGAGGCCCACGGCCCTGAGACCCCTTTGCAAAAAGCAGGCTTCCCACGGAAACAGTTTTCCTGAGGTGCAGACCCTATCCCAAGTGGTTGTGGCAAGGTAAAGCCAATGCCCTCCACTTCTCTGGAAGAAACCACAGTGCCCAGCCATGTTCTAAGCCCTCCCATCCTCCCTGGGCTTCTGGCAGCAGGAGTGAAAAGAGAGGAGCAGAGCACTGGGACCCGTTTGACAAAAACCGGCTTCCCACGGGAAAGTCTTTCTCCACGTGCAGACATGCTCCCAGGTGCCTGTGGCAAGGGGAAGGAAATGCCATACACTGACCTGGAAGAGACCACAGGGCCCAGGCACAGTCTGAACCCTTCCCTCAACCCGGCGGTTTTGCTAGCAGGAGTTCAAGCCCAACGAACACAGCCCGGAGACCCCTGGGGCAAAAACGGCTTCCGACGAACAATAGGTGCTTGCTGTGGAACACCTATCCCAAGTGGGGGTAGCCAGCTCAACAAAATGCCACACACCCATGTGTAAGAAACAACATTGCCCAGGCATGGTCTAAGCCCCTCACCTCGTCCCTGTGCTTTGGGGAGCCGGAGGGACACCCGAGGCCCACGGCCCTGAGACCCCTTTGCAAAAAGCATGCTTCCCACGGAAACAGTATTCCTGAGGTGTGGACCCTCTCCCAAGTGGTTGTGGCAAGGTAAAGCCAATGCCCTCAACTTCTCTGGAAGAAACCACAGTGCCCAGCCATGTTCTAAGCCCTCCCATCCTCCCTGGGCTTCTGGCACCAGGAGTGAAAAGTGAGGAGCAGAGCACTGGGACCCGTTTGACAAAAACCGGCTTCCACGGGAAAGTCTTTCTCCACGTGCAGACATGCTCCCAGGTGCCTGTGGCAAGGGGAAGGAAATGCCATACACTGACCTGGAAGAGACCACAGGGCCCAGGCACAGTCTGAACCCTTCCCTCAACCCGGCGGTTTTGCTAGCAGGAGTTCAACCCCAACGAACAGAGCCCGGAGACCCCTGGGGCAAAAACGGCTTCCGACGAACAATGGGTGCTTGCTGTGGAACACCTATCCCAAGTGGGGGTAGCCAGCTCAACAAAATGCCACACACCCAGGTGTAAGAAACAACATTGCCCAGGCATGGTCTAAGCCCCTCACCTCGTCCCTGTGCTTTGGGGAGCCGGAGGGACACACGAGGCCCACGGCCCTGAGACCCCTTTGCAAAAAGCCGGCTTCCCACGGAGACAGATTTCCTGAGGTGTAGACCCTCTCACAAGTGGTTGTGGCAAGGTAAAGCCAATGCCCTCCACTTCTCTGGAAGAAACCACAGTGCCCAGCCATGTTCTAAGCCCTCCCATCCTCCCTGGGCTTCTGGCAGCAGGAGTGAAAAGAGAGGAGCAGAGCACTGGGACCCGTTTGACAAAAACCGGCTTCCCACGGGAAAGTCTTTCTCCACGTGCAGACATGCTCCCAGGTGCCTGTGGCAAGGGGAAGGAAATGCCATACACTGACCTGGAAGAGACCACAGGGCCCAGGCACAGTCTGAACCCTTCCCTCAACCCGGCGGTTTTGCTAGCAGGAGTTCAACCCCAACGAACACAGCCCGGAGACCCATGGGGCAAAAACGGCTTCCGACGAACAATAGGTGCTTGCTGTGGAACACCTATCCCAAGTGGGGGTAGCCAGCTCAACAAAATGCCACACACCCAGGTGTAAGAAACAACATTGCCCAGGCATGGTCTAAGCCCCTCACCTCGTCCCTGTGCTTTGGGGAGCCGGAAGGACACCCGAGACCCACGGCCCTGAGACCCCTTTGCAAAAAGCCGGCTTCCCACGGAAACAGTTTTCCTGAGGTACAGACCCTATCCCAAGTGGCTATGGCAAGGTAAAGCAAATGCCCTCCACTTCTCTGGAAGAAACCACAGTGCCCAGCCATGTTCTAAGCCCTCCCATCCTCCCTGGGCTTCTGGCAGCAGGAGTGAAAAGAGAGGAGCAGAGCACTGGGACCCGTTTGACAAAAACCGGCTTCCCACGGGAAAGTCTTTCTCCACGTGCAGACATGCTCCCAGGTGCCTGTGGCAAGGGGAAGGAAATGCCATACACTGACCTGGAAGAGACCACAGGGCCCAGGCACAGTCTGAACCCTTCCCTCAACCCGGCGGTTTTGCTAGCAGGAGTTCAAGCCCAACGAACACAGCCCGGAGACCCCTGGGGCAAAAACGGCTTCCGACGAACAATAGTGCTTGCTGTGGAACATCTATCCCAAGTGGGGGTAGCCAGCTCAACAAAATGCCACACACCCAGGTGCAAGAAACACCATTGCCCAGGAATGGTCTAAGCCCCTCACCTCGTCCCTGTGCTTTGGGGAGCCGGAAGGACACCCGAGGCCCACGGCCCTGAGACCCCTTTGCAAAAAGCCGGCTTCCCACGGAAACAGTTTTCCTGAGGTACAGACCCTATCCCAAGTGGCTGTGGCAAGGTAAAGCAAATGCCCTCCACTTCTCTGGAAGAAACCACAGTGCCCAGCCATGTTCTAAGCCCTCCCATCCTCCCTGGGCTTCGGGCAGCAGGAGTGAAAAGAGAGGAGCAGAGCACTGGGACCCGTTTGACAAAAACCGGCTTCCCACGGGAAAGTCTTTCTCCACGTGCAGACATGCTCCCAGGTGCCTGTGGCAAGGGGAAGGAAATGCCATACACTGACCTGGAAGAGACCACAGGGCCCAGGCACAGTCTGAACCCTTCCCTCAACCCGGCGGTTTTGCTAGCAGGAGTTCAAGCCCAACGAACACAGCCCGGAGACCCCTGGGGCAAAAACGGCTTCCGACGAACAATAGTGCTTGCTGTGGAACATCTATCCCAAGTGGGGGTAGCCAGCTCAACAAAATGCCACACACCCAGGTGCAAGAAACAACATTGCCCAGGAATGGTCTAAGCCCCTGACCTCGTCCCTGTGCTTTGGGGAGCCGGAGGGACACCCGAGGCCCACGGCCCTGAGACCCCTTTGCAAAAAGCCGGCTTCCCACGGAGACAGTTTTCCTGAGGTGTAGACCCTCTCCCAAGTGGTTGTGGCAAGGTAAAGCCAATGCCCTCCACTTCTCAGGTAGAAACCACAGTGCCCAGCCATGTTCTATGCCCTCCCATCCTCCCTGGGCTTCTGGCAGCAGGAGTGAAAAGAGAGGAGCAGAGCACTGGGACCCGTTTGACAAAAACCGGCTTCCCACGGGAAAGTCTTTCTCCACGTGCAGACATGCTCCCAGGTGCCTGTGGCAAGGGGAAGGAAATGCCATACACTGACCTGGAAGAGACCACAGGGCCCAGGCACAGTCTGAACCCTTCCCTCAACCCGGCGGTTTTGCTAGCAGGAGTTCAAGCCCAACGAACACAGCCCGGAGACCCCTGGGGCAAAAACGGCTTCCGACGAACAATAGGTGCTTGCTGTGGAACACCTATCCCAAGTGGGGGTAGCCAGCTCAACAAAATGCCACACACCCAGGTGTAAGAAACAACATTGCCCAGGCATGGTCTAAGCCCCTCACCTCGTCCCTGTGCTTTGGGGAGCCGGAGGGACACACGAGGCCCATGGCCCTGAGACCCCTTTGCAAAAAGCCGGCTTCCCACGGAGACAGTTTTCCTGAGGTGTAGACCCTCTCCCAAGTGGTTGTGGCAAGGTAAAGCCAATGCCCTCCACTTCTCTGGAAGAAACCACAGTGCCCAGCCATGTTCTAAGCCCTCCCATCCTCCCTGGGCTTCTGGCAGCAGGAGTGAAAAGTGGGAGCAGAGCACTGGGACCCGTTTGACAAAAACCGGCTTCCCACGGGAAAGTCTTTCTCCACGTGCAGACATGCTCCCAGGTGCCTGTGGCAAGGGGAAGGAAATGCCATACACTGACCTGGAAGAGACCACAGGGCCCATGCACAGTCTGAACCCTTCCCTCAACCCGGCGGTTTTGCTAGCAGGAGTTCTAGCCCAACGAACACAGCCCGGAGACCCCTGGGGCAAAAACGGCTTCCGACGAACAATAGGTGCTTGCTGTGGAACACCTATCCCAAGTGGGGGTAGACAGCTCAACAAAATGCCACACACCCAGGTGTAAGAACCAACATTGCGCAGGCATGGTCTAAGCCCCTCACCTCGTCCCTGTGCTTTGGGGAGCCGGAGGGACACCCGAGGCCCACGGCCCTGAGAACCCTTTGCAAAAAGCCGGCTTCCCACGGAAACAGTTTTCCTGAGGTGCAGACCCTCTCACAAGTGGTTGTGGCAAGGTAAAGCAAATGCCCTCCACTTCTCTGGAAGAAACCACAGTGCCCAGCCATGTTCTAAGCCCTCCCATCCTCCCTGGGCTTCTGGCAGCAGGAGTGAAAAGAGAGGAGCAGAGCACTGGGACCGGTTTGACAAAAACCGGCTTCCACGGGAAAGTCTTTCTCCACGTGCAGACATGCTCCCAGGTGCCTGTGGCAAGGGGAAGGAAATGCCATACACTGACCTGGAAGAGACCACAGGGCCCAGGCACAGTCTGAACCCTTCCCTCAACCCGGCGGTTTTGCTAGCAGGAGTTCAAGCCCAACGAACACAGCCCGGAGACCCCTGGGGCAAAAACGGCTTCCGACGAACAATGGGTGCTTGCTGTGGAACACCTATCCCAAGTGGGGGTAGCCAGCTCAACAAAATGCCACACACCCAGGTGTAAGAAACAACATTGCCCAGGCATGGTCTAAGCCCCTCACCTCGTCCCTGTGCTTTGGGGAGCCGGAGGGACACCCGAGGCCCACGGTCCTGAGACCCCTTTGCAAAAAGCAGGCTTCCCACGGAAACAGTTTTCCTGAGGTGCAGACCCTATCCCAAGTGGTTGTGGCAAGGTAAAGCCAATGCCCTCCACTTCTCTGGAAGAAACCACAGTGCCCAGCCATGTTCTAAGCCCTCCCATCCTCCCTGGGCTTCTGGCAGCAGGAGTGAAAAGAGAGGAGCAGAGCACTGGGACCCGTTTGACAAAAACCGGCTTCCACGGGAAAGTCTTTCTCCACGTGCAGACATGCTCCCAGGTGCCTGTGGCAAGGGGAAGGAAATGCCATACACTGACCTGGAAGAGACCACAGGGCCCAGGCACAGTCTGAACCCTTCCCTCAACCCGGCGGTTTTGCTAGCAGGAGTTCAAGCCCAACGAACACAGCCCGGAGACCCCTGGGGCAAAAACGGCTTCCGACGAACAATGGGTGCTTGCTGTGGAACACCTATCCCAAGTGGGGGTAGCCAGCTCAACAAAATGCCACACACCCAGGTGTAAGAAACAACATTGCCCAGGCATGGTCTAAGCCCCTCACCTCGTCCCTGTGCTTTGGGGAGCCGGAGGGACACCCGAGGCCCACGGCCCTGAGACCGCTTTGCAAAA
The DNA here is from genome assembly GCF_024610735.1 of Ursus americanus. NCBI lineage: Eukaryota > Metazoa > Chordata > Mammalia > Carnivora > Ursidae > Ursus > Ursus americanus. The sequence goes on from NW_028273656.1 coordinate 872,983, forward strand.
AGCATGCTTCCCACGGAAACAGTTTTCCTGAGGTACAGACCCTATCCCAAGTGGTTGTGGCAAGGTAAAGCCAATGCCCTCCACTTCTCTGGAAGAAACCACAGTGCCCAGCCATGTTCTAAGCCCTCCCATCCTCCGTGGGCTTCTGGCAGCAGGAGTGAAAAGAGAGGAGCAGAGCAATGGGACCCGTTTGAGAAAAACCGGCTTCCCACGGGAAAGTCTTTCTCCACGTGCAGACATGCTCCCAGGTGCCTGTGGCAAGGGGAAGGAAATGCCATACACTGACCTGGAAGAGACCACAGGGCCCAGGCACAGTCTGAACCCTTCCCTCAACCCGGCGGTTTTGCTAGCAGGAGTTCAACCCCAACGAACACAGCCCGGAGACCCCTGGGGCAAAAACGGCTTCCGACGAACAATGGGTGCTTGCTGTGGAACACCTATCCCAAGTGGGGGTAGCCAGCTCAACAAAATGCCACACACCCAGGTTTAAGAAACAACATTGCCCAGGCATGGTCTAAGCCCCTCACCTCGTCCCTGTGCTTTGGGGAGCCGGAGGGACACCCGAGGCCCACGGCCCTGAGACCCCTTTGCAAAAAGCCGGCTTCCCACGGAAACAGTTTTCCTGAGGTGCAGACCCTATCCCAAGTGGTTGTGGCAAGGTAAAGCCAATGCCCTCCACTTCTCTGGAAGAAACCACAGTGCCCAGCCATGTTCTAAGCCCTCCCATCCTCCCTGGGCTTCTGGCAGCAGGAGTGAAAAGAGAGGAGCAGAGCACTGGGACCCGTTTGACAAAAACCGGCTTCCCACGGGAAAGTCTTTCTCCACGTGCAGACATGCTCCCAGGTGCCTGTGGCAAGGGGAAGGAAATGCCATACACTGACCTGGAAGAGACCACAGGGCCCAGGCACAGTCTGAACCCTTCCCTCAACCCGGCGATTTTGCTAGCAGGAGTTCAAGCCCAACGAACACAGCCCGGAGACCCCTGGGGCAAAAACGGCTTCCGACGAACAATGGGTGCTTGCTGTGGAACACCTATCCCAAGTGGGGGTAGCCAGCTCAACAAAATGCCACACACCCAGGTGTAAGAAACAACATTGCCCAGGCATGGTCTAAGCCCCTCACCTCGTCCCTGTGCTTTGGGGAGCCGGAGGGACACCCGAGGCCCACGGCCCTGAGACCCCTTTGCAAAAAGCAGGCTTCCCACGGAAACAGTTTTCCTGAGGTGTAGACCCTATCCCAAGTGGTTGTGGCAAGGTAAAGCCAATGCCCTCCACTTCTCTGGAAGAAACCACAGTGCCCAGCCATGTTCTAAGCCCTCCCATCCTCCCTGGGCTTCGGGCAGCAGGAGTGAAAAGAGAGGAGCAGAGCACTGGGACCCGTTTGACAAAAACCGGCTTCCCACGGGAAAGTCTTTCTCCACGTGCAGACATGCTCCCAGGTGCCTGTGGCAAGGGGAAGGAAATGCCATACACTGACCTGGAAGAGACCACAGGGCCCAGGCACAGTCTGAACCCTTCCCTCAACCCGGCGGTTTTGCTAGCAGGAGTTCTAGCCCAACGAACACAGCCCGGAGACCCCTGGGGCAAAAACGGCTTCCGACGAACAATAGGTGCTTGCTGTGGAACACCTATCCCAAGTGGGGGTAGCCAGCTCAACAAAATGCCACACACCCAGGTGTAAAAACCAACATTGCGCAGGCATGGTCTAAGCCCCTCACCTCGTCCCTGTGCTTTGGGGAGCCGGAGGGACACCCGAGGCCCACGGCCCTGAGACCCCTTTGCAAAAAGCCGGTTTCCCACGGAAACAGTTTTCCTGAGGTGCAGACCCTCTCACAAGTGGTTGTGGCAAGGTAAAGCAAATGCCCTCCACTTCTCTGGAAGAAACCACAGTGCCCAGCCATGTTCTAAGCCCTCCCATCCTCCCTGGGCTTCTGGCAGCAGGAGTGAAAAGAGAGGAGCAGAGCACTGGGACCCGTTTGACAAAAACCGGCTTCCACGGGAAAGTCTTTCTCCACGTGCAGACATGCTCCCAGGTGCCTGTGGCAAGGGGAAGGAAATGCCATACACTGACCTGGAAGAGACCACAGGGCCCAGGCACAGTCTGAACCCTTCCCTCAACCCGGCGGTTTTGCTAGCAGGAGTTCAACCCCAACGAACACAGCCCGGAGACCCCTGGGGCAAAAACGGCTTCCTACGAACAATGGGTGCTTGCTGTGGAACACCTATCCCAAGTGGGGGTAGCCAGCTCAACAAAATGCCACACACCCAGGTGTAAGAAACAACATTGCCCAGGCATGGTCTAAGCCCCTCACCTCGTCCCTGTGCTTTGGGGAGCCGGAGGGACACCCGAGGCCCACGGCCCTGAGACCCCTTTGCAAAAAGCCGGCTTCCCACGGAAACAGTTTTCCTGAGGTGCAGACCCTATCCCAAGTGGTTGTGGCAAGGTAAAGCAAATGCCCTCCACTTCTCTGGAAGAAACCACAGTGCCCAGCCATGTTCTAAGCCCTCCCATCCTCCCTGGGCTTCTGGCAGCAGGAGTGAAAAGAGAGGAGCAGAGCACTGGGACCCGTTTGACAAAAACCGGCTTCCCACGGGAAAGTCTTTCTCCACGTGCAGACATGCTCCCAGGTGCCTGTGGCAAGGGGAAGGAAATGCCATACACTGACCTGGAAGAGACCACAGGGCCCAGGCACAGTCTGAACCCTTCCCTCAACCCGGCGGTTTTGCTAGCAGGAGTTCAACCCCAACGAACACAGCCCGGAGACCCCTGGGGCAAAAACGGCTTCCGACGAACAATAGGTGCTTGCTGTGGAACACCTATCCCAAGTGGGGGTAGCCAGCTCAACAAAATGCCACACACCCAGATGTAAGAAACAACATTGCCCAGCCATAGTCTAAGCCCCTCACCTCGTCCCTGTGCTTTGGGGAGCCGGAGGGACACCCGAGGCCCACGGCCCTGAGACCCCTTTGCAAAAAGCCGGCTTCCCACGGAGACAGTTTTCCTGAGGTGTAGACCCTCTCCCAAGTGGTTGTGGCAAGGTAAAGCCAATGCCCTCCACTTCTCTGGAAGAAACCACAGTGCCCAGCCATGTTCTAAGCCCTCCCATCCTCCCTGGGCTTCTGGCAGCAGGAGTGAAAAGAGAGGAGCAGAGCACTGGGACCGTTTGACAAAAACCGGCTTCCCACGGGAAAGTCTTTCTCCGCGTGCAGACATGCTCCCAGGTGCCTGTGGCAAGGGGAAGGAAATGCCATACACTGACCTGGAAGAGACCACAGGGCCCAGGCACAGTCTGAACCCTTCCCTCAACCCGGCGGTTTTGCTAGCAGGAGTTCAAGCCCAACGAACACAGCCCGGAGACCCCTGGGGCAAAAACGGCTTCCGACGAACAACAGGTGCTTGCTGTGGAACACCTATCCCAAGTGGGGGTAGCCAGCTCAACAAAATGCCACACACCCAGGTGTAAGAAACAACATTGCGCAGGCATGGTCTAAGCCCCTCACCTCGTCCCTGTGCTTTGGGGAGCCGGAGGGACACCCGAGGCCCACGGCCCTGAGACCCCTTTGCAAAAAGCCGGCTTCCCACGGAAACAGTTTTCCTGAGGTGCAGACCCTCTCACAAGTGGTTGTGGCAAGGTAAAGCAAATGCCCTCCACTTCTCTGGAAGAAACCACAGTGCCCAGCCATGTTCTAAGCCCTCCCATCCTCCCTGGGCTTCTGGCAGCAGGAGTGAAAAGAGAGGAGCAGAGCACTGGGACCCGTTTGACAAAACCGGCTTCCCACGGGAAAGTCTTTCTCCACGTGCAGACATGCTCCCAGGTGCCTGTGGCAAGGGGAAGGAAATGCCATACACTGACCTGGAAGAGACCACAGGGCCCAGGCACAGTCTGAACCCTTCCCTCAACCCGGCGGTTTTGCTAGCAGGAGTTCAAGCCCAACGAACACAGCCCGGAGACCCTTGGGGCAAAAACGGCTTCCGACGAACAATAGGTGCTTGCTGTGGAACACCTATCCCAAGTGGGGGTAGCCAGCTCAACAAAATGCCACACACCCAGGTGTAAGAAACAACATTGCCCAGGCATGGTCTAAGCCCCTCACCTCGTCCCTGTGCTTTGGGGAGCCGGAGGGACACCCGAGGCCCACGGCCCTGAGACCCCTTTGCAAAAAGCCGGCTTCCCACGGAAACAGTTTTCCTGAGGTGTAGACCCTACCCCAAGTGGTTGTGGCAAGGTAAAGCCAATGCCCTCCACTTCTCTGGAAGAAACCACAGTGCCCAGCCATGTTCTAAGCCCTCCCATCCTCCCTGGGCTTCTGGCAGCAGGAGTGAAAAGAGAGGAGCAGAGCACTGGGACCCGTTTGACAAAATCCGGCTTCCCACGGGAAAGTCTTTCTCCACGTGCAGACATGCTCCCAGGTGCCTGTGGCAAGGGGAAGGAAATGCCATACACTGACCTGGAAGAGACCACAGGGCCCAGGCACAGTCTGAACCCTTCCCTCAACCCGGCGGTTTTGCTATCAGGAGTTCTAGCCCAACGAACACAGCCCGGAGACCCCTGGGTCAAAAACGGCTTCCGACGAACAATAGGTGCTTGCTGTGGAACACCTATCCCAAGTGGGGGTAGCCAGCTCAACAAAATGCCACACACCCAGGTGTAAGAAAAAACATTGCCGAGGCATGGTCTCTCCCCTCACCTCGTCCCTGTGCTTTGGGGAGCCGGAGGGACACCCGAGGCCCACGGCCCTGAGACCCCTTTGCAAAAAGCCGGCTTCCCACGGAAACAGTTTTCCTGAGGTGCAGACCCTCTCACAAGTGGTTGTGGCAAGGTAAAGCAAATGCCCTCCACTTCTCTGGAAGAAACCACAGTGCCCAGCCATGTTCTAAGCCCTCCCATCCTCCCTGGGCTTCTGGCAGCAGGAGTGAAAAGAGAGGAGCAGAGCACTGGGACCCGTTTGACAAAAACCGGCTTCCCACGGGAAAGTCTTTCTCCACGTGCAGACATGCTCCCAGGTGCCTGTGGCAAGGGGAAGGAAATGCCATACACTGACCTGGAAGAGACCACAGGGCCCAGGCACAGTCTGAACCCTTCCCTCAACCCGGCGGTTTTGCTAGCAGGAGTTCAACCCCAACGAACACAGCCCGGAGACCCATGGGGCAAAAACGGCTTCCGACGAACAATAGGTGCTTGCTGTGGAACACCTATCCCAAGTGGGGGTAGCCAGCTCAACAAAATGCCACACACCCAGGTGTAAGAAACAACATTGCCCAGGCATGGTCTAAGCCCCTCACCTCGTCCCTGTGCTTTGGGGAGCCGGAGGGACACCCGAGGCCCACGGCCCTGAGACCCCTTTGCAAAAAGCCGGCTTCCCACGGAAACAGTTTTCCTGAGGTGTAGACCCTACCCCAAGTGGTTGTGGCAAGGTAAAGCCAATGCCCTCCACTTCTCTGGAAGAAACCACAGTGCCCAGCCATGTTCTAAGCCCTCCCATCCTCCCTGGGCTTCTGGCAGCAGGAGTGAAAAGAGAGGAGCAGAGCACTGGGACCCGTTTGACAAAAACCGGCTTCCCACGGGAAAGTCTTTCTCCACGTGCAGACATGCTCCCAGGTGCCTGTGGCAAGGGGAAGGAAATGCCATACACTGACCTGGAAGAGACCACAGGGCCCAGGCACAGTCTGAACCCTTCCCTCAACCCGGCGGTTTTGCTAGCAGGAATTCAAGCCCAACGAACACAGCCCGGAGACCCCTGGGTCAAAAACGGCTTCCGACGAACAATAGGTGCTTGCTGTGGAACACCTATCCCAAGTGGGGGTAGCCAGCTCAACAAAATGCCACACACCCAGGTGTAAGAAACAACATTGCCCAGGCATGGTCTAAGCCCCTCACCTCGTCCCTGTGCTTTGGGGAGCCGGAGGGACACCCGAGGCCCACGGCCCTGAGACCCCTTTGCAAAAAGCCGGCTTCCCTCGGAAACAGTTTTCCTGAGGTGCAGACCCTCTCACAAGTGGTTGTGGCAAGGTAAAGCCAATGCCCTCCACTTCTCTGGAAGAAACCCCAGTGCCCAGCCATGTTCTAAGCCCTCCCATCCTCCCTGGGCTTCTGGCAGCAGGAGTGAAAAGAGAGGAGCAGAGCACTGGGACCCGTTTGACAAAAACCGGCTTCCCACGGGAAAGTCTTTCTCCACGTGCAGACATGCTCCCAGGTGCCTGTGGAAAGGGGAAGGAAATGCCATACACTGACCTGGAAGAGACCACAGGGCCCAGGCACAGTCTGAACCCATCCCTCAACCCGGCGGTTTTGCTAGCAGGAGTTCAAGCCCAACGAACACAGCCCGGAGACCCCTGGGGCAAAAACGGCTTCCGACGAACAATAGGTGCTTGCTGTGGAACACCTATCCCAAGTGGGGGTAGCCAGCTCAACAAAATGCCACATACCCAGGTGTAAGAAACAACATTGCCCAGGCATGGTCTAAGCCCCTCACCTCGTCCCTGTGCTTTGGGGAGCCGGAGGGACACCCGAGGCCCACGGCCCTGAGACCCCTTTGCAAAAAGCCGGCTTCCCACGGAAACAGTTTTCCTGAGGTGCAGACCCTATCCCAAGTGGTTGTGGCAAGGTAAAGCCAATGCCCTCCACTTCTCTGGAAGAAACCACAGTGCCCAGCCATGTTCTAAGCCCTCCCATCCTCCCTGGGCTTCTGGCAGCAGGAGTGAAAAGAGAGGAGCAGAGCACTGGGACCCGTTTGACAAAAACCGGCTTATCACGGGAAAGTCTTTCTCCACGTGCAGACATGCTCCCAGGTGCCTGTGGCAAGGGGAAGGAAATGCCATACACTGACCTGGAAGAGACCACAGGGCCCATGCACAGTCTGAACCCTTCCCTCAACCCGGCGGTTTTGCTAGCAGGAGTTCTAGACCAAGGAACACAGCCCGGAGACCCCTGGGGCAAAAACGGCTTCCGAAGAACAATAGGTGCTTGCTGTGGAACACCTATCCCAAGTGGGGGTAGCCAGCTCAACAAAATGCCACACCCCCAGGTGTAAGAAACAACATTGCCCAGGCATGGTCTAAGCCCCTCACCTCGTCCCTGTGCTTTGGGGAGCCGGAGGGACACCCGAGGCCCACGGCCCTGAGACCCCTTTGCAAAAAGCCGGCTTCCCACGGAAACAGTTTTCCTGAGGTGCAGACCCTCTCACAAGTTCTTGTGGCAAGGTAAAGCCAATGCCCTCCTCTTCTCTGGAAGAAACCACAGTGCCCAGCCATGTTCTAAGCCCTCCCATCCTCCCTGGGCTTCTGGCAGCAGGAGTGAAAAGTGAGGAGCAGAGCACTGGGACCCGTTTGACAAAAACCGGCTTCCACGGGAATGTCTTTCTCCACGTGCAGACATGCTCCCAGGTGCCTGTGGCAAGGGGAAGGAAATGCCATACACTGACCTGGAAGAGACCACAGGGCCCAGGCACAGTCTGAACCCTTCCCTCAACCCGGCGGTTTTGCTAGCAGGAGTTCAAGCCCAACGAACACAGCCCGGACACCCCTGGGGCAAAAACGGCTTCCGACGAACAATGGGTGCTTGCTGTGGAACACCTATCCCAAGTGGGGGTAGCCAGCTCAACAAAATGCCACACACCCAGGTGTAAGAAACAACATTGCCCAGGCATGGTCTAAGCCCCTCACCTCGTCCCTGTGCTTTGGGGAGCCGGAGAGACACGCGAAGCCCACGGCCCTGAGACCCCTTTGCAAAAAGCCGGCTTCCCACGGAAACAGTTTTCCTGAGGTGCAGACCCTCTCACAAGTGGTTGTGGCAAGGTAAAGCCAATGCCCTCCACTTCTCTGGAAGAAACCCCAGTGCCCAGCCATGTTCTAAGCCCTCCCATCCTCCCTGGGCTTCTGGCAGCAGGAGTGAAAAGAGAGGAGCAGAGCACTGGGACCCGTTAGACAAAAACCGGCTTCCCACGGGAAAGTCTTTCTCCACGTGCAGACATGCTCCCAGGTGCCTGTGGCAAGGGGAAGGAAATGCCATACACTGACCTGGAAGAGACCACAAGGCCCAGGCACAGTCTGAACCCTTCCCTCAACCCGGCGGTTTTGCTAGCAGGAGTTCTAGCCCAACGAACACAGCCCGGAGACCCCTGGGTCAAAAACGGCTTCCGACGAACAATAGGTGCTTGCTGTGGAACACCTATCCCAAGTGGGGGTAGCCAGCTCAACAAAATGCCACACACCCAGGTGTAAGAAACAACATTGCCCAGGCATGGTCTAAGCCCCTCACCTCGTCCCTGTGCTTGGGGAGCCGGAGGGACACCCGAGGCCCACGGCCCTGAGACCCCTTTGCAAAAAGCCGGCTTCCCACGGAAACAGTTTTCCTTAGGTGGAGACCCTCTCACAAGTGGTTGTGGCAAGGTAAAGCAAATGCCCTCCACTTCTCTGGAAGAAACCACAGTGCCCAGCCATGTTCTAAGCCCTCCCATCCTCCCTGGGCTTCTGGCAGCAGGAGTGAAAAGAGAGGAGCAGAGCACTGGGACCCGTTTGACAAAAACTGGCTTCCCACGGGAAAGCCTTTCTCCACGTGCAGACATGCTCCCAGGTGCCTGTGGCAAGGGGAAGGAAATGCCATACACTGACCTGGAAGAGACCACAAGGCCCAGGCACAGTCTGAACCCTTCCCTCAACCCGGCGGTTTTGGTAGCAGGAGTTCAAGCCCAAGGAACACAGCCCGGAGACCCCTGGGGCAAAAACGGCTTCAGACGAACAATAGGTGCTTGCTGTGGAACACCTATCCCAACTGGGGGTAGCCAGCTCAACAAAATGCCACACCCCCAGGTGTAAGAAACAACATTGCCCAGGCATGGTCTAAGCCCCTCACCTCGTCCCTGTGCTTTGGGGAGCCGGAGGGACACCCGAGGCCCACGGCCCTGAGACCCCTTTGCAAAAAGCCGGCTTCCCACGGAAACAGTTTTCCTGAGGTACAGACCCTATCCCAAGTGGTTGTGGCAAGGTAAAGCAAATGCCCTCCACTTCTCTGGAAGAAACCACAGTGCCCAGCCATGTTGTAAGCCCTCCCATCCTCCCTGGGCTTCTGGCAGCAGGAGTGAAAAGAGAGGAGCAGAGCACTGGGACCCGTTTGACAAAAACCGGCTTCCCACGGGAAAGTCTTTCTCCACGTGCAGACATGCTCCCAGGTGCCTGAGGCAAGGGGAAGGAAATGCCATACACTGACCTGGAAGAGACCACAGGGCCCAGGCACAGTCTGAACACTTCCCTCAACCCGGCGGTTTTGCTAGCAGGAGTTCAAGCCCAACGAACACAGCCAGGAGACCCCTGGGGCAAAAACGGCTTCCGACGAACAATAGGTGCTTGCTGTGGAACACCTATCCCAAGTGGGGGTAGCCAGCTCAACAAAATGCCACACACCCAGGTGTAAGAAACAACATTGCCCAGGCATGTTCTAAGCCCCTCACCTGGTCCCTGTGCTTTGGGGAGCCGGAGGGACACCCGAGGCCCACGGCCCTGAGACCCCTTTGCAAAAAGCCGGCTTCCCACGGAAACAGTTTTCCTGAGGTGCAGACCCTATCCCAAGTGGTTGTGGCAAGGTAAAGCAAATGCCCTCCACTTCTCTGGAAGAAACCACAGTGCCCAGCCATGTTCTAAGCCCTCCCATCCTCCCTGGGCTTCTGGCAGCAGGAGTGAAAAGAGAGGAGCAGAGCACTGGGACCCGTTTGACAAAAACCGGCTTCCCACGGGAAAGTCTTTCTCCACGTGCAGACATGCTCCCAGGTGCCTGTGGCAAGGGGAAGGAAATGCCATACACTGACCTGGAAGAGACCACAGGGCCCAGGCACAGTCTGAACCCTTCCCTCAACCCGGCGGTTTTGCTAGCAGGAGTTCAAGCCCAACGAACACAGCCCGGAGACCCCTGGGGCAAAAACGGCTTCCGACGAACAATAGGTGCTTGCTGTGGAACACCTATCCCAAGTGGGGGTAGCCAGGTCAACAAAATGCCACACACCCAGGTGTAAGAAACAACATTGCCCAGGCATGGTCTAAGCCCCTCACCTCGTCCCTGTGCTTTGGGGAGCCGGAGGGACACCCGAGGCCCACGGCCCTGAGACCCCTTTACAAAAAGCCGGCTTCCCACGGAAACAGTTTTCCTGAGGTGCAGACCCTCTCCCAAGTGCTTGTGGCAAGGTAAAGCCAATGCCCTCCACTTCTCTGGAAGAAACCACAGTGCCCAGCCATGTTCTAAGCCCTCCCATCCTCCCTGGGCTTCTGGCAGCAGGAGTGAAAAGAGAGGAGCAGAGCACTGGGACCCGTTTGACAAAAACCGGCTTCCCACGGGAAAGTCTTTCTCCACGTGCAGACATGCTGCAAGGTGCCTGTGGCAAGGGGAAGGAAATGCCATACACTGACCTGGAAGAGACCACAGGGCCCAGGCACAGTCTGAACCCTTCCCTCAACCCGGAGGTTTTGCTAGCAGGAGTTCAACCCCAACGAACACAGCCCGGAGACCCATGGGGCAAAAACGGCTTCCGACGAACAATAGGTGCTTGCTGTGGAACACCTATCCCAAGTGGGGGTAGCCAGCTCAACAAAATGCCACACACCCAGGTGTAAGAAACAACATTGCCCAGGCATGGTCTAAGCCCCTCACCTCGTCCCTGTGCTTTGGGGAGCCGGAGGGACACCCGAGACCCACGGCCCTGAGACCCCTTTGCAAAAAGCCGGCTTCCCACGGAAACAGTTTTCCTGAGGTACAGACCCTATCCCAAGTGGCTGTGGCAAGGTAAAGCCAATGCCCTCCACTTCTCTGGAAGAAACCACAGTGCCCAGCCATGTTCTAAGCCCTCCCATCCTCCCTGGGCTTCTGGCAGCAGGAGTGAAAAGAGAGGAGCAGAGCACTGGGACCCGTTTGACAAAAACCGGCTTCCCACGGGAAAGTCTTTCTCCACGTGCAGACATGCTCCCAGGTGCCTGTGGCAAGGGGAAGGAAATGCCATACACTGACCTGGAAGAGACCACAGGGCCCAGGCACAGTCTGAACCCTTCCCTCAACCTGGCGGTTTTGCTAGCAGGAGTTCTAGCCCAACGAACACAGCCCGGAGACCCCTGGGTCAAAAACGGCTTCCGACGAACAATAGGTGCTTGCTGTGGAACACCTATCCCAAATGGGGGTAGCCAGCTCAACAAAATGCCACACACCCAGGTGTAAGAAACAACATTGCCCAGGCATGGTCTAAGCCCCTCACCTCGTCCCTGTGCTTTGGGGAGCCGGAGGGACACCCGAGGCCCAGGGCCTAGAGACCCCTTTGCAAAAAGCCGGCTTCCCACGGAAACAGTTTTCCTGAGGTACAGACCCTATCCCAAGGGTTGTGGCAAGGTAAAGCAAATGCCCTCCACTTCTCTGGAAGAAACCAAAGTGCCCAGCCATGTTCTAAGCCCTCCCATCCTCCCTGGGCTTCTGGCAGCAGGAGTGAAAAGAGAGGAGCAGAGCACTGGGACCCGTTTGACAAAAACCGGCTTCCCACGGGAAAGTCTTTCTCCACATGCAGACATGCTCCCAGGTGCCTGAGGCAAGGGGAAGGAAATGCCATACACTGACCTGGAAGAGACCACAGGGCCCAGGCACAGTCTGAACCCTTCCCTCAACCCGGCGGTTTTGCTAGCAGGAGTTCAACCCCAACGAACACAGCCCGGACACCCCTGGGGCAAAAACGGCTTCCGACGAACAATAGGTGCTTGCTGTGGAACACCTATCCCAAGTGGGGGTAGCCAGCTCAACAAAATGCCACACACCCAGGTGTAAGAAACAACATTGCCCAGGCATGGTCTAAGCCCCTCACCTCGTCCCTGTGCTTTGGGGAGCCGGAGGGACACCCGAGGCCCACGGCCCTGAGACCCCTTTGCAAAAAGCCGGCTTCCCACGGAAACAGTTTTCCTTAGGTGCAGACCCTCTCACAAGTGGTTGTGGCAAGGTAAAGCCAATGCCCTCCACTTCTCTGGAAGAAACCCCAGTGCCCAGCCATGTTCTAAGCCCTCCCATCCTCCCTGGGCTTCTGGCAGCAGGAGTGAAAAGAGAGGAGCAGAGCACTGGGACCCGTTTGACAAAAACCGGCTTCCCACGGGAAAGTCTTTCTCCACGTGCAGACATGCTCCCAGGTGCCTGTGGCAAGGGGAAGGAAATGCCATACACTGACCTGGAAGAGACCACAGGGCCCAGGCACAGTCTGAACCCATCCCTCAACCCGGCGGTTTTGCTAGCAGGAGTTCAAGCCCAACGAACACAGCCCGGAGACCCTGGGGCAAAAACGGCTTCCGACGAACAATAGGTGCTTGCTGTGGAACACCTATCCCAAGTGGGGGTAGCCAGCTCAACAAAATGCCACACACCCAGGTGTAAGAAACAACATTGCCCAGGCATGGTCTAAGCCCCTCACCTCGTCCCTGTGCTTTGGGGAGCCGGAGGGACACCCGAGGCCCACGGCCCTGAGACCCCTTTGCAAAAAGCCGGCTTCCCACGGAAACAGTTTTCCTGAGGTGCAGACCCTATCCCAAGTGGTTGTGGCAAGGTAAAGCCAATGCCCTCCACTTCTCTGGAAGAAACCACAGTGCCCAGCCATGTTCTAAGCCCTCCCATCCTCCCTGGGCTTCTGGCAGCAGGAGTGAAAAGTGAGGAGCAGAGCACTGGGACCCGTTTGACAAAAACATGCTTCCACGGGAAAGTCTTTCTCCACGTGCAGACATGCTCCCAGGTGCCTCTGGCAAGGGGAAGGAAATGCCATACACTGACCTGGAAGAGACCACAGGGCCCAGGCACAGTCTGAACCCTTCCCTCAACCCGGCGGTTTTGCTAGCAGGAGTTCAAGCCCAACGAACACAGCCCGGACACCCCTGGGGCAAAAACGGCTTCCGACGAACAATGGGTGCTTGCTGTGGAACACCTATCCCAAGTGGGGGTAGCCAGCTCAACAAAATGCCACACACCCAGGTGTAAGAAACAACATTGCCCAGGCATGGTCTAAGCCCCTCACCTCGTCCCTGTGCTTTGGGGAGCCGGAGGGACACGCGAAGCCAACGGCCCTGAGACCCCTTTGCAAAAAGCCGGCTTCCCACGGAAACAGTTTTCCTGAGGTGCAGACCCTCTCACAAGTGGTTGTGGCAAGGTAAAGCCAATGTCCTCCACTTCTCTGGAAGAAACCACAGTGCCCAGCCATGTTCTAAGCCCTCCCATCCTCCCTGGGCTTCTGGCAGCAGGAGTGAAAAGAGAGGAGCAGAGCACTGGGACCCGTTTGACAAAAACCAGCTTCCCACGGGAAAGTCTTTCTCCACGTGCAGACATGCTCCCAGGTGCCTGTGGCAAGGGGAAGGAAATGCCATACACTGACCTGGAAGAGACCACAGGGCCCAGGCACAGTCTGAACCCTTCCCTCAACCCGGCGGTTTTGCTAGCAGGAGTTCTAGCCCAACGAACACAGCCCGGAGACCCCTGGGGCAAAAACGGCTTCCGACGAACAATAGGTGCTTGCTGTGGAACACCTATCCCAAGTGGGGGTAGCCAGCTCAACAAAATGCCACACACCCAGGTGTAAGAAACAACATTGCCCAGGCATGGTCTAAGACCCTCACCTCGTCCCTGTGCTTTGGGGAGCCGGAGGGACACCCGAGGCCCACGGCCCTGAGACCCCTTTGCAAAAAGCCGGCTTCCCACGGAAACAGTTTTCCTGAGGTGCAGACCCTCTCACAAGTGGTTGTGGCAAGGTAAAGCAAATGCCCTCCACTTCTCTGGAAGAAACCACAGTGCCCAGCCATATTCTAAGCCCTCCCATCCTCCCTGGGCTTCTGGCAGCAGGAGTGAAAAGAGAGGAGCAGAGCACTGGGACCCGTTTGACAAAAACTGGCTTCCTACGGGAAAGCCTTTCTCCACGTGCAGACATGCTCCCAGGTGCCTGTGGCAAGGGGAAGGAAATGCCATACACTGACCTGGAAGAGACCACAAGGCCCAGGCACAGTCTGAACCCTTCCCTCAACCCGGTGGTTTTGGTAGCAGGAGTTCAAGCCCAACGAACACAGCCCGGAGACCCCTGGGGCAAAAACGGCTTCCGACGAACAATAGGTGCTTGCTGTGGAACACCTATCCCAAGTGGGGGTAGCCAGCTCAACAAAATGCCACACACCCAGGTGTAAGAAACAACATTGCCCAGGCATGGTCTAAGCCCCTCACCTCGTCCCTGTGCTTTGGGGAGCCGGAGGGACACCCGAGGCCCACGGCCCTGAGACCCCTTTGCAAAAAGCCGGCTTCCCACGGAAACAGTTTTCCTTAGGTGCAGACCCTCTCACAAGTGGTTGTGGCAAGGTAAAGCAAATGCCCTCCACTTCTCTGGAAGAAACCACAGTGCCCAGCCATGTTCTAAGCCCTCCCATCCTCCCTGGGCTTCTGGCAGCAGGAGTGAAAAGAGAGGAGCAGAGCACTGGGACCCGTTTGACAAAAACTGGCTTCCCACGGGAAAGTCTTTCTCCACGTGCAGACATGCTTCCAGGTGCCTGTGGCAAGGGGAAGGAAATGCCATACACTGACCTGGAAGAGACCACAGGGCCCAGGCACAGTCTGAACCCTTCCCTCAACCCGGCGGTTTTGCTAGCAGGAGTTCTAGCCCAACGAACACAGCCCGGAGACCCCTGGGGCAAAAACGGCTTCCGACGAACAATAGGTGCTTGCTGTGGAACACCTATCCCAAGTGGGGGTAGCCAGCTCAACAAAATGCCACACACCCAGGTGTAAGAAACAACATTGCCCAGGCATGGTCTAAGCCCCTCACCTCGTCCCTGTGCTTTGGGGAGCCGGAGGGACACCCGAGGCCCACGGCCCTGAGACCCCTTTGCAAAAAGCCGGCTTCCCACGGAAACAGTTTTCCTTAGGTGCAGACCCTCTCACAAGTGGTTGTGGCAAGGTAAAGCCAATGCCCTCCACTTCTCTGGAAGAAACCCCAGTGCCCAGCCATGTTCTAAGCCCTCCCATCCTCCCTGGGCTTCTGGCAGCAGGAGTGAAAAGAGAGGAGCAGAGCACTGGGACCCGTTTGACAAAAACCGGCTTCCCACGGGAAAGTCTTTCTCCACGTGCAGAGATGCTCCCAGGTGCCTGTGGCAAGGGGAAGGAAATGCCATACACTGACCTGGAAGAGACCACAGGGCCCAGGCACAGTCTGAACCCATCCCTCAACCCGGCGGTTTTGCTAGCAGGAGTTCAAGCCCAACGAACACAGCCCGGAGACCCCTGGGGCAAAAACGGCTTCCGACGAACAATAGGTGCTTGCTGTGGAACACCTATCCCAAGTGGGGGTAGCCAGCTCAACAAAATGCCACACACCCAGGTGTAAGAAACAACATTGCCCAGGCATGGTCTAAGCCCCTCACCTCGTCCCTGTGCTTTGGGGAGCCGGAGGGACACCCGAGGCCCACGGCCCTGAGACCCCTTTGCAAAAAGCCGGCTTCCCACGGAAACAGTTTTCCTGAGGTGCAGACCCTATCCCAAGTGGTTGTGGCAAGGTAAAGCCAATGCCCTCCACTTCTCTGGAAGAAACCCCAGTGCCCAGCCATGTTCTAAGCCCTCCCATCCTCCCTGGGCTTCTGGCAGCAGGAGTGAAAAGAGAGGAGCAGAGCACTGGGACCCGTTTGACAAAAACCGGCTTCCCACGGGAAAGTCTTTCTCCACGTGCAGACATGCTCCCAGGTGCCTGTGGCAAGGGGAAGGAAATGCCATACACTGACCTGGAAGAGACCACAGGGCCCAGGCACAGTCTGAACCCTTCCCTCAACCCGGAGGTTTTGCTAGCAGGAGTTCAAGCCCAACGAACACAGCCCGGATACCCCTGGGGCAAAAACGGCTTTTGACGAACAATGGGTGCTTGCTGTGGAACACCTATCCCAAGTCGGGGTAGCCAGCTCAACAAAATGCCACACCCCCAGGTGTAAGAAACAACATTGCCCAGGCATGGTCTAAGCCCCTCACCTCGTCCCTGTGCTTTGGGGAGCCGGAGGGACACCCAAGGCCCACGGCCCTGAGACCCCTTTGCAAAAAG
Source organism: Ursus americanus (assembly GCF_024610735.1). Classification (NCBI taxonomy): domain Eukaryota; kingdom Metazoa; phylum Chordata; class Mammalia; order Carnivora; family Ursidae; genus Ursus; species Ursus americanus. Next base: position 889,041 of record NW_028273656.1, read on the forward strand.
CCGGCTTCCCACGGAAACAGTTTTCCTGAGGTGCAGACCCTATCCCAAGTGGTTGTGGCAAGGTAAAGCCAATGCCCTCCACTTCTCTGGAAGAAACCACAGTGCCCAGCCATGTTCTAAGGCCTCCCATCCTCCCTGGGCTTCTGGCAGCAGGAGTGAAAAGTGAGGAGCAGAGCACTGGGACCCGTTTGACAAAAACATGCTTCCACGGGAAAGTCTTTCTCCACGTGCAGACATGCTCCCAGGTGCCTGTGGCAAGGGGAAGGAAATGCCATACACTGACCTGGAAGAGACCACAGGGCCCAGGCACAGTCTGAACCCTTCCCTCAACCCGGCGGTTTTGCTAGCAGGAGTTCAAGCCCAACGAACACAGCCCGGACACCCCTGGGGCAAAAACGGCTTCCGACGAACAATGGGTGCTTGCTGTGGAACACCTATCCCAAGTGGGGGTAGCCAGCTCAACAAAATGCCACACACCCAGGTGTAAGAAACAACATTGCCCAGGCATGGTCTAAGCCCCTCACCTCGTCCCTGTGCTTTGGGGAGCCGGAGGGACACGCGAAGCCAACGGCCCTGAGACCCCTTTGCAAAAAGCCGACTTCCCATGGAAACAGTTTTCCTGAGGTGCAGACCCTCTCACAAGTGGTTGTGGCAAGGTAAAGCCAATGTCCTCCACTTCTCTGGAAGAAACCACAGTGCCCAGGCATGTTCTAAGCCCTCCCATCCTCCCTGGGCTTCTGGCAGCAGGAGTGAAAAGAGAGGAGCAGAGCACTGGGACCCGTTTGACAAAAACCGGCTTCCCACGGGAAAGTCTTTCTCCACGTGCAGACATGCTCCCAGGTGCCTGTGGCAAGGGGAAGGAAATGCCATACACTGACCTGGAAGAGACCACAGGGCCCAGGCACAGTCTGAACCCTTCCCTCAACCCGGCGGTTTTGCTAGCAGGAGTTCTAGCCCAACGAACACAGCCCGGAGACCCCTGGGGCAAAAACGGCTTCCGACGAACAATAGGTGCTTGCTGTGGAACACCTATCCCAAGTGGGGGTAGCCAGCTCAACAAAATGCCACACACCCAGGTGTAAGAAACAACATTGCCCAGGCATGGTCTAAGCCCCTCACCTCGTCCCTGTGCTTTGGGGAGCCGGAGGGACACCCGAGGCCCACGGCCCTGAGACCCCTTTGCAAAAAGCCGGCTTCCCACGGAAACAGTTTTCCTGAGGTGCAGACCCTCTCACAAGTGGTTGTGGCAAGGTAAAGCAAATGCCCTCCACTTCTCTGGAAGAAACCACAGTGCCCAGCCATATTCTAAGCCCTCCCATCCTCCCTGGGCTTCTGGCAGCAGGAGTGAAAAGAGAGGAGCAGAGCACTGGGACCCGTTTGACAAAAACTGGCTTCCTACGGGAAAGCCTTTCTCCACGTGCAGACATGCTCCCAGGTGCCTGTGGCAAGGGGAAGGAAATGCCATACACTGACCTGGAAGAGACCACAAGGCCCAGGCACAGTCTGAACCCTTCCCTCAACCCGGCGGTTTTGGTAGCAGGAGTTCAAGCCCAACGAACACAGCCCGGAGACCCCTGGGGCAAAAACGGCTTCCGACGAACAATAGGTGCTTGCTGTGGAACACCTATCCCAAGTGGGGGTAGCCAGCTCAACAAAATGCCACACACCCAGGTGTAAGAAACAACATTGCCCAGGCATGGTCTAAGCCCCTCACCTCGTCCCTGTGCTTTGGGGAGCCGGAGGGACACCCGAGGCCCACGGCCCTGAGACCCCTTTGCAAAAAGCCGGCTTCCCACGGAAACAGTTTTCCTTAGGTGCAGACCCTCTCACAAGTGGTTGTGGCAAGGTAAAGCAAATGCCCTCCACTTCTCTGGAAGAAACCACAGTGCCCAGCCATGTTCTAAGCCCTCCCATCCTCCCTGGGCTTCTGGCAGCAGGAGTGAAAAGAGAGGAGCAGAGCACTGGGACCCGTTTGACAAAAACTGGCTTCCCACGGGAAAGCCTTTCTCCACGTGCAGACATGCTCCCAGGTGCCTGTGGCAAGGGGAAGGAAATGCCATACACTGACCTGGAAGAGACCACAGGGCCCAGGCACAGTCTGAACCCATCCCTCAACCCGGCGGTTTTGGTAGCAGGAGTTCAAGCCCAACGAACACAGCCCGGAGACCCCTGGGGCAAAAACGGCTTCCGACGAACAATAGGTGCTTGCTGTGGAACACCTATCCCAAGTGGGGGTAGCCAGCTCAACAAAATGCCACACACCCAGGTGTAAGAAACAACATTGCCCAGGCATGGTCTAAGCCCCTCACCTCGTCCCTGTGCTTTGGGGAGCCGGAGGGACACCCGAGGCCCACGGCCCTGAGACCCCTTTGCAAAAAGCCGGCTTCCCACGGAAACAGTTTTCCTGAGGTGCAGACCCTATCCCAAGTGGTTGTGGCAAGGTAAAGCCAATGCCCTCCACTTCTCTGGAAGAAACCCCAGTGCCCAGCCATGTTCTAAGCCCTCCCATCCTCCCTGGGCTTCTGGCAGCAGGAGTGAAAAGAGAGGAGCAGAGCACTGGGACCCGTTTGACAAAAACCGGCTTCCCACGGGAAAGTCTTTCTCCACGTGCAGACATGCTCCCAGGTGCCTGTGGCAAGGGGAAGGAAATGCCATACACTGACCTGGAAGAGACCACAGGGCCCAGGCACAGTCTGAACCCTTCCCTCAACCCGGAGGTTTTGCTAGCAGGAGTTCAAGCCCAACGAACACAGCCCGGATACCCCTGGGGCAAAAACGGCTTTTGACGAACAATGGGTGCTTGCTGTGGAACACCTATCCCAAGTGGGGGTAGCCAGCTCAACAAAATGCCACACACCCAGGTGTAAGAAACAACATTGCCCAGGCATGGTCTAAGCCCCTCACCTCGTCCCTGTGCTTTGGGGAGCCGGAGGGACACGCGAAGCCCACGGCCCTGAGACCCCTTTGCAAAAAGCCGGCTTCCCACGGAAACAGTTTTCCTGAGGTGCAGACCCTCTCACAAGTGGTTGTGGCAAGGTAAAGCCAATGCCCTCCACTTCTCTGGAAGAAACCACAGTGCCCAGCCATGTTCTAAGCCCTCCCATCCTCCCTGGGCTTCTGGCAGCAGGAGTGAAAAGAGAGGAGCAGAGCACTGGGACCCGTTTGACAAAAACCGGCTTCCCACGGGAAGTCTTTCTCCACGTGCAGACATGCTCCCAGGTGCCTGTGGCAAGGGGAAGGAAATGCCATACACTGACCTGGAAGAGACCACAGGGCCCAGGCACAGTCTGAACCCTTCCCTCAACCCGGCGGTTTTGCTAGCAGGAGTTCTAGCCCAACGAACACAGCCCGGAGACCCCTGGGGCAAAAACGGCTTCCGACGAACAATAGGTGCTTGCTGTGGAACACCTATCCCAAGTGGGGGTAGCCAGGTCAACAAAATGCCACACACCCAGGTGTAAGAAACAACATTGCCCAGGCATGGTCTAAGCCCCTCACCTCGTCCCTGTGCTTTGGGGAGCCGGAGGGACACCCGAGGCCCACGGCCCTGAGACCCCTTTGCAAAAAGCCGGCTTCCCACGGAAACAGTTTTCCTTAGGTGCAGACCCTCTCACAAGTGGTTGTGGCAAGGTAAAGCAAATGCCCTCCACTTCTCTGGAAGAAACCACAGTGCCCAGCCATGTTCTAAGCCCTCCCATCCTCCCTGGGCTTCTGGCAGCAGGAGTGAAAAGAGAGGAGCAGAGCACTGGGACCCGTTTGACAAAAACTGGCTTCCCACGGGAAAGCCTTTCTCCACGTGCAGACATGCTCCCAGGTGCCTGTGGCAAGGGGAAGGAAATGCCATACACTGACCTGGAAGAGACCACAAGGCCCAGGCACAGTCTGAACCCTTCCCTCAACCCGGCGTTTTTGGTAGCAGGAGTTCAAGCCCAACGAACACAGCCCGGAGACCCCTGGGGCAAAAACGGCTTCCGACGAACAATAGGTGCTTGCTGTGGAACACCGATCCCAAGTGGGTGTAGCCAGCTCAACAAAATGCCACACACCCAGGTGTAAGAAACAACATTGCCCAGGCATGGTCTAAGCCCCTCACCACGTCCCTGTGCTTTGGGGAGCCGGAGGGACACCCGAGGCCCACGGCCCTGAGACCCCTTTGCAAAAAGCCGGCTTCCCACGGAAACAGTTTTCCTGAGGTGCAGACCCTATCCCAAGTGGTTGTGGCAAGGTAAAGCCAATGCCCTCCACTTCTCTGGAAGAAACCCCAGTGCCCAGCCATGTTCTAAGCCCTCCCATCCTCCCTGGGCTTCTGGCAGCAGGAGTGAAAAGAGAGGAGCAGAGCACTGGGACCCGTTTGACAAAAACCGGCTTCCACGGGAAAGTCTTTCTCCACGTGCAGACATGCTCCCAGGTGCCTGTGGCAAGGGGAAGGAAATGCCATACACTGACCTGGAAGAGACCACAGGGCCCAGGCACAGTCTGAACCCTTCCCTCAACCCGGCGGTTTTGCTAGCAGGAGTTCAACCCCAACGAACACAGCCCGGAGACCCCTGGGGCAAAAACGGCTTCCGACGAACAATAGGTGCTTGCTGTGGAACACCTATCCCAAGTGGGGGTAGCCAGCTCAACAAAATGCCACACACCCAGGTGTAAGAAACAACATTGCCCAGGCATGGTCTAAGCCCCTCACCTCGTCCCTGTGCTTTGGGGAGCCGGAGGGACACCCGAGGCCCACGGCCCTGAGACCCCTTTGCAAAAAGCCGGCTTCCCACGGAAACAGTTTTCCTGAGGTGCAGACCCTCTCACAAGTGGTTGTGGCAAGGTAAAGCCAATGCCCTCCACTTCTCTGGAAGAAACCACAGTGCCCAGCCATGTTCTAAGCCCTCCCATCCTCCCTGGGCTTCTGGCAGCAGGAGTGAAAAGAGAGGAGCAGAGCACTGGGACCCGTTTGACAAAAACCGGCTTCCACGGGAAAGTCTTTCTCCACGTGCAGACATGCTCCCAGGTGCCTGTGGCAAGGGGAAGGAAATGCCATACACTGACCTGGAAGAGACCACAGGGCCCAGGCACAGTCTGAACCCTTCCCTCAACCCGGCGGTTTTGCTAGCAGGAGTTCAAGCCCAACGAACACAGCCCAGAGACCCCTGGGGCAAAAACGGCTTCCGACGAACAATGGGTGCTTGCTGTGGAACACCTATCCCAAGTGGGGGTAGCCAGCTCAACAAAATGCCACACACCCAGGTGTAAGAAACAACATTGCCCAGGCATGGTCTAAGCCCCTCACCTCGTCCCTGTGCTTTGGGGAGCCGGAGGGACACCCGAGGCCCACGGCCCTGAGACCCCTTTGCAAAAAGCATGCTTCCCACGGAAACAGTTTTCCTGAGGTGTAAACCCTCTCACAAGTGGTTGTGGCAAGGTAAAGCCAATGCCCTCCACTTCTCTGGAAGAAACCACAGTGCCCAGCCATGTTCTAAGCCCTCCCATCCTCCCTGGGCTTCTGGCAGCAGGAGTGAAAAGAGAGGAGCAGAGCACTGGGACCCGTTTGACAAAAACTGGCTTCCCACGGGAAAGCCTTTCTCCACGTGCAGACATGCTCCCAGGTGCCTGTGGCAAGGGGAAGGAAATGCCATACACTGACCTGGAAGAGACCACAAGGCCCAGGCACAGTCTGAACCCTTCCCTCAACCCGGCGTTTTTGGTAGCAGGAGTTCAAGCCCAACGAACACAGCCCGGAGACCCCTGGGGCAAAAACGGCTTCCGACGAACAATAGGTGCTTGCTGTGGAACACCGATCCCAAGTGGGTGTAGCCAGCTCAACAAAATGCCACACACCCAGGTGTAAGAAACAACATTGCCCAGGCATGGTCTAAGCCCCTCACCACGTCCCTGTGCTTTGGGGAGCCGGAGGGACACCCGAGGCCCACGGCCCTGAGACCCCTTTGCAAAAAGCCGGCTTCCCACGGAAACAGTTTTCCTGAGGTGCAGACCCTATCCCAAGTGGTTGTGGCAAGGTAAAGCCAATGCCCTCCACTTCTCTGGAAGAAACCCCAGTGCCCAGCCATGTTCTAAGCCCTCCCATCCTCCCTGGGCTTCTGGCAGCAGGAGTGAAAAGAGAGGAGCAGAGCACTGGGACCCGTTTGACAAAAACCGGCTTCCCACGGGAAAGTCTTTCTCCACGTGCAGACATGCTCCCAGGTGCCTGTGGCAAGGGGAAGGAAATGCCATACACTGACCTGGAAGAGACCACAGGGCCCAGGCACAGTCTGAACCCTTCCCTCAACCCGGCGGTTTTGCTAGCAGGAGTTCAACCCCAACGAACACAGCCCGGAGACCCCTGGGGCAAAAACGGCTTCCGACGAACAATAGGTGCTTGCTGTGGAACACCTATCCCAAGTGGGGGTAGCCAGCTCAACAAAATGCCACACACCCAGGTGTAAGAAACAACATTGCCCAGGCATGGTCTAAGCCCCTCACCTCGTCCCTGTGCTTTGGGGAGCCGGAGGGACACCCGAGGCCCACGGCCCTGAGACCCCTTTGCAAAAAGCCGGCTTCCCACGGAAACAGTTTTCCTGAGGTGCAGACCCTCTCACAAGTGGTTGTGGCAAGGTAAAGCCAATGCCCTCCACTTCTCTGGAAGAAACCACAGTGCCCAGCCATGTTCTAAGCCCTCCCATCCTCCCTGGGCTTCTGGCAGCAGGAGTGAAAAGAGAGGAGCAGAGCACTGGGACCCGTTTGACAAAAACCGGCTTCCACGGGAAAGTCTTTCTCCACGTGCAGACATGCTCCCAGGTGCCTGTGGCAAGGGGAAGGAAATGCCATACACTGACCTGGAAGAGACCACAGGGCCCAGGCACAGTCTGAACCCTTCCCTCAACCCGGCGGTTTTGCTAGCAGGAGTTCAAGCCCAACGAACACAGCCCAGAGACCCCTGGGGCAAAAACGGCTTCCGACGAACAATGGGTGCTTGCTGTGGAACACCTATCCCAAGTGGGGGTAGCCAGCTCAACAAAATGCCACACACCCAGGTGTAAGAAACAACATTGCCCAGGCATGGTCTAAGCCCCTCACCTCGTCCCTGTGCTTTGGGGAGCCGGAGGGACACCCGAGGCCCACGGCCCTGAGACCCCTTTGCAAAAAGCATGCTTCCCACGGAAACAGTTTTCCTGAGGTGTAAACCCTCTCACAAGTGGTTGTGGCAAGGTAAAGCCAATGCCCTCCACTTCTCTGGAAGAAACCACAGTGCCCAGCCATGTTCTAAGCCCTCCCATCCTCCCTGGGCTTCTGGCAGCAGGAGTGAAAAGAGAGGAGCAGAGCACTGGGACCCGTTTGACAAAAACCGGCTTCCACGGGAAAGTCTTTCTCCACGTGCAGACATGCTCCCAGGTGCCTGTGGCAAGGGGAAGGAAATGCCATACACTGACCTGGAAGAGACCACAGGGCCCAGGCACAGTCTGAACCCTTCCCTCAACCCGGCGGTTTTGCTAGCAGGAGTTCAAGCCCAACGAACACAGCCCGGAGACCCCTGGGGCAAAAACGGCTTCCGACGAACAATGGGTGCTTGCTGTGGAACACCTATCCCAAGTGGGGGTAGCCAGCTCAACAAAATGCCACACACCCAGGTGTAAGAAACAACATTGCCCAGGCATGGTCTAAGCCCCTCACCTCGTCCCTGTGCTTTGGGGAGCCGGAGGGACACCCGAGGCCCATGGCCCTGAGACCCCTTTGCAAAAAGCCGGCTTCCCACGGAAACAGTTTTCCTGAGGTGCAGACCCTCTCACAAGTGGTTGTGGCAAGGTAAAGCAAATGCCCTCCACTTCTCTGGAAGAAACCACAGTGCCCAGCCATGTTCTAAGCCCTCCCATCCTCCCTGGGCTTCTGGCAGCAGGAGTGAAAAGAGAGGAGCAGAGCACTGGGACCCGTTTGACAAAAACCGGCTTCCACGGGAAAGTCTTTCTCCACGTGAAGACATGCTCCCAGGTGCCTGTGGCAAGGGGAAGGAAATGCCATACACTGACCTGGAAGAGACCACAGGGCCCAGGCACAGTCTGAACCCTTCCCTCAACCCGGCGGTTTTGCTAGCAGGAGTTCAAGCCCAACGAACACAGCCCGGAGACCCCTGGGGCAAAAACGGCTTCCGACGAACAATGGGTGCTTGCTGTGGAACACCTATCCCAAGTGGGGGTAGCCAGCTCAACAAAATGCCACACACCCAGGTGTAAGAAACAACATTGCCCAGGCATGGTCTAAGCCCCTCACCTCGTCCCTGTGCTTTGGGGAGCCGGAGGGACACCCGAGGCCCACGGCCCTGAGACCCCTTTGCAAAAAGCATGCTTCCCACGGAAACAGTTTTCCTGAGGTGCAGACCCTATCCCAAGTGGTTGTGGCAAGGTAAAGCCAATGCCCTCCACTTCTCTGGAAGAAACCACAGTGCCCAGGCATGTTCTAAGGCCTCCCATCCTCCCTGGGCTTCTGGCAGCAGGAGTGAAAAGAGAGGAGCAGAGCACTGGGACCCGTTTGACAAAAACCGGCTTCCACGGGAAAGTCTTTCTCCACGTGCAGACATGCTCCCAGGTGCCTGTGGCAAGGGGAAGGAAATGCCATACACTGACCTGGAAGAGACCACAGGGCCCAGGCACAGTCTGAACCCTTCCCTCAACCCGGCGGTTTTGCTAGCTGGAGTTCAAGCCCAACGAACACAGCCCGGAGACCCCTGGGGCAAAAACGGCTTCCGACGAACAATAGGTGCTTGCTGTGGAACACCTATCCCAAGTGGGGGTAGCCAGCTCAACAAAATGCCACACACCCAGGTGTAAGAAACAACATTGCCCAGCCATGGTCTAAGCCCCTCACCTCGTCCCTGTGCTTTGGGGAGCCGGAGGGACACACGAGGCCCATGGCCCTGAGACCCCTTTGCAAAAAGCCGGCATCCCACGGAGACAGTTTTCCTGAGGTGTAGACCCTCTCCCAAGTGGTTGTGGCAAGGTAAAACCAATGCCCTCCACTTCTCTGGAAGAAACCACAGTGCCCAGGCATGTTCTAAGGCCTCCCATCCTCCCTGGGCTTCTGGCAGCAGGAGTGAAAAGAGAGGAGCAGAGCACTGGGACCCGTTTGACAAAAACCGGCTTCCACGGGAAAGTCTTTCTCCACGTGCAGACATGCTCCCAGGTGCCTGTGGCAAGGGGAAGGAAATGCCATACACTGACCTGGAAGAGACCACAGGGCCCAGGCACAGTCTGAACCCTTCCCTCAACCCGGCGGTTTTGCTAGCAGGAGTTCAAGCCCAACGAACACAGCCCGGAGACCCCTGGGGCAAAAACGGCTTCCGACGAACAATAGGTGCTTGCTGTGGAACACCTATCCCAAGTGGGGGTAGCCAGCTCAACAAAATGCCACACACCCAGGTGTAAGAAACAACATTGCCCAGCCATGGTCTAAGCCCCTCACCTCGTCCCTGTGCTTTGGGGAGCCGGAGGGACACACGAGGCCCATGGCCCTGAGACCCCTTTGCAAAAAGCCGGCATCCCACGGAGACAGTTTTCCTGAGGTGTAGACCCTCTCCCAAGTGGTTGTGGCAAGGTAAAACCAATGCCCTCCACTTCTCTGGAAGAAACCACAGTGCCCAGCCATGTTCTAAGCCCTCCCATCCTCCCTGGGCTTCTGGCAGCAGGAGTGAAAAGTGAGGAGCAGAGCACTGGGACCCGTTTGACAAAAACCGGCTTCCACGGGAAAGTCTTTCTCCACGTGCAGACATGCTCCCAGGTGCCTGTGGCAAGGGGAAGGAAATGCCATACACTGACCTGGAAGAGACCACAGGGCCCAGGCACAGTCTGAACCCTTCCCTCAACCCGGCGGTTTTGCTAGCAGGAGTTCAAGCCCAACGAACACAGCCCGGAGACCCCTGGGGCAAAAACGGCTTCCGACGAACAATGGGTGCTTGCTGTGGAACACCTATCCCAAGTGGGGGTAGCCAGCTCAACAAAATGCCACACACCCAGGTGTAAGAACCAACATTGCGCAGGCATGGTCTAAGCCCCTCACCTCGTCCCTGTGCTTCGGGGAGCCGGAGGGACACACGAGGCCCATGGCCCTGAGACCCCTTTGCAAAAAGCCGGCTTCCCACGGAAACAGTTTTCCTGAGGTGCAGACCCTCTCACAAGTGGTTGTGGCAAGGTAAAGCCAATGCCCTCCACTTCTCTGGAAGAAACCACAGTGCCCAGCCATGTTCTAAGGCCTCCCATCCTCCCTGGGCTTCTGGCAGCAGGAGTGAAAAGAGAGGAGCAGAGCACTGGGACCCGTTTGACAAAAACCGGCTTCCACGGGAAAGTCTTTCTCCACGTGCAGACATGCTCCCAGGTGCCTGTGGCAAGGGGAAGGAAATGCCATACACTGACCTGGAAGAGACCACAGGGCCCAGGCACAGTCTGAACCCTTCCCTCAACCCGGCGGTTTTGCTAGCAGGAGTTCAAGCACAACGAACACAGCCCAGAGACCCCTGGGGCAAAAACGGCTTCCGACGAACAATGGGTGCTTGCTGTGGAACACCTATCCCAAGTGGGGGTAGCCAGCTCAACAAAATGCCACACACCCAGGTGTAAGAAACAACATTGCCCAGGCATGGTCTAAGCCCCTCACCTCGTCCCTGTGCTTTGGGGAGCCGGAGGGACACCCGAGGCCCACGGCCCTGAGACCCCTTTGCAAAAAGGATGCTTCCCACGGAAACAGTTTTCCTGAGGTGCAGACCCTATCCCAAGTGGTTGTGGCAAGGTAAAGCCAATGCCCTCCACTTCTCTGGAAGAAACCACAGTGCCCAGGCATGTTCTAAGGCCTCCCATCCTCCCTGGGCTTCTGGCAGCAGGAATGAAAAGAGAGGAGCAGAGCACTGGGACCCGTTTGACAAAAACCGGCTTCCCACGGGAAAGTCTTTCTCCACGTGCAGACATGCTCCCAGGTGCCTGTGGCAAGG